>NC_083229.1:12079195-12406436 GCF_032191835.1 Heteronotia binoei
CCTTCCTTCCTTCCTTCCTTCCTTCCTTCCTTCCTTCCTTCCTTCCTTCCTTCCTTCCTTCCTTCCTTCCTTCCTTCCTTCCTTCCTTCCTTGTGGCTCTCAAACATCTGACATCTATTCTTTGTGGCTATTATGTTAAACAAGTTTGGCCACCCCCGGACGAGGGTCTGTGAAATCCAGGTCTGAATCCCCATCCTGCCATGGAAGCTTGCTTAGTGACTATGGCGCCCAGTTGCATACTCACTGCCCAAAGCTACCTCACAGGGTTGTAGTGAGGATAAAACAGAGGAGAGGAAAAATGAGTAAATAACCTGCAGTTTGCACGGAATGCTTTCCTACTTCTCCGTCCCTCAGGGAGAGGAGAAAACAATCGGCCTCTGTTGCAACAATGACTGATAGGTTTCCAGGCCCGGTTCAGTGTCTTGGTTTGAGCCTTTCTTTCCCCCCATAAACCATTCCCAGAGACATTTAGTATGACTCCCCAGTTGGCCTGTTAAGAGATTCTCTTGGAATTAAAAAAAGAAATGTCTCTCGGGGACCAGTTATAGAATGACCTGCTAGAAGACCTCAGTTTTTTAACCTTTCGAAAAACAAACAGGGCTCACATTTTGAGGAAGGATTCTACTAGGATATTTAAAATGTTATTGATTGATGTTACAGCCATGTCCAGGGTTTTGACTTTCTGGTTTGATGGTTTCCCTAATTGCTATTGCTCTGTTTTGTTTTGTTTAAACCAGACTTGGAAGCTGCCTGAAGCTGGCGGACAGAAAGGATTAGAATCAGTTAACTTTAAAAAAAAAAAAATCAGATTTGAATTTCTGCATCCATTTGTGTGTCTAGTTACTGTGTTGTTGCCATTGTGTAGTTTGTGTATTGTCCTGTGACTGAAGCAATCAATATAAACTTTGGACACGATAATTTATCGCAACTTTCTTAATTGGGACTTGCTGAATCAGGATGCCCCTGACCTCCTAATAAAGCCGCTGAGAGCCTCCTTTTTATAACAATAGCCTTATTTATGTTCTGCGATCTTTGGCACCTTCCAGATATCGCATACTGTATGACGTGGGTCCCCCAGCGCGGCACTCGTGGGCACCATGGGGGCTACCAACACTTACGCCAGTTTGGTGTAGTGGTGAAGTGTGCGGACTCTTATCTGGGACAACTGGGTTTGATTCCCCACTCCTCCACTTGCAGCTGCTGGAATGGCCTCGGGTCAGCCATAGCTCTGGCAGAGGTTGTCCTTGAAAGGGCAGCTGCTGGGAGAGTCCTCTCAGCCCCACCCACCTTACAGGGTGTCTGTTGTTGGGGAGGAAGATAAAGAAGATTGTGAGCCACTCTGAGACTCTGAAATTCAGAATGGAGGGCGGGGTATAAATCCAATATCTTCATCTTATCTTCTTCATCTTCTTCTTGGAGCCCACCAAGTGTTTTTAGAACATGGGTAGGGGAAGGGGAGGACTTTGATTTGTCCCCTACCTCCCTCACCACTCCATGTGTGTCTCTCCCAAAACTGCACACTTGGTGTCAGAGGACCACCATCCCCCCGATGTAGCCAATCCTCCTGGAGCTTACAGTAGGCCCTGTAAGAAGAGCCCTGTAAGCTCTCGGAGGATTGGCTACATCAGGGGTATGTGGCCTAATATGCAAAGGAGTTACTGCTACAAAAAAGCCCTGTCTTGGGGGACTGCGATCAGGTAGAAAGGGGATATAAAAACATTTTAATAAAAACCACTGCTTCCTGTTGTCAATGGATATTTCAGTTTATTAGAAATAAATGTATTAACCCCTAGCCATCTCTTCCAGGTGAAACCCACGGAGAACTCGGTGTGCATCGGCGCCCTCCTTTTCCTCTACACGGGCGATTTCTACTTGAACATCAAATTCCACGAAGACAGTGCGAGCAGGGAACTTCCCCTCTCGTGGTTCTGCCTGCCCAGCGTTCACATCCGCGCCATGGATCCAGTCCTCTAGAGCGAGTTGTAAACGTAGCATACCATATCGCCCTCCCCACCTCCCCCCTTCCCCCGCCCCATATGTTGCTTTCCAGGCTGGGATTGTGGTTGTTTTCGTAGAGGTGCATCCAGGAGATAGCCACAGTTGGCTGACAGCAATTTGAGACAGCTGCATTTGTGTATTTGAAGAGATGGGGCTGAGTGTACCGAGGAAATGGATTTTTCTCATTTTTCAATTAGCGTATCGGAGAACATTCTTCTTCACTACAATGATTACTGTAGAGCTGCGGAAATAAAAGTCTGGACTTTTGTTGTTCGTTTCTTGGACGTAGGCTTCTGCACTAGCTAGGAGATCAGCATTAGTCCAGCTGAAGGTTATTCATTGCCGTCTCCCAGATGGGCACAGTTTCCCAAGTTACTTTCCGCTCTACAGCTTCTAAGAATATTATAGCATGTTTTGAATGCGTGGGAAACAGAGACCGATTCCCCACTTGGTTTGTTCCGCTGTCGGAGCTCTTTTTCCTCCGATGCTTCCTTCCAATTTCGCACAAGCTGCCACGGAGCTGCGACTCACCCAGCCTCTTTCCCGTGGCAAGCAAGATCCTTTGAAAACTGCTTGCTGCGGGAAAGAGGTGGCTTGTGTGAAATCAGATGGAAGCATCAGCGGAAAAAGAGCTACGATGCCGGAACAAGCCTAGTAGGGAATTGGTCAGAGGCTCAGAACATGGCATGGATCTCCCCAGAGGTGAAATACTAGCAGGAGCTCCTTTTCATATTAGGCCACACCCCTCTGATGTAGCCAATCCTCCAAGAGCTTACAAAAAAGAGCCTTGTGAGCTCTTGGAGGATTGGCTACATCAGAGTGGGGTGTGGCTTAATATGCAAAGGAGCTCCTGCTTGAACTCCACCCCTGGATCTCCCCCTACATCCATTCTCAGCCTTGGGATCAGTTCAGAGGTCCACACTGGGGTTTTGTGTTCGGTATGTGTCGAATTGGGGGGTTTGTTTGTTTTTTGATGCTCCAGGCATAATGTTCTTCTGGCAAAATAGTAATTTGAGAGATGATCCACTGTGGCACCCAGATCCAGTTTACTTCACCATCAGGACATGAGATCTTGGAGTGCCCTAAACTGCCAAACAGCAAAGAAATAGAAGCCCCTGATGGAACTTGGTCCGTTCACGTTCAGTCCAGTCCTATACAGATAGCGTTACCACATATGGAAAGTAAGTCCCTATATGGTTGCGCAAACTGGTTCGCTTTCCAGAACTCATCAGAACCATTTTTAACTCACTTTAAGGCAAGAAAACATGAAATCGTTACCTCGTTGATGTAACTTTCCGGAGAGAAATTTCTACCCAGTGGGTGTCTTGTGCATATATATTCTCCATCATGTCCCCCCCTCCACCTTCTCCCCTATCATGTTTATTGAAACACCAGGTCTTCCTGGCTATGCAGTCCATCTATAGGTAGATGGTTAGGGAGGGTAGAGCGTTCCTGAATTTGAATAAACATCCTGCATTGCAATAAATGCGGACTAATTGAGTTCGGTTAATGTTTCTGTGCAATAACAACCTATGTAGCTCAGGAGAGAAATTCTGATCCACAGAGAAAAAGGGTCAATGCGATAGTAAGGAACCGAGGGTGGCTGGGGGAATGTAACTTGTATCTGTACTTGTATCTTTCCATTGTAATCTGGACATTTTTCAGAGCCTGCCTGGAGCTCTTGGTTGCCACGTTATCTGGTCAGCTCAGCATGCAGAATTCTCTGACATCCAGCAGCTAATTAGAACATCCTCGCTTAGAAGGAAGCGCTTAAGCATGGTGTATTCTTTGTAATCTGAGTTACATTGTACTAAGCGGGGACAAAACTTTATGTTTTACTAGTTGTTGGTACTTTGTGGCTGAATTGTCTTCAAGATCGTTTGTTTCAGAGGACGTCTAAAGAACCCCAAATGTTGGTATGTCCCACAGCGTCCGCAGAAATCGTCGAGTTTATTTCATGTTCTGCGATTTACCTTTCCGCCAGACTTCTTTTCTGTATCCATGGTACATAGCACAGCCGCCAAGAGGTCAAATTTACACTGATTTCAGCCTGTACTCACTTGCGCCTGACTTAAAGGTGCAACTATATCACAACTTTAGAAGCTGCTCTCACATGGAGCGTTGTCTTTCTCCAAAGGCGCACATTCACTTTTTCTCTGGGCGCACGTTTCACCGTGATATTTCTTCTGCATTGGCAAACCAGAGGCCCCGGGACATAAGCCTTAGCTCTTAGCTGTATGGTCAGGTCACCTCTATATGAAGTTGTAGATTCACACCTTTTTCTCCACCTCTGAGCCCTCTGAAATAACACTCTCCAGTCATAAGCACAATCGTCCGTTGCTGTCCAGAAAGGACCCTGGTCCGTGGAAAATGCTGTTCTTAAACGCAACCATGGGGTGATGAAATGTGTATGTCGACCCATTTCTGTTTGCATTTCATTGGGTTCGAATGCACTCGAAATCCATGCACACAAACTTGCACGGAGTGAAAGAGTGCAGAGCTGTAGAATGGCACTTGGTTTTATTTTCCCCTTCTGACCTAACCCCCAAACCACAGCGATAGACGATAATAGGAAAATTAGGGACACGCATGTTAACTCAACTGTTGGACAACCCCACTTTGGTCTTCTGCTCTAGTCTTTGACATCCACCTTGATCCTTCCATGAGGACATTCACTAAGAAGCTTCATTCCCTTATCGATTGGATGGTTGTCCTTTTCTTAAGCTCATTCCCAGGCATCAGTGACCAAGTTTGCTGCTTGCCTTTGTTAGGGTGGACAGAAATCATTGCACGGCATGCTCAGCGATCGCTAATCCCGCTCATCATGGCTCGTAATATTGCAAAGTGGGGAAGTTTTGACATCTTTATCTTCGCTCTTTCTTACACAGGCTCTTGCAATGACAACTGACGCTTGCTGGCCGCCAACGTGCTCTGAGTAGAAAGCGTCTTCTCTCCACTGTGTGGGCTGTAGTCCTTCTGCTTTCTGGGGGGGTCTTGGTTGATACATCTTTGCGTAACGGGACCTTGGCCAGTCTGTTCCCTTCGTGAATCAGGGCATCTAACGTTCTCGCTACCTTTACCAGTCGTTTGCTTGCGTATATCTAATTGTGAAAGAGAGAACTGGGTAGGACTAACTATTGATACCCAGCTTGGTTAAAACTGGATGGCACAAGATTGGGTAGTTTTGTAAATCTAGAGACGGTTTGCTGGCTTTCTAGCAGGAGAGGTTTTTCATATTGTGATATTGTTTCGCAGGACGATGCTCTAGCTCCTTGCCTCCCGAAATGCCATGCCTTTTATGTCAGGGAGTCCTGCCGGAATAGCTCTTTGGAATGATGTCTGCAAGAGCTTCAGAGAGAGACGGTGCTCCCACAAGACCCTTCCTTTCCTGGAAGCGTCGGGAGATTTGTTTTCTTCCAGTCTTGGTACACCAGTGGTCCAGCTCGTAAATTCGACATCACCCCGCTGAGATGAATCAAATCGCCCTATGATTGAGATGCTGCTGTAAAATGCGGGATGGGTTTCAGTCTGTATGTTTGTCTGTGCTGGAGGAGCTTAAATTATACTTGCCAAATAAATATTTTGCTTGTGTCGTTTACCCACCTGCCTGTCTCCACCGTGTATGATTTCCACTGTGATTGTACTGCTTGTGAATTGCATGGCAGGTAAATTACTAACCGGCCCCATCTCTGGACACCTCTTGAAGAGCCTCAGACTGATTTTGCACTCACCTTATGCCGCTCTCACGTTCGTCTTCTCAGTGCAGCTTCCTTTCGATTTCTCGCTATCTGCCCCGGGGCTGCAGCAAGCATCGGAGTTTTCGCACAGCAAACAGAAACTGCTAAAAACCAGTTTCCGTTCGTTGCGCATAAATGTCGATGCTTGCTGCAGCCCCGGGGCAGATATAGCGGGAAATCGGAAGAAAGCCACGCTGAGAAGATTCTAGAGGAGTAGCCATATTTGTCGGTCACAGAATGTTATTCCAACGTGGGCAATCATGGATTAGAGCAGGGATGTCACACTCAGTTTGGTGTAGTGGTTAAGTGTGCGGACTCTTACTTGGGAGAACCGGGTTGGATTCCCCACTCCTCCACATGCACCTGCTGGAATGGCCTTGGGTCAGCCATAGCTCTGGCAGAGGTTGTCCTCAAAAGGGCAGCTGCTGTGAGAGCCCTCTCAGCCCCAACCACCTCACAGGGTGTCTGTTGTGGGGGAGGAAGGGAAAGGAGATTGTGAGCCACTCTGAGACTCTTCGGAGTAGAGGACGGGATATAAATCCAATATCTTCATCTACCTCACAGGGTGTCTGTTGTGGGGGAGGAAGGGAAAGGAGATTGTGAGCCGCTCTGAGACTCTTTGGAGTGGAGGGCGGGATATAAATCCAATATCTTCATCTACCTCACAGGGTATCTGTTGTGGGGGAGGAAGATAAAGGAGATTGTGAGCCGCTCTGAGACTCTGATTCAGAGAGAAGGGCGGGGTATAAATCTGCGGTCTTCTTCTTCTCATTTGTTATCAGGGCCGGATTTGACATAAACATGCCCTTGCTGGGCTGGGCCGTGTGTATCATAAAATGTAATGCCAGGTAGAGAGATATAAACTTTATAAAGGACACGGACAAATACACACACTCAACCTAATCCACCTCACTGGCTTGTTGAGCCTCAACCAACAGAAGGAAGAGAGGCTTTGCTCTGTAGCTCTGCTGTGCAATTGAGAGAGCCTGGCAAAGCTAGCTCTCCTTCCCCTACTTCTTCCCCAAGGGAGGTGCTTTGCTCTGTTGCTTATCTAATCTGACCCCCTACACAATGCAAGAGCATTGTGAAGAACAAATGGAGATTAGGAGAATGTGGTCAAGCACTCTGGATCCCCTCTGGGGAGAAAGGCAGACTACAGATGAGGTCAATAAATAAATAATGTCTGGGCTTCTGTGTCTTTTTGTCTGTTTGACCTGTTTCTAAGCATTGCTGCCTATTCTAAGATAACAGACAGGTCTAACAATGTAAGAACTGTTGTTTCAAGTGCCTCGTTGGAAATGGCAGGCCTTTTGGGCGACTGCAGCCCCACGATCTATCTCTGGGTACATCTTGTCTGTTAATGGAGCTGTGCTGTTGGGGCTTTTGCTAACCTCTGCTGGCTGAGCAGTTGACATCACCCGCTTTGCTTTGAAGTATGACTCTTCATCGGGATATCAACTGCAGATCAAGCAGATGCTGGTATTCCAGTCTGGGGAACTTGATTAGCTGTGTCACGTGGGGGGGCAGCTGGGCAAGTCTCGGGCACAGATCGTTCGGACCTTGCTAAAACAGTAGAATACAATGCCCCCTCTCCCTTAAGCTGTCAAGATGTTAAGAATGTGCTTTTTCATATCAATGGTCAGGGCTTTTTTTTGTAGCAGGATCTGCTTTGCATATTAGGCCACACACCCTGATGTTGGCAATCCTCCAAGAGCTTACAGGGTTCTTCTTACAGGGCCTACTGTAAGCTCTTGGAGGACTGGCTACATCAGGGATGTGTGGCCTAATATGCAAAGGAGTTCCAGCTACAAAAAAAATCCCTATCAACAGTTGATACAGTATGGAATTGAGCCTCAGCCAACAGAAGGAAGAGAGGCTTGGCGCTGTAGCTCTGCTGTGCAGCTGAGAGTTAGCTGAGTTAGATGGCTCTCGGCTTGCATTTGAAAACCCCAACAGTAACATGGTTCCTCTTGGCAGACGAACCAGTTGGGTTCTTCCAGACATTCAGGTAGTTGCTCATCCTGCCAAGGGGGCTTAGAACTCCACAGCAAGGAAGCTGTGGAAGCAGGGCTGTGGCTCAGAGGAAGAGCCTCTGTTCTTGCATGCAGAAGGTCACAGGTACAATCCCCATCATCTCCAGTTAAAAGGACCAGGCAGTAGAGAACGTGAAAGCCCTCAACCTGAGACCCTGGAGAGCCGCTGCCAATCTTAAGTTGACAATACTCACCTTGATGGACCCTGGAGAGAAGAAGAAGAAGAAGAAGATTATGGATTTATATCCCGCCCTCCACTCCGAAGAGTCTCAGAGCGGCTCACAATCTCCTTTCCCTTCCTCCCCCACAACAGACACCCTGTGAGGTGGGTGGGGCTGGAGAGGGTTCTCACAGCAGCTGCTCTTTCATGGACAACCTTTTCCAGAGCTATGGATGACCCAAGCCCATGCTAGCAAGTCCAAGTGAGGAGTGGGGAATCAAACCCGGGCCTCCCAGATAAGAGTCTGCACACTTAACCACTACACCAAACTGGCACTACTCACCTTGATGGACCCTGAAGAGCTGCTGCCAGTCTGAGTTGACAAGACTCACCTTGGTGGACTCCTGTTCTGATTCAGTATAAGGCAGCTTCATGTGTGTTCAGAAGGCAACTTTGGGAGGGGCCGTGGTTCAGTGGAAGAGCCTCTGCTTTGCATGCAGAAGGTCCCAGGTTCAGTCCCCAGCATCTCCAGCTAAAAGAGTCAGGAGACAGGTGATGTGAAAGAGCTGCACCTGCGATCCTAGACAGCCATGGTTATGATGCCATAGAGTCCTAAGGTAGCCATTCCCCCCGCCAGGGCAACTGATCTCTATAGTCTGAGATCACTTGTAACCCCATGATGCCCCCCCCCAAAAAAGTTGCCGTTTTCTCCAGAGGAACTTGGCTTGCCAGCTCCAGTCTAGGAAATTCCTGAAGATTTGGAGGTGGGGGAAGTCTGGGGAGAGTGGGGTTTGGCAAGGAGAGGGTATAATGCCGTAGGGTCCACCTTCCAAAGTGACCATTGTCTCCAGGGGAACCGATCATCAGTTGACATCCCAGGAGGTCTCCTGCCAGCACCTTCAGGTTAGCAACCCTAAGGGGAACGAATTTCTGTTGTCTGGAGATGAGTTATCATTCCAGGAAAAGTCCAGGCCCCACTTGGAGGCTGGCAAACCTACTATCATTAGAAATGTGCCAAACCTATTCTAACTGCTGCGTTCGTGGTTTTCAGAGCATGTCTGCTAGTCCTGGAGCAGGAGAGGGAATGGGCTGTGTGTTTTGAAAGGTGTTGCCAAGTGCAGTCGGCAAAGCTGATGAGTGTAGCGGTGCTTCGGGGCGTTCCGTGTCCCAGTAACTTTTTCGTGTGTGATAATTACGATGTGCTTAGCTGCTTCATTCATTGCTGACTTGCCAAGCCTTTAAACGCTCCATGACAGTCTTGCTAAAGATCATGGGAGGCTTCTCGACAAATCTCGGGCATGGGCCAGGAGACTCAGATGCATGCACGGAGCTCTACATGAGTGTAACATCTTGCTCCATTGATAGGGTTGCCAAACCCCTTGGTGGAGGCGGGGCTCTCCTGCAGCCAGGCCCTGCCCCTCAGCCACTGATCAGCTGGCCGTCCGGGGGACTTACTAGTAGAAAAGAGAAGGTCTAGGCCATGTGGCTGGTGTCACACAGGAAGTGACACCATCACACCAGCAACTTCTGGGTGATTGTCTGATATCTGGGCAAAAACTGTATGGTAGAACCTGGTTTTACTGTAGAGGTTTTGCTGAAATGCCAGAGCATCACCCAAAAGTTGCTTGCATGATGATGTCACTTCCTGTGCAACTCTAGCAACATGGCCGAGGCCTTTTTCCTACTGGTAAGTCCTCCCATCCCCCTGTAGTTGCCAGAGAGGACCCGACAACCCTATCCACTGAGGGGCTGCTTGCATCACTGCGAGCCCTGCTGCAAGCAAGTCCAAGAGGTGTGTGTACTTGTGTTGTATGTCCTGTGGTGGGTTGCCATCTCCAAGCTGAGAAATCCCTGGAGATGTTGCGGTAGACCCCAGGAAGGGGAGGAACTTCAGTGGTGTTTAATGCCACAGAGTGCACCCTCCCACACAATCAATTAAGAACATAAGAGAAGCCATGTTGGATCAGGCCAATGGCCCATCCAGTCCAACACTCTGTGTCACACAGTGGCCAATATGTGTGTGTGTGTGTGTGTGTGTATACACACACATGTGGAATTCGCTGCCACAGGAGGTGGTGGCGGCTACAAGCGTAGCCAGCTTCAAGAGCGGATTGGATAAAAATATGGAGCAGAGGTCCATTAGTGGCTATTAGCCACAGTATATATATATATGTGTGTGTGTGTGTGTGTGTGTATGTGTGGACATCCAATTCTTCCACATTAACTGATACTTTATGAATTTGTTGGCTGTTAATTAATAAATTGTTTTTGAAACTCATCAACCTTTTCATTAGTCTTTCTTAATTCTTCTTTAAGCTCCCCCTTGATCCCCTCTAATGTTTCTTGGTTTTTTTAAAACCTGCCACCATCATATTCTGTAATTTTTCAATAGCATCTTGATTCATTGTTGTAACTACTGACTTGGGTACCCCAGGCGAGGCTCCTTGACCAGCTATTTTGATCCTAGGGTCTAAGTTCTTTCCCCTCCCCATTTCTGACTCTTTCTTCTCTACCGTAGTCTTGGCAGTATATTTGTTCTATATACTGTGAACTGTAGAATATACTTTAATCAATACGTTCTAGAATTCTGTAAATCTTAAGACTTATAATACTTCTTAAGTATCACTTCTGTGATCTAATCAATTTCAATCAGTTCAACTTCTTTGCCCAGTCTAGTCAACTAAAATCACTTAACCAGTTGTAATCAGCCTTGCCCCTTCTGTATGTTTACCAATTCATTCCTAACTTGCTTCCATCAGTTCTTCAGTTTACAATCAAAAGTAAATTACTGCTTTGTTATTACTTCTTATTTAACACTTCTTTATATAGCACATCTATAGACACCTTACCCATAGTAATCAATTTAAATCAATTCTAGTCAATTTATTCACTTAGTTCCTTCTATTCACTTATCAATTCACTCACTACCTCACTCTAATCAATTTTCAGATTTACAACCAGTAAATAATTACCTCAATCACAGACCACAATCAGACATTTCTATTAAATCATGAATCCATATCTATTATTACTATTAAATCATTGACACAATCTATGCTTGATTTATTTAAGAAGAAGAAGATATTGAAGATGATATTGGATTTATATCCCGCCCTCCACTCCGAAGAGTCTCAGAGCGGCTCACAATCTCCTTTACCTTCCTCCCCCACAACAGACACCCTGTGAGGTGGGTGGGGCTGGAGAGGGCTCTAACAGCAGCTGCCCTTTCAAGGACAACCTCTGTCAGGGCTATGGCTGACCCAAGGCCATTCCAGCAGGTGCAAGCGGAGGAGTGGGGAATCAAACCCGGTTCTCCCAGATAAGAGTCCGCACACTTAACCACTACACCAAACAAAGTAATTCAAATTAATTGGTTTCCAAGCGTTTACCAGCTTTAATAAAGTTGTTTTTCAATGTTTCTGTCTTACTTCCTCCTCCCTGGCAACAAGTTTTGTCTCTAGAGCATCTCCCAAAACACTTATATCCTTCCTTCTTCCTGCTTTTTCCCCCCACAATCCCCCACAATACCGTCCATACAACTCTCCGCTAATAAATGAGCTCAGTTAATGGGTTTTACATCTCCCCCCTCTCAGTCCAAAAAACAGCTCAAGTCAACCTACGTCCTTCTGTTGGGCTCACCAATCTTCTACAGTCTGGTGCAAAACAACAATGAACTGCACACCCTTTCTTCAGGGAAGAGGCAGCCGCATGTTCGCTAAGAACCACCTCTCCCCCCTTTCGTTTTCACCAAGATGGCGACTTTTTCTTTCAGTCACTCCTCACCACTATCCCATCCGTCTCATCACTTCTCTCCACACCTCTTCCTCAACTTTTCACTCACCACCTCCACATTCCGATCACCTCTTCTCTACACGCCACTCTCCCTCTCTCCGTCTCTGTCCTGCTCCACTCCTTCCACGCCACTGTCACTGCACTGCCGCCGCTATCACGGCCACCGATACCACCACAACTTCTCTCTGTCTCTCCATCTCGAAACCCTCCACTGCCACCGCCGCTCCGCTGCACTGTCACCACCACGTCTCTCCGGCTCAACTCCGCGCAGCCATCAGCCCTCTCCTCACAGTTAGGTTTTTTATTGGTATGTTATCTATTAGTTTGCCCAATAGCGATGGAACCGTCCACTTCTTCTGTTGGGGTTAAATTAGTTGGATGAGATTTTTTTAGCTCTTCATCCAACAAACTCCGGAGACCCAGTTGAGTCGCCAAAGCGCTTACTAGCCTCGGCATGGGACAGATTAGAAGTTTGGCAAGGGGGGCCTCCGCCTCTCCTCTCTTGTTCTAACCAATTCCCTTTGCTGCAGAGAACCTTACCGATTCTCCTTTAGGGGCACCCCTGGCAAGGAGTCCCCTCTAAGGCTAGTAATCAGTGCACCTGCTGAGGAACCCCAGCTCTGTGCACTGTGTCACTGCGCCATTTTTCCAGAAGTCAACTAGAAGCTATTGATAGACTTATCGTCAGGGCTTTTTTTGAGCAGGAACGCAGTTCCAGCTGGCTTGGTGCCAGGGGGTGTGGCCTAATATGTAAATGAGGTCCTGCTGAGTTTTTTTCTACAAAAAGCCCTATGTGAAACAATGGTGATGTCAGGGGTGTGTGGCCTAATATGCAAATTAGTTCTTGCTGGGCTTTTTCTACAAAGAAAGCCCTGCTTATCTCTATGAATCTTTCTTTCATTGCTCTTCACAGAATGGCAGCAAAATTAACCACACTTTCAGAGTCTGAATAAGAGGTACAACTTTTTCTTTCTTTCTCTCTCCTACTACAGGAGGGAATTTTTTTTTAAAAAAAATCTATCCTTAAGGATGGCGGGTGGTATGATACACCCCACTTTCATCAGATCTCAAAAGCTAAGCAGGATTAGCCTGGCTAGAACTTGGATGGGAGACCACCAAGGAAGGCTCTGCAGAGGAAGGCAATGGCAAACCACCTCTGCTTCTCCTTGCCTGGGAAGCCCCTTGCTGGGGTCACCATAAGTCTTGGATGGGAGACCACCAAGGAAGACTCTGCAGAGGAAGGCAGTGGCCAACCACCTCTGCTTCTCCCTTGCCTTGGAAGCCCCTTGCTTGGGTCACCATAAGTCTTTGTTAGGGAAACTGCTCTCAAAATGAGATTGGGGAATTAGAGTGAGAGACAGCTAGCCCCACAACGGAATCTTTGTTATCTGTGTATACGAGGCTCAACCGATCAGAGAGTCAATGCTCAATAAAGAACTCTAATTTAATAAAATCAATTGTGGTTTATTTGAAACAATAGTTCGTTCACACAAGGTACAAAATCAATCACACATTCATACAGGTCTAGGAAAAATAGAGAGATCGATAGGGGAACATAAAGGAATTGACATACAGGGCAATACTACCTCTCGCAGACTCCAATGGAAGGCTCCGATGGCGACGAATGAGGAAATGGGGGGAAAGGTCCCGAAACTGATCAGGAATCGGGGGTGTTACTACCCAGCGGGAATGGGGGTTTACTGAGTAGAAGGCACACCTGTGGGTAGCTAGTCCACAGGTTATATAGAGTCACCTTAGTCCTGAGGGGATGGGAGGTGACTGGGAGTGGTAATGGGAGGTTCTGCTGATGACCAAGAAGGCTGGACATCGGCTGGACCAATGGTGGGTCAATGGCGACACCTGATTGGGTGTGTACTTCAACCAATGAACATCACTTTCATCCTGGGCATCCTGGAAACTTCCAGGTTGCGACAGGGCCTGGGGCGGCTCCGTTGGTATCAATGTGGGAATGACTGGGTGATTGGGAGGAGATGGGATTAACTGGGAAAGGGACAATAGAGAATCAGATATGCACCTAGGTATTCCGGTGTAGACAAAAAGGCTTGATGGTATCAGGAGAGATTCTTCCTCTTCCTCAACTCTCCGGGGTGAAGACAGTTGTTTAGGAGACCACTGGGCAATCAGGATTAATAGTGGAGCCATTAATCCATTCATAAACTAAGTGGGTTGCTTGCGGGCTAGGAATGACTCAAGGTGTGTACGTGAGGTTCCCACATAGAGGGAATGAAGCCCAACCAGGCAGGAAGATGGCTACATGTGGTGTAAGCAAAACACAGTGGTTTCCATGCTTAACGCTTCACACCGTTCGCCTGGACAGCTCCGTGGCGGCGTAGCCTCCTCCTTGCCATGGCGGGTTCCACGCGATGGTGGGGAAAAGTTAGAACGCGGCTGCAGACACTCTGTGCCTGACTCAAGCGCTCATATACTTGTTAATAGGTACACGGGAGTCTTATGTAGTTCCTGGGTAGCATCACTCGCATTCACTGGCCAGGCGGGTGCAAGCTTACTTCTCCAGGCGCCCTGGCAACCATGCTGGTGATCATGATGTGCACATATTATGAAAAGTAGGGGGTTTTTCCTCACAGTTCCCCCCCTCGAGACTGACGTCACCGCCTAGTGGCGAAGTCTCGCATATGCAACGGATAAAAATAAAAAAAAACAAAAAAAAAAACGGGGCTCCGTTAAGAGGGCGGTAAACCCTTGAAGCATGGGGAATCTACTATGGAATACCGGCTACCTGCAAAAAGGTTGGAGCCACTATCTAAAACTACTCAAAAACATAATTTAAAAATGCCAATGGGCCATCAGATCCTTCCTTGGCGTTCGTGCTTACAGGGAGGCCTTCTGGGATACATTGTACATATTCAATATTTCATATAGCATTATTAAAACACATAGTAAAATTTCACAATACACAGTATCTGAACCAAGGGTTCATATAACAGTATTAAAAATTCATAAAGGCACATAATAAGATCTCATAATACAAAGTATTTAAATTTAAAGGGTTACTTAAAAGCAGAATATAGCATTATTAAAATCCATAAAAAAAAAAAAAAACACATGGTAAATCTCCAAATACAAGGTATTCGAATAAAAAGTTACTTAAAAGCAGAAATCATGTGTGCAGTCTAGACCGGCTAGGCTGCCATAATTGATTAGACAGGCAATAAGCATTTCATATTATACACGGATTCCCAAGGCAAGTCATTTAAAATCACTGGGTTATATTTCATACATATGATAAAACACAAACCCTATCACTATGCTAGTACATAACTCATCTGTCTGACCTTTTTTGGTCTTCGGTCTTCTTCTCCCCCCCTCGATAACTTCCACGCTGGGGAAAAGGGGAGGTTTCCCTTCTCGTTTGGCTTGTCTGTAGTCTCCTTCTGGAGGGGAGGAGGCTGGCGGCGCCGAGGAGTCTGCGGCGGATATCCCACCCCCCCCCTTGTATCCAGGCTGCCCATAGTGAAGTCAAGTCACCCATGGGGCATGCCCAACACGGAGGCCTCCGATCCTGCTCGGACCCGGTCGGGGGCCCGTTCACATGGTCTGGGGAGACCCTGTCAGAAGGAGTTTCCTGTATATTTATGTAAATGTCATGGACAAAGGGTTCTGGGAGAGGTTTTTACAGACTTCTGTCCAAGTTTATACAGTTCTAGCACAATAATAAACTTTCCAGGCAAAATACTAATACACAGTCATAGTTCCTTATACTTTTGCAGCCCTTTCTCGTTTGGCTCCGGACTGCTCTCTTCAATCTTAAAGTGAGTCCGCTCCCATGCTCTGTAGGTTTGGCATAGGGGAACGGCATACGATGGACGTGCGGACCCATGGGTCTACAACCCGAACCGGGGAGTGTGGCCACGGAAAGGCCTCTCCTGGTGTGTAGGTTCGGGGAAGTAGACCCAGGGATCGCTTCCCATATTTTAATCGGGAGCCCGTTTGGGCTCCGGAGAACCCGCTTAAGCGTGGTTCTCTTTTAGGGCCTATTGGAGTCCCTCCCTGACTGGGAGGGGGGGACTCCCCCTTTACTTGGTAAAAGATAGAACATAAGCAACAACAAACACATAAGGAAAACTTAGGTTCCCATTGACACTCAACCTAAGGGTCTCTGTCTGTCAATCAAAGTTTGGATTGGCAGGGGAGGGTTCTGCGTTGCCTGGAGGTTCCCACTTCCTGTGGGGTCGTGCCCTTAATGTGGTGCCAGTAGTCTATTGGTGGGTGTGGGAGATGCAAATGACCCTGTGCAAAGCAGTGTGGGGGGTTTTTCTTTTTCTTCCCGTCCCTCACGCTAACCTGACCATGCGATGGAAACCATGGTGAGGAGGGTATTGAGTGCGGCCAGTTACTCCTTTGGGTGGGCTTCTCCGAGCCTACACCACCAGGAGAGGCCTTCCGCCAGGGAGATGCTTCTTGGGAAAGCTTGATGAGATAGCTCGTAAAAGGGCTAACTCGACTCTCGCTCCCTCCAACTCCACACTCCTTGGTTCGGCCCCGCAATTTCTCCAAAAGCCTGCTCTAATTTTTGAACCCAGCCCACCCGAAAAGGGTGGGCACCCTTCTTTTGGTCAAAAATAGATTCATAACATCTTACAACACCGCCCCCACACGGTTGGTCGATCAAAATCCCATTTTTCGTTACTTCTCCCGCCCGGGAGATGACAACGGGTAGACTGACACGTCATGTCTCCCGCTAGGCACTGCCTTCTACTGGCAGACAGGGCGGTTTACAGAGGCGCCAGGCAATGAGGACATTCAGTTCATTAAGCAGACCAAGTGGGAGGCACATATGCAAATACTCTTTTGCCTTGGAATGGGTTCCTTGGGCCATTATGGGGCACCCCCTTTATTCCGAATCGTCCCAAAAGGTTTGAGGTTTTATTCCAGCGGTTTTCCTATTATTGGGTACTTCTTTCTTGTGGGGAAAGCCAGAGTCACTGTGACTTGAAGGTGCTTCGGTGTGTTTGGCTCTCCCGGTGGGGGCCGAGTTCAAGCATTCTGCCTGGTCTCGTGTGCGCCTTTACAAACTCAGGGTGCCCCTGCAAGTATGGCACCTGGTGCAGAGTCTGTTCTGGCCCCCTGAGACCCTTAGGTGGGCGGAACTTTTAGCTGGAGCTCCGCGCTCCGGAGGGCAAGTGTCAGTGCCTGCTCTCTTTTAACCCTCGGGCTGCTTCGGCGGCCCAACCTTCCCTGGTAAAAGATAGACAAATCTTAATAGCACCAGTTCATTACCCACATGGGGTATTGGAACTCTAAGTCCCAGATGTCCCCAATCCTGTGCTTTTGGGTTAGTGCATGCGCATGGTGTGTTTATGCAGATGAACTAAGCCTAAGGCATGTTGGGAATAGGAAATTATAAAGCATTTTCAAATATATATAGAACTAGGTTCGGTCCGCTCCTGCGGGAATAATGGCTTGTGGAAGGGTCATAGTTTAGGTGTATTGGTTCCAAGATTGCTCTTCGCCCGTGTTGCCTTTTTAATCTAAAAGGTAGCTGGCGGACCTAGGGCGCCCGGGAGAGGTGGCTTTTCCTAAGCTCCTCGGTTCGGGTGCCCATGCACAGCCTGAGTCCCTTCCACAGTTATGTGGGTAAGGGCTGCACGCTCAGGCGTCCCAATGGGTCAGAACAGTGGCTGCACCAGGTTCCTGATGCTTTGAGCGTCTGCAACTTCTTCCCCCCTCCGTTCCCTGTGTTCCTTCAGGATCACGGAGCGCCGGAAGAGTCGCAGAGCTCAAACACTGGACTGCTGGGAGTCTCTCTGGGTCAGAACAGGTTCTGTCCCAGAGTCACTTCGGGCCTTGTAGTGATGGATCACTTGGTGGGACTGTTATCTAGACCATCAAGAAGCGATCCAACACTTGCAAGAATGCCCTGAGTTTGTTCTGCTCAATTTGGACTTCCTCTCACCCCTTCCCCCTGGGCCAACGAGCCCACCCTTTACTTGGTAAAAGATAGAACTCCCCATAGGAACAGAGCGAGGGGCTGAAAGATACTGACATGCATAATGTAAAAGCGGGCTGTGGGGACTACACTTCCCATCGTCCTCTGTTTCCCATCCCGAAAGTTGGAGCATGTGCCGAAGGGATCTATGCAAATGCTCCAAATACAGGGTGACCTGGGAGCGACGGGACAGTGGGGTCTTTACCCTTAAAGCCTTGTCCAGGGGTGATCAAGGAGGGGGAAGTTTTCCAAACCCACACACAGGGTGTAGGGATTTAAAATATATATATTGGACCGAGCCTTCATTTGACTCGTTGTGACCCTTTAGCTACTTGGTGGAATCGAGGCACCAGAGGGGGATGATCCGACGGCTTTAGCCTGTGACCCAACCGGTCCCCGCTGTTGTTAAACATGTGGGGCTGCAAAACCGGGGGTCCCAGTGGGCCTGTTGAACTGAAGCGCCTGGCGCGATCCAGTTCAGATGGGAGCCTGAAGTGGCAAAGCAGGGCACGCACCCGATGGGAGTCTTCCGATGAATACTTCTGAACCCTCGGGTGGCAGCCCTTGCAAGCTCTACCTTGCCACTGTTGGTCCTCCCTCCACGGTTCGGTTTCGTCGCCTTTCTCCCCTCTCCCTTTCCCTTGGGCTATACAGCCCTCCCTTACAAGTAAAAGAAAGATCTTGGAAAAGGAATGAAGAAAGGGAGCTCCCCCCCCCCCCTTCGCACAAGTGGGGAAGGGATTCAAGGCGGTACTTAGGGCTTTTCTATGACGAGGGGGCGATATCTCCACATGGTTTGGAGCTCGTCCACCTTCTTGAGCTGCTTTCTCAGCCAGCACCCCAAGACAATTATTGCAATGCAGAGTATAATCTGGAAGACCAAAATGACTACAATAGGGTGCAGGGCTACGTTAAGGATCGCTGACCCAGTAGGGCTCCAGCCAAGGAGCGCGTCAAGGAACGAATGCTTTCCCGTGTCCTTGATTTGTGTCAGTAGCCCGGAGATTTCCTGTCCATCATGTTTAATCACCATGGACGCTGTGTCTCCGCTCCTCTTGATTTCCTGCAAGGTCTGTTTTAAAAGGGGATGGGACAGCAGGGATCTAATCGCCCGCAGCCCCATGCCCAGAAAAACTGGCTGAATGAATTTGAACAGACTCGGGGCCAGCAGGATTTCTTCCCTAGTCCATATGGGGACTGTGAATTCTATATCGCATCCCACAATGGAAGATAAGTTACAGAAGCATCTGTTTACATCTGGTAGCATGGGTTGGATGTGGAAAGTATTTATAATGAGATACTCGCAATACGTCCTCACGCAAGCACACCCTCTTCCCAAGTACACAAAAGCGGAGGCATTCTCGTGCCTAAGCGCATATTTGCATTCTTGAGGGGAGTCCCTTAAGGGGTTCACGCAGGGGTGGTGAGTTTGTAGAGTCTGCTCATCACAGATAAATCCCAAGTTGTCTTTGTGTACACATGCCTGTAGACCTACAGCTTCCCAACTTCCGTTTTCATTCCTGGCCCATTTATCTGAGTCCAAGGAATACAGAACTTCGGTTGGTCCCACTTGCAGCCCCAGTGGCACAACGGGGTGTACATAAAAGAACCTTTGTGCAGTGGGCATCAGGATGAGAAGTCTCAATTCCTGCCTGTCCACCGAGAAAGAGGTATTCACCAGAGTCCACCAGGCTTCCAATTCCAATTGTGGAGTGGGAATTTCTGGTCTGATTAACTGCTTGATTTCCAGGGGGATATTTCCCTCCGTGGCTTGCCTGATCATGCCCATGGTTACTGCTAAATTCATAGCTTGAGCCTGGGTGCATGCCAATGCTAAAGAAATATTTAATTGTAGTGATTGAGTGCCTCTCAGCAGCAAGGCAAAATCTCTTTCAATTTGGTTTTCCCAATTTACTAAAATGGAGCTGATGGAATGCTGGACTTCAGAGATGGTGTGGAAAGAGTCATTAATGGGTTTTCCCAGCTGGGAAATATAGGAGGTAGCGTAGGCAAATTTATTTGCGAGGGTTTCTATATTTATAGAATCTAAAACCGCTACTCCTCCAGCAACTGGTGCAACCCAGTCTCCTACAGATCGTTTCAATCTGCGAGGCGTGTTCCCCACCCATAACTGCAGCCAAGCCTCCCAACCCTTTTTACTGGGTTCCAAGTAGGGAGCACATTGTGGCAATTTTTCGATGGTATTTAATCCCGTTAGGCTGACCCTGATTTCCTTTAATACCATCTGTGGCCGAATTAAAACTTGTTCCCTAATATCCCGCTTAATCACATGGGAGCCAATTATGTGAGAGTTGGCACTTAATGTGCTCTTAGCGTCTGGAATGAGAGGGTTGAATTGGAGCTGGGTAAAATTCCCTATTGTGAGGGTGTAGTTTCCTTCCTCTGATGGAAGCTCTGTGTTGAAGGTGCCCAATTTGGTGAATTTCATTCCCATCGCGGACTCCCGCTGGCATAGAGGGTCTATTACTATAAACCAGTCAGGAGGTCCCTGTGTCCCTAACTCCGAATCAGTAACAATCCAATTTTTATTTGACCATGCAGTTAGCTGGTAGTGATGCGTCTCTCCACTAGGTGTCTGTATTGAGAACGCAAGCGGCTTTTCTATCCTAGAGCCAATTGATAATATAAATTTGAAAGGATTCTTTGCGCTCCACACTGCGGTCGACACGATTGCAATTTCACAGTATGGCCCCATGTCCTCAGTAAACCCTTTAGAGGCTGGAGTAGCGCTAGGAGTTATTGTGGGAGTTGTTGTTAATTTCCGTGGACCCTTTGGGACATAAACACAATGCATTGGCACTAGGGGTCTCATGGTATCCTCATGAGAGAAACAGTACAGTTCCTGCGTTAACATTCTGGTCCCAGCACATAACAGAATCATATTAGGTGGTCTGACCCACTCTTCATCACAGCTGCGAAAGTCATAGCTGCTTCTGGGGAGTCTGCTGTCATTTTCCCCATAATTAGACTTTATGACTTTGCACAGCATGATTTCCTTGGGATATAGGCTTGTCTTACATCTCCAATGAGAGAATGGGACTATAGTGGGCAATACTGCTCTATCAGCTGTACATTCCTCCTGCATTAACATCAACACTAAATACATTGTATACATCATTGTTCTCACAAATCTCACCTTCACATTCTGGTAATCCATATTGTGTACCTGAAAATAAAAGATAAGATTGCGCTGTAGACCCTTCTTGCTATTTCTATAAGCTTGAAGGAGTCAAAGTACTAAGACAAGGTTGGGGAAGAGGGGGAAAGGGAAGGAGCAATTTTCACAGGAGAGAAGAAAAGAGAAAAAAAAAAAAAACTGTTGTAGTTCTGAAATTACATGTTTGTGTTCTGAGTTCTTTTTCTCCTGCACTCCCCCCCTAGATTACTGTGGACAGGTCTGTCTCAGGAATCTTATTCCTATACTTGGACTTGTTCAAGTTACACCAAGGGTGAGGAATGTGTCACTTAAGGGAAAATCCACCGGTTCAGGGCAGGGCATGACAGAGATTTGTCGGATTTCGGCTCTTCTCTGCGGCGGCGCCCCTTCAGGTTGCTGAATCTGATTAGGGTTAGCTGGCGCAGTCCCCTTCCATTCCTTGAGTTGGGAACAATGGAAGTACTTTCGCCAGGTTTCCCCGTTCTTTTTCTGAATTTCTACTTGGTAGACTGCTGGGCTGATCCTCAGTGTTATCGGGACGGGACCTAACCATTTGGCTTCCAAGGAGTGCTCGTTTTGCGAGAATCTCCTATATAGCACTAGCTGGCCTGGATCCCACACTCGAGGATTTTTAACCCAGCCTAATCTCTGGTCCATTGTCTGCTGTGTTTTTCCTAGTTGTTTAGCTACCTCCAGGTGGATATTGTGGACCTCCGTGACTAGCGATTGCACCCACGCGTCATTCACAACCACCGGCATCCAGTCAGATGGAAGTTGTGTTTTGAGCCAGAAGGCTTCTGGCAACACCATTTTCCTTCCTGTCATGACCATATGCGGTGTGTGACCATGGACGGCAGTAGTTCCCCTCAGCGCCATCAGGATAATGGGTAGCTTCTCGTCCCAATCCCTGCCTGTGGATTTCACTACTTTCCGTAGGGCTTCCTTGATTGTCCGGTTAGTCCTCTCAATTGCCCCTGATGCCTGGGGGTGCCCGGCAATGTGAAACCGCTGTTCCACCCCCAAGGCTTTGCACAATTCCTTTGTGACCTCCCCGATGAAGTGTGACCCCAAATCCGAGTCCATGACCCTCGGGATTCCCCACCTCGTCCATAGGTGGTTAAATAAAATTTTAGCAGTAGTAGCGGCAGTATTATATTTACAAGGGAAAGCCTCCACCCATTTGCTGAAAGGATCGATTACCGTGAGGCAGTATCGATTCCCTCTGGCTGTGCGGGGAAGGGGGCCGATAAAATCGATTTGTATACGAGCCCAGGGTCCCTCTATTCTTTGGTGCTGGATGGGAGCTTTGGGTCCCGATGTGTCGGCATTAACCATAGCGCACGCGAGGCAATTATTAACCCACTGTGCTACTTCCTGGCGCATGCCCGGCCACCAGCCCGTCTCCTTTACCCGTTCCAAAGTTAGAGTTGCACCGCGGTGTCCCTGCTCGTGCACAAACTTGATTAAATCCCCTCTGACTTGCAGGGGCACAATCCAGTGTTGCTCCCCCTGGCTATCTACTGCCCAGTAAATGCCCTCTTTCTGACTGATGGTGTATTTCCCCGTTTCGTCCTTCTGGGCTCTGGCAAGCTCCAGGATTTCTGGGTCGTCTTTCTGGAGCTCGCCCAAATCCATCAGGATTTCCCTCCCCTTGCTCTGGTTCCGGGTGGTGACCGGGTGTAAAGGAAAGGTGGGGGGTGAGTGGAAAGGATTGCTGTCTGCGAATGCAGCTTCTTTGGCAATAGCGTCTACTCTATTGTTCCACATCCCTTCCTCTGTATATTGTCTCTGATGTCCCTTAACGTGAGTCACGTATGTGGAGTCAGTTCGCGCCTCTATTCTCTCCGCTATTTGCAGCCATTTCTGAGAATGCGCGACTGTTTTCCCCTCGCTATTCTGCCAATTCTGTTTCTTCCAGATGGGCAGCCAGGCCGTGATCGCCTGCACCGTCCAATGAGAATCTGTAAAAATGGCTAGGGGAACATCTAAAGGCTCGAACTGGAGGATTGCTAGCACTGCTTCCACTTCTGCGGCTTGGCTAGAATGAGGGCGGACGGTTCCTTTAAGGACTAGGGAATCCTGCACTCTAATGGCGCCGTAGCCGGTTCGAGCTGAGCCATTTACATGGAAAGAAGACCCATCGCAAAACCAACAAACAAGCTCTTGTTGTCGGGCTTCCGCTAGGGTTATTCCTCCATTAACTGGCCAGGGTATATGTTGTACCACTGGCAGCGGACACTCATGCTCTTCCCCTTCAACTACGAGGCCATAGGGCGAGGGCGGTTCCTTTTGCTCCTTCTGGAAATCTACCCCTCTATTAGTTAACGCCAGCGTCCATTGGGCGATCCTTTGGTTCGAAACTTGCCCATCTTTAACTTTCCCGGAGAGAATATACTTAAGAGGGGAATGAGTGGTTTGAACTACCACCCTTGCTCCTCCTATTATAAACTCCCAATGGGTTAAACTCCAAACCAGAGCGAGGCAGACCTTCTCACAGGGGGAGAATTTTTCCTCCACGGAAGTAAGGTTCCTGGAGGCGTAAGCCACCACCCTCTGAGATCCCGCCCGTCTCTGGATCAGAGTAGCCCCCAGACTGTGCTCCGAGATAGCCAATTGAATGAAAAACGGCTGGGTAACATCGGGGTGGGCAAGCGCCGGAGCCTTTGCGAGGTCATTTTTGAGCTCTGCAAAAGCCTTTTGCTGCTCCGGTCCCCAGTACCACTGCACGTCTTTCTTCAGGAGCTCATAAAGAGGTCGGGCTTTCTCGGAGAACATCTCGATGAAATCCCGGGAAAAGTTAAAGGTGCCTAACAAAGCTCTTAGTGAATGGGGGTCTGTGGGGGCAGGGAGTTTGGAAATCACTTCTACTCTCTGTGAGTCCGGTGTTCTCCCTTCTGCTCCTAGTGTAATGCCGAGGTACTTCACCTCGGTCTTTACTAGCTGGGCTTTCTCCCTGCTTGCTCTGAAGCCCGTTTCCTGGATGAGGTTGAGGACCTCCTCAGTGACCTCCCGGACCTTCTCCTCTGTCTCTGCGTGGATCAGCACGTCATCTACATAACTGAGCACGCAATCCTTTGATCCAGGCAGCAGTCGGTCCCACATCTGCACAACATGCGCGTGGCAAATGCTTGGGCTAGAATGGAAGCCCTGCGGTGTCCGCTTGAACACGTACTGTTGGCCGCGGAAGGTAAATGCAAATTTATACCAACAAGATTCGTGCAGGCGGATCGAGTGGAACGCGTTGGCCAAGTCCACCACGCTGTAAAATTTAGATCCCGCTGCAATGGCTGCCACTATCTCGTTGTACTTGGCGACCACCGGGGCCACCGGGGGAGTCACTGCATTGAGGGCTCTGAAGTCCACTGTCATCCTCCAAGTTACTCCGTCTGCCTTTAAGACCGGCCACAAGGGGGCATTGCAGATGGACTGCATTGGGAGGATGACGTCCCACTTCAACAGACCCTCAATTGTTTTTCCTATCCCTGCTTCCGCTTCCGCGGGGTATTTGTACTGACGCTGGGGAGGAGGATCTTTGCCTTCTATGAGAACACAAGCGTTTCTCACAGTCCCACACTCCGCCTTGTCGGTAATCCATACCCCGGGAAACTTTAGGGTCCATAGATCTCCCGTAACTGAACATACAGGGAAGGGAGCCTTTAGAGCTGCACAGCGGTGTATAGCATTAATAAAGTCCGGGCCTCCCGGGATGTGCCACAGGAGTCCGTTGGCTAAATCTACAGTTAAATGGTTTTTCTTTAAGAAGGGGGCCCCAATCATCCCATCGTCTTCTCCTGCATTGTTACAGGCTCTCATGCTGGCTTTGAGTCTCCCTACAGTGATTGGAATCTTTTTCCAGATGTGTGAGAGGTGGCTTCCTCCCGCGTACCCAGCCAGTTCCAGAGTTTTATCTGTCTGGGTTCCCTGGGTAACTAGCGTTGGATGGAGCACGCTAATCGATGCCCCTGTGTCTACTAATAGAGTGGCAGGTTTAATGTTCCCTGGAGCCCCAATGCCTGCCTTTACCATTGGTCTCCCCCAAGTGTCTGGCTTAAGTTTAGCCACTACTCCTTCGGGGAGATTAGTGGGCCCCGGGCACCCCTAGCGCAGACCCTGCTCCTCATATTCCGGACTGTTAACGACCGTCTGCTGCTGGACCGCGGCTATCGGAGCCGGGTATAACTGAACAGTGGGGTGCATTGGAGGGGGTGGATGTTGAACTACTGCAGCTACGGGCGGTGAATACCCTTGAGGTGCTGCAAAATGGGATTGGGTTGGTGGAGGTGGGGGAGCAGACGGCTGCTGATTTCCCCACCCCTGCATCACTTGTTGTTGCTTTTCTATCAAAAGTGCAGTGGGTGCTAGATCCATATTGGTCATGTCGCACCCTGCATGGAGTAAAAAGTTCCAGAGCGCTTTCCTCTGAGTCTGTTCTCCGGGCGGTAGCGAATTCCAAAAACGAGCGCGCTCGGCCTTTCTGTTATAAGAAGGCTTGTACCCCCGACTCTGATTCTGCAAATCTTGATATGCCTCCCCATAAGGGCCCGTCATTGTATTAGGCTGTGGGGCTGGAGGCGGCTGCACTGCGGGAGGAGGAAAAGGGGCCGAGGGCTGCACGGGTGGGGGAGGGGCTCTTGGTTGATAGTTAGGGTTCCCCCCCCCCGCTCCGGGCTTCTGCCTGGCCGGTTTCCCATTGTTCCGCGCCTGAGCGTGCTTATTTTGTCCTGGTGTAGGATTGACTTGAGGCTGCGGTGGGTTATAGGGGTCCGGATTAACTTCCCTCTTCTGATACTGAGAGTGAGGCCCGTTGTTGGCATAAGTAACCGTGTTAACGGCTTCCTTAGCACGGTCCTTTTTGCTACCCCTTTTATCAGGCCCGTATTTACCTATATATCTACTGATATTCTTGAGGTTAGAATGAAGGAGATCCCACTCGGGGTTATGTGCATGGGTGGGTCCTAACATCTGTCGAGTGGTCCTATTAAGACCTTGGATGACATCAAGGACAAAATCCTCGTCATTATAATCGGGCGGTTTTCCTTCGTCTGGTATGATTACATCTGCAACCACAGCTAGGAACTGTTTTTTTGATAGATACATCAGGGGGTCCTCATCCGGACCCTGTACGAACTGGTTGTAAACATATTTAACGCTCTCTTCCTCCCAGGTGACTGCTAATATTTCAGCTATCCATTCCCGGGTGGTGAGTGCATCTGAGTATGGGATCACCAATTGGGCCCTTACTTTTTCTGCATTTGGGCCTGTTGCGGCCAGTCGCAAAACCTGATTTAATTCCTTAATGGTAATGTCCGGGTATTCCCGTTTCAGTTGCATCATCCATTGTACCGATGTCTCCCTATTATAAGGGCCGAGGATTTGAAAGGCCATTTTAACGTCCTCGGTCTTCCAATCTTTAACTTCCTTAGTTATCTGTACAGTTTCTTTGTCAGGCCCTTGTCTAGTGGTGGTTTGTCGGGTGACTACCGGGTATACTGGGGCGGGAGCAGTCCCCCAGGGTTGTATTTCCTCCTCATCCTCACTTTCCTCGTCCGAAAAAGCATAGAAGGTGGATGGGGAGACCGTTGCTATAAGAGCATTTTTACGGTCTAACTTCTGCTGCAATGAGGCAATTTCTTTTTTACACGCCTCATGATTAGCTGCCTCTTTGGTTTTCTTCACCGTTTCTGTGGCTATCTCAACGGCATGTTGCAGTTTGTCATTCCGGTTTTTGGTTTGCTCCAGCTCTTTGCTCAATGCTTTTATTTGCGTTTGGGCTTTCTTTAGAGCTGTTATGGTATCTTGGTGTATTAAGGCCAGGGTATTTTTCTCTATCTTGACCTCTTCTATGGTTCGACTTGCCTGCTGCAGGTCGAGGTCCAAGCTATTATTTTCTCCCGCTAGTCTATTTATTTCTGCGGCGTATTTCCTATGTAATTCCGCCTTTTCTGCCTCATTGTTTTGCCAAACTTCTGCTTTTTCTGCCTCATGGCTTTGCCGAATTTTATCCGTCTCTGCTGCATGGGTCTGGAGCAAGAGTTCCTTTTCTACGGTATGCTTCCGGAACTCGTCCTCCAGCACCTCTGCATGTTTCTTAAGGCTTGCCTCTAATTCTTTTTCCTTTCTTTCCATCTGCACCTCTTGCTGCTCTATTTGCCCTTCCCTCTGGGCAAGCTGTTCCTTGAGCTGCTTATTCAGGGTTGTGCTATCTCGTAGGGCTTCAAACAAGCCCCACGCGGCAAAAAGATCTCTTTTGCCGGCGCTAATTGTTTTGTTGCTACAACCCTCTTCAAAAATGTCTCTGAGGGATTGGAGGGGATCAGAGCCTTGATTAAAGAGTCCCTTTTTCCAGGGATTATCTCCCTTCTTTATCAGCCACTTATCCAATTTGGGGATCTCTTCCTTCTTGGCAAGAATATCCATTGTGGCGTGTGGGGATTTCTCTTTTTAGTTCTACTTATATTTCGCTTACTGCCACCCTCAGGTGGTGTTTCAGCTAAAGTTACGGGGCACCGAGCCGACCCAACGATCGCGTCTCGGGTAAAAAAAGGGAGCCACGGGCCGACCCAACGATCGCGTCTCCGGGCAAAGTTGTAGGCAACGAGCCAATCCTATGATTGCGTCTCGGCCACCAAGGGAAATCCACGAGCCGACCCAACGATCGCGTCTCGGGTGAAAAGGGAGCCACGGGCCGACCCAACGATCGCGTCACCGGGCAGAGTTTTAGGCAATGAGCCAATCCTATGATTGCGTCTCAGCCAAAGGGAAATCCACGAGCCGACCCAACGATCGCGTCTCGGGTGAAAAAGGGAGCCACGGGCCGACCCAACGATCGCGTCACCGGGCAGAGTTTTAGGCAATGAGCCAATCCTATGATTGCGTCTCAGCCAAAGGGAAATCCACGAGCCGACCCAACGATCGCGTCTCGGGTGAAAAAGGGAGCCACGGGCCGACCCAACGATCGCGTCACCGGGCAAACAAAAACAAAATAAAAGTTGCCCAGCAGTCAGATTGCAACGGTCCTGTGACCCGCTTGCCTTCTTGACTGTCGGGTGCCCTAGACTAGCCTTGGCCTAGGCTCGTGTAAGGACTTGGGTGTGCGTGTGTAGGTGTATGTGTATGTAGTGTGTGTGCGTGTGTGCACTAAGCTCTAAAAGAAAAGGAGAAGGGAAGGGTGCTCTATCCAGATCTTAAACAATCCTAGCCTGTCCTGACATTCCCTCCCACGATAGACGCGTTTAGAAAGGCCTCGGGACGGCGGCCAGGCTTCACGGGACTTCCCCCTTGCATTCGATCGGGCTCAGTCCTCTTGCGAGGTGTCTGGCCTCCTCGGGGCGGCTGAGAAGTCCAACGCTGAATGATAGAAATGGGAGTAGCCCAACCCACAATTATATAGAGATGCTCGCTAGAGCCGTTCACACAGAACTCATTCACTCAATCACTCACACAATAGCCTCCCTAGCAAGACTGTTTGAACGGTGCAACCCTACGTCTGTCTGTATGAAGACACGCGTGTCGACTCGCGTGCGTTCACACAAACAGGATAATGCCCAAGCTTTCTCCACCAATTTCTGTTAGGGAAACTGCTCTCAAAATGAGATTGGGGAATTAGAGTGAGAGACAGCTAGCCCCACAACGGAATCTTTGTTATCTGTGTATACGAGGCTCAACCGATCAGAGAGTCAATGCTCAATAAAGAACTCTAATTTAATAAAATCAATTGTGGTTTATTTGAAACAATAGTTCGTTCACACAAGGTACAAAATCAATCACACATTCATACAGGTCTAGGAAAAATAGAGAGATCGATAGGGGAACATAAAGGAATTGACATACAGGGCAATACTACCTCTCGCAGACTCCAATGGAAGGCTCCGATGGCGACGAATGAGGAAATGGGGGGAAAGGTCCCGAAACTGATCAGGAATCGGGGGTGTTACTACCCAGCGGGAATGGGGGTTTACTGAGTAGAAGGCACACCTGTGGGTAGCTAGTCCACAGGTTATATAGAGTCACCTTAGTCCTGAGGGGATGGGAGGTGACTGGGAGTGGTAATGGGAGGTTCTGCTGATGACCAAGAAGGCTGGACATCGGCTGGACCAATGGTGGGTCAATGGCGACACCTGATTGGGTGTGTACTTCAACCAATGAACATCACTTTCATCCTGGGCATCCTGGAAACTTCCAGGTTGCGACAGGGCCTGGGGCGGCTTCGTTGGTATCAATGTGGGAATGACTGGGTGATTGGGAGGAGATGGGATTAACTGGGAAAGGGACAATAGAGAATCAGATATGCACCTAGGTATTCCGGTGTAGACAAAAAGGCTTGATGGTATCAGGAGAGATTCTTCCTCTTCCTCAACTCTCCGGGGTGAAGACAGTTGTTTAGGAGACCACTGGGCAATCAGGATTAATAGTGGAGCCATTAATCCATTCATAAACTAAGTGGGTTGCTTGCGGGCTAGGAATGACTCAAGGTGTGTACGTGAGGTTCCCACATAGAGGGAATGAAGCCCAACCAGGCAGGAAGATGGCTACATGTGGTGTAAGCAAAACACAGTGGTTTCCATGCTTAACGCTTCACACCGTTCGCCTGGACAGCTCCGTGGCGGCGTAGCCTCCTCCTTGCCATGGCGGGTTCCACGCGATGGTGGGGAAAAGTTAGAACGCGGCTGCAGACACTCTGTGCCTGACTCAAGCGCTCATATACTTGTTAATAGGTACACGGGAGTCTTATGTAGTTCCTGGGTAGCATCACTCGCATTCACTGGCCAGGCGGGTGCAAGCTTACTTCTCCAGGCGCCCTGGCAACCATGCTGGTGATCATGATGTGCACATATTATGAAAAGTAGGGGGGTTTTCCTCACATCTTGGATGGGAGACCACCAAGGAAGACTCTGCAGAGGAAGGCAGTGGCCAACCACCTCTGCTTCTCCCTTGCCTTGGAAGCCCCTTGCTGGGGTCACCATAAGTCTTGGATGGGAAACCACCAAGGAAGACTCTGCAGAGGAAGGCAATGGCCAACCACCTCTGCTTCTCCTTGCCTTGAAAGCCCCTTGCTGGGGTCACCATAAGTCTTGGGGAAGAAGTAGGGGAAGAAGAGCTAGTTTTGTCGGGCTCTATCAATTGCCCAGCAGACCTACAGAGCAAAGCCTTGGATGGGAGACCACCAAGGGTGACTCTGCAGATGAAGGCAATTGCAAACCATCTTTGATTCTCCCTTGCCTTGAAATCCTCTTGCTGGGGTCACCATAAGTCTTGGATGGGAGACCACATAGGCAAGTACAAACCACCTCTGCTTCTCCCTTGCCTTGAAAGCCCATAAGTCTTAGGTGGGAGACCACCAAGGAAGACTCTGCAGAGAAAGGCAATGGCCAACCCCCTCTGCTTCTCACTTGCTTTGAAAGCTCCTGACTGGGGTCACCATAAGCCTTGGATGAGAGACCACCAAGAAAGACTCTGCAGAGGAAGCAATTTATACAAGTGTTAGTTACCAAAGGGCAACGGAGCCTCTCCCAGGAAGAGTTCCTTGGATTTGATGAGTCGGCCTCTGAGCTGTCTGCACCAGTTCCGCACGCCAACATTAGGAAATTCATACATATTCAGGCTCTCCCCCCCCCCCCCAGAACAAGGACCGAGGAGTCTATAAGAAAACACAATGCCGTGATGGATTGTTCCTTAGATTGAATATGAAAAGCCTTCATTTCAGAAGCCGGGATGTGGCGGGGTGCGCTTCTATTCAGGAAGATGTTTATTTAAAAAAAAATGCAAGAGAGAGAGAGAGAGTATGCATGCAGTAAATGAAGTTTGCTGTCTTGAGGGCGTTATGCTGCAGCTGCTTAGAAATTACTCCATAGATTTCGTTGGTGATGGCAGAAGGGAGATGATCTATGAGAACCAAAGCACTGAGTGCAGACATTTCCATCACCTTCCCCTTGGCAAGTTACTAGAATCTGGTCTACTTGTTTCTTCTCTGCTGCTTTCCCTTCCAGGTAGGAATGCCAGCCTCCAAGTGAGGCCTAAAGTTCGTCTCGGAATTACAAATGGAACGTTAGATCATATGATTGTGGATTGTCCATGGTACGATTTAATAGAGTGAAATGGCATGATCCAATCCTAAGTAATTTAGAAGATGGAGACCATAGATTTATAGCCTGCCCTTCTCTCTGTCAGAGTCTCAGAGCAACTTACCGTCTTCTTTATCTTCTTCCCTCACAAAAGACACCCTGTGAAGTGGATGGGGCTGAACAAGCTCTCCCAGAAGCTGCCCTTTCAAGGATAACCTCTGCGAAAGCTATGGCTGACCCAAGGCCATTCCAGCAGCTGTAAGTGGAGGAGTGGGGCATCAAACCAGGTTCTCCCAGATAAGAAGCCACACACTTAACCACTACACCAAACTGGTTCTCTGTTGCCTCTGTTGATAGAACTAAAATAAGTACTATTTTTATTAACAGATGAGGATCCAAGGATTATTTTAGCCCTGGCAAAATTCTTCTTGGTGGTAATTAAGTTGAGGGAAAAGACATCATTTCAATGACAGGGCTAAGAATAAAATTTAGGAATACTAATTAAACAGGGCTAATTTTAAATCTCAAAATAAAGAAGATTAAAAACACAAATCACCATGATTGACACTGCAATAACAGGAGACAGAAGAATAGAAAAGAAAGAACAGGAGGAGACCGCAAAATACCAAGACCCATGAATAGAGTTAGAGTGTCTATGGGAGAAGAGGGTTACCATTGTGACAGTTGTCTTTGGAGCCTTGGAATCAGTGCCTAGAAATCTCAAGAAACACCTGGACATTCTGGGCATTGAGCAAATAACACCAGCTCAGCTCCAGAAGACAGTGTTGCTAGGATCAGGAAGAATCCTACTATGATACATCTGCAAACAACTTGGCTAGATTATTATTATTGTTTATTTGATTTGATTGATTGCCCCATCCTGGCTGGGCTTTGAGCGATGTACATCAGATAAAAACGATACACAGATTAAAGCAACAGTTGGTGTTAAAACAATAAAAAAATCCAAACCCCAATGGCATTCTGCTAATTGTATTCATTCTCATATTGCAGAACACCATCAACGTCAAATGTCAGGCTGTGCCAATTTAATGATGGGGGTAAGAATAAAATTTGAGGAGGAGTTGGCAGCTCAACTTCCTGAAACTGGGATAACCAAGGGCCAACTCACCTGTTGCCTCTAACAACACTAATGGAAACAGAGGGTTGCACCATTTTGATGTGATAGAATCTCGTGTACGGTGAGGAAAGGGAAGAAAATGGGACACACTTTCTAATTGATCCTGCAACCAGCAGCAGCCTATATCACTTTTGTTCGTTATTTTAGAACGCTTATATACTCGATCCTGATACAGTCAGGATTTGAGACAAATGACAGTCGATATAAAACCAAAAAGAATCCATTAAATTAATTAAAAACTTCATTAAAGCAGATAATTAAAATGGTTTAGTCAGAGCATATTCAAGGTTATTCAAGCTGCCCCATAAGCTCTTCTAAAACATTCTTAGTCTGAGGGGAGAGCTCTCTTAGCCCCATCTACCTCACAGGGTGTCCTGTTGTGAGGGAGGAAGGTGAAGGAGATTGTGACCACTCTGAGATTCAGAATGAAGGGCAGGGTGTAAAGCCAATATCATCATCATCATCATCATCATCATCATCATCATCATCATCATCATCATCATCATCATCATCTTCTTCTTCTTCTTCTTCTTCTTCTTCTTCTTCTTCTTCTTCTTCTTCTTCTTCTTCTTCTTCTTCTTCTTCTTCTTCTTCTTCTTCTTCTTCTTCTTCTTCTTCTTCTTCTTCTTCTTCTTCTTCTTCTTCTTCTTCTTCTTCTTCTTCCAGGAGGCTCTGGGAAAGCAAATGAAAATGCCAGGGTCCAAGACCTTCACAGACACTGTCTTCCAGACTGACAGGATATTGGGTGATCCAGGGGTTACTCTCTCCAAGTTGGGAAATTCCTGGAGCTTTCAGGGTAGATCCTTCTGGGGTGGGAGGATGGACCTCAGCTGGGTTATAAGGGATTAGATTCCTCCCTCCAAAGCAGCCATTTTCTCCGGGGGGGGAGGGGGTCCCTCTCTTTGGTCTGGTGTGAGCCTGGGAGACTTGGAGACTGACAGCCCTATTGTCAGTTTAAAGGTTACCACGGTCTCCACTTGTGGATCTTGTGAGTACCTTTGTGTCTGTTGTTAAAAATCTATTGCTTGTGTGATTGCAGCAACTTCAAAGGGGTTTTTTGGGGGGGGGAGGGTTGTTTTTTAATATATATATATATATTTAAAATGTTTATTTTATTTATAACCCACCCTTCTTGCTGAGATTCAGAGTGTGCTACACAGTGTAAAACGATCCAATCAAATAGCATGACATCTAATAAGCCATTCTTGCCTCCCCCCCCACAACCTATCACCAGGGCTGTTTTTTGTAGCTGCAACTCCTTTGCGTATTAGGCCACACACCCCTGATGTAGCCAATCCTCCTGGAGCTTATAGTAGGCCCTGTACTAAGAGGCTGTGAGCTCTTGGAGGATTGGCTACATCAGGGTGTGTGGGGCCTAATATGCAAAGGAGTTCTAGCTAAAAAAAAAAAAAAAAAAGCCCACCTATCACAAGTATCTTCTTCTTCGGCTTGACTTCGCGAACGAAGATTTAAGAAAGGTACAGTAATCCATGTCTGCTGCAGGCTCGCTGGTGGCTGACAAGACCAATGCGGGACAGGCAGGTCCGGCCACAGTGGCTGCAGGGAAAAGTCTGATTTGGGGTTGATGCTGTAGCAGTGCGATTCTTCCTCAATCTCCTTTTGTCCTCAAGACCAGCTATGCGTGCGTTCTCAAAGGAAGAGACAGCCTGGTGGATGGTGTGCCTCCATGCTTTGCGATCTGAGGCTAGGTCAGACCACTGGTGATGGTTGATGCAACAGGTACCAAGGTATTTCTTCAAGGAGTCCTTGTATCTCTTCTTTGGTGCTCCTCTATTTCGTTGGCCGGTGGAAAGTTCGCCATACAGGGCAATCTTGGGAAGGCGGTGGTTTTCCATCCTGGAGATATGCCCTGCCCAGTGCAGCTGCGTCTTCAACAGCAGTGCCTCGATGCTTATAACCTCTGCCCGCTCGAGGACTTCAGTGTTGGTCACAAAGTCACTCCAGTGGATATTAAGGATGGTGCGAAGGCAGCGCTGATGAAAGCGCTCAAGGAGTCGCAGGTGATGACAGTATAAAACCCACGATTCGGAGCCGTAGATAAGGGTTGTCATCACAACCGCTTTATAAACATTGATCTTTGTGCCTTTTTTCAGATGCTTGTTGCTCCACAGTCTTTTGTGCAGTTGGCCGAATGCACGGTTTGCCTTTGCCAGCCTGTTGTCAATCTCCTTGTCGATCTTGGCGTCTGAGGAGATGATGCACCCCAGGTAGCTGAACTGCTGGACTGTCTTCAAAACTGATTCACCCACAGTATAGGCTTTACACAACTATCACAAGTATAGGCTAGGAAAGTGTAATTTCATAGAACAAACTTAGAGTCCAGTGACACCTTTAAGACCAATGAAGTTTTATTCATGGTGTGAGCTTTGTTCTTTTGTTTCAAACCAACACGGCTGCTCATCTGGATGTAATTTCATAGGATAGCCTTATTGGTCTACAGTGGAATAGCTAGATTCAAATCTAGCAACACATATGAAGCTGCCTTCTACTGAATCAGACCATTGACCCATCAAAGTCGGTGCTGTCTACTCAGACGGGCAGCGGCTCCCCAGGGTCTCAGGAAATAGCCTTTTACATCACTGACTGCCTGGCCTTTCTAACTCGAGATGCCGGGGATTGAACCTGGGACCTTCTGCATGCCAAGCAGATGCTCTACCGCTAAGCCAGAGATCCCCCCACAAAGTTAGTAATGTCTACCCAGACCAACAGCAACTTTCCAGGGACTCAGGCAGAGGTCTTTCCCATCACCAACTGCCTGGTTCTTTGAATTGGAGATGCCGGAGATTGAACCTGGTACCTTCTACATGCCAAGCAGATGCTCTACCAGTGAGCCACAGCCAAATCTTAGAGGCCAACAAGATTTTTAGGGTATAAACCTTTGAGAATCTAAAGTCCCTTTGGCAGAAAAGTGCCCACAAACTCCTTTCCTGGTGCCTACCAAATACCTTTGGAAAGAGGGCAGCCTAGGTGGGGGTTTTGCGCAACCAGGCTACCGATTGGCTGTTTAGATTAGAAGACATTCTGTTAAACAGCGCTTAGTTCTCCCTGAAATGTTGAGGAGTTCCTATTAGATCTGCATATAACCTTAATCTTTAATATTTTGCGGTTGTCTCCGCCTCTTGCAGCAGCCCTCTTGTGACTGGCCCCGCCTACTCTGGCAGCCATCTTGTGGTTGTGCCTGTCACCCTGTGTCAGAATTCCAAAGGCATCCACAGGCTCAAAAAGGTTGGGGAACCCTGCTCTAGAATGTTCTGAGGAAAGACGGCATGTGATTTCCTGTTGGCAAGAATGGTATAGTTAATTCTTCTGCGATGCTTTCTCTCGTGTGATGAGTTCCATTCCTCAGATGATGGATTCTACGATTGTGTAACTATTTATGGACGATTATAAAAAGTAGATAAACAGAAGCAAATTAAATATGAAAAAAGCTATTGCTGGGAACTGTTTCCTTGTGTTTATTTCCTCTTTTGAAATGGGCACACTGTTCTATGCTCATTTTTATAACCATAGCTATCTACCCACTCAAACCTTTGTTTGTATTTGAGGAGAGTGGCAAACCAGTGATGCGTGCAGAGGTTTGAGTTTCATACTAGGAGCTGGTTCAAACGCACACACACCCATGCCATGAAGCTTGACAGGTGATCTCTGGCGAAGTGCTCCATCTCAGCCTACATCACAAGGTTGTTGTGAGGCCAAAAAGCGGCTGGAGAACCATGGCATTCGCCGCAGCTTTTGGTGAAAGGGCAAGATTAAAAAATGGACTAGAGTGAAGCCAAGTTTTAAAAAATGGACCGAGTGAAGAGTGAAGCCAGCATACGTGTGAAGCTGCCTTACACTGAATGGCACCTGGTTGTGGGTTTGTTTGTTTTTTTTGCCACAGTGTGACACAGAGTGTTGGACTGGATGGGCCGTTGGCCTGATCCAACAGGGCTTCTCTTATGTTCTTATGTGACACGGAGTGTTGGACTGGAGGGGCCATTGGCCTGATGCAACATGGCTTCTCTTATGTTCTTATGTGACACAGAGTGTTGGACTGGATGGGCCGTTGGCCTGATCCAACATGGCTTCTCTTATATTCTTATGTGATCCAGAGTGTTGGACTGGATGGGCCGTTGGCCTGATCCAACAGGGCTTCTCTTATGTGACATAGAGTGTTGGACTGGATGGGCCACTGGCCTGATCCAACATGGCTTCTCTTATGTTCTTATGTGACACAGAGTGTTGGACTGGATGGGCCGCTGGCCTGATCCAACATGGCTTCTCTTATGTTCTTATGTGACATAGAGTGTTGGACTGGATGGGCCACTGGCCTGATCCAACATGGCTTCTCTGATGTTCTTATGTGACACAGAGTGTTGGACTGGATGGGCCACTGGCCTGATCCAACATGGCTTCTCTGATGTTCTTATGTGACACAGAGTGTTGGACTGGATGGGCCACTGGCCTGATCCAACATGGCTTCTCTTATGTTCTTATGTGACCCAGAGTGTTGGACTGGATGGGCAGTTGGCCTGATCCAACAGGGCTTCTCTGATGTCTTATAAATCAAACCATCAATCCATCAAAGTCAGTATTGCCTACTCCTTCTTTCAGATTCTAATCCAGAGGTCACTTTGGCGTGTGCCAAATATCTAGCAGCAGCCTACAGAATTCGTAAACAGTGTGTAAAGGTGTCATATGAAGACTGCAGATTTATACCCCGCCTTTCTCTCTGAATCAGAGACTCAGAGCGGCTTACAGTCTCCTATATCAGGGGTGGCCAACGGTCGCTCTCCAGATGTTTTTTGCCTACAACTCCCATCAGCCCCAGCCATTGGCCATGCTGGCTGGGGCTGATGAGAGTTGTAGGCAGAAAGCATCTGGAGGGCTACCGTTGGCCACCCCTGTCCTATATCTTCTTCCCCCACAACAGAGACCCTGTAAGGTGGGTGGGGCTGAGAGGGCTCTCACAGCAGCCGCCCTTTCAAGGACAACTTCTGTGATAGCTATGGCTGACCCAAGGCCATTCCAACAGGTGCAAGTGGAGGAGAACCCGGTTCTCCCAGATAAGAGTCTGCACACTTAACCACTACCCCAAACTGGCTCTAAGATATGGGTTCTAAGATACTTCTATTTAATTATTTGTAAATGCTTCATTATTGCTCCATCTTTACACTGACTTCTAAATCTTACACTATTATGGATATATTTTGATAGTGGTTTTTTATATGTCTGGACTGTTTATGCTGGTTATGTACTGTAAGAAAGCGATGATGATGATGATGATGATGATGATGATGATGATGATGATGATGATGATGATGGTGATGGTGATGGTGATGATAAGTATTGCCTACTCAGGTTGGCAGCAGCTTCCCTAGATCTCAGGTAGAAGGCTTTCATACCACCTACTGCTTGTTCCTTTTCACTGGAGATGTTAAGGATTGAACCTGGGACCTTCTGCATGCCAAGCAGAGGCACTTCCGCTCAGCCGCAGCCTCTCCCCTAAAGGAGGACAGAAGGAACGGAGAGAGAAAAACCCCAGAGAGCACAGAGAGGAGGAGGAAGAGAAGGAAGAGGGGTGGAGGAGGAGGAAGAAGAAAAAGGAGAGGAGGAAGAAGAAAAAGGAGAGGAGTAGTAGTAGTCGGTCTTTATACCCTGCCTTTCACTACCCTATGGCGCAGAGTGTTAAAGCTGCAGTACCGCAGTCCTAAGATCTGCTCCCAACCTGAGTTCGATCCCCGGTGGAAGCTGGGTTTTCAGGTAGCCAGCTCGAGGTTGACTCAGCCTTCCATCCTCCAGAGGTCGGTAAAATGAGTATCCAGCTTGCTGGGGGGGAAAGTGTAGATGACTGGAAAAGGCAGTGGCAAACCACCCCGTCAAAAGTCTGCCGTGAAAACATTGTGATGCAATGTCACCCCAAAGTCAGAAACGACTGGTGCTTGCACAGTGACTTACAGCCTCGTTCCCTTCTTCTCCCCACAACAGACACCCTGTGAGGTTGGGGGGGGCGGAGCTCAGAGAGCTGTGATTGGCCCAAGGTCACCCGGCTGGCTGCATGTGGAGGAGCAGGGAATCAAAACCTGGTTCTCTGGATTAGAGTCCACCACTCTCAACCACTACACCACACTGGCTTCCAGTTGTGCATCTTTTCCCCATTTTAGAAGCCTCTAGGAGAGGTCATCAAGAGGTACTTGCTGAAATGTCACCAATATGTAGCTCTGCCTTTCTTTTCCACCTAATTCCAAGGATGCTGTTGATGTTCTGAACTGGTGCTGGGAATCCGTAGCGGGCTGGATGAAGTTGAAGGTGAAACGTTTTCCTGATGAGACAGAGGTTCTCTGGGTTAGTAGAAAGGCAGACCAGAGAACAATGAGGGAGGGCAGACAGCCTTGGTTCTCATTCCAGCTGCAGAGCTGTAACTCTGCCGTTGTCTAGAGAATAGCGAAAGAGGGGCTGTGACTCGGTGGCAGAGCATCTGCTTGGCATGCAGAAGGTCCCAGGTTCAATCCCCGGCATCTCCAGCTAAAAAAGGAAATAGACACATGAAAACCTCAGCTTGAGACCCTGGAGAGCCGCTGCCAGTTTGAGTAGACAATACTGACTTCGATGGACTGAGGGTCTGATTCAGTATAAGGCAGCTTCATATGTTCAATATATTCCATCCCCAGCATCTCCAGTGAACAGGACCAGGCAGTGGGTGATGGGAAAGACTTCTGCCTGAGACCCTGGAGAGCTGCTGCCAGTCTGAGTAGACAATACTGACCAGGATGGACCAAGGGTCTGACTCAGTAGAAGGCAGCTTCAGGTGTTCCAAAACCTAGGACTAGGAAGGGAAAGCTCGCTTCTTGCCTTGAACTGCAAATGGCCACATTTTCTGTTTTGTTTCTGGGTTTGTTGTTGTTGTTACTTTTAAGAACATAAGAGAAACAATGTTGGATCAGGCAAACATTCTGTGTCACACAGTGGCCAAAACCCAATTACCAACACTTTTGTGTTCCTTCCTTCCTCCCTCCCTCCCTTCTTTCCTTCCTCCCATCTCTGTGAATGGTTTCTTGCTGGTGTGGAGTTTTTCCCCAATTTTGGAAAAAAAAATGGTATCAGGGATGTGAGCACGATATGTTTTAATGTATCACTTTAAGTGATTATACTCAGCTTAGATTTCCCCCCTTTGCCTTTGATGTTTCTAAGCTGATTTGAGTTTAGTGTTGGCAACTCTGGGTTGGAAAATTCGTGGAGATTTGGGGTGTGTGGGTATGGGTGTGGGTGAATCCTAGGGAGGGCAGTGTTCAGAGAGGAGAAGGACCTCATTGGAGTATAATGCCCCATAACCCGCCCACCAAATCAGCCATTTTTTTTCCAGGGGAACGCATCTCTGTCATCTGGAGAACTCCAGGCCACACCTGAAGATTGGCAACCCTGTTTCAGTCCTGGATTCCAGGATAAAAAGGGCATATAAATATGTTAAATAAACAAATAATATCAGCGTAATTTTGAATACACCTGAAGCACATTTCAAAGAATCTGCGGGCTGTAACTGATACTTTTCCATATACCTGAATGTACCAATCTTATTTTTGGTTGGAGAAGAAGGAGGAGTGCAGATTTATACCCTGCCCTTCTCTCTGAATCAGAGACTCAGAGTGGCTTACAATCTCCTATATCTTCTTCCCCCCAACAGACACCCTGTGAGGTGGGTGGGGCTGAGAGAGCGCTTATAGCGGTTGCCCTTTCAAGGACAACTCCTGCAAGAGCTATGGCTGACCCAAGGCCATTCCAGCAGCTGCAAGTGGAGGAGGTAGGGAATCAAACCTGGTTCTCCCAGATAAGAGTCCACGCACTTAACCACTACACCGAACTGGCTCTCTCTTACTGAATGGCCTTCCTGGGGAATCCTTTTAGACCTGAATGAGAGGAAGATCTGTGGCTCTCCTGGCCGGCATCACCAGTTTGGTGTAGTGGTTAAGTGTGCGGACTCTTATCTGGGAGAACAGGGTTTCACTCCCCACTCCTCCACTTGCAGCTGCTGGAATGGCCTCGGGTCAGCCATAGCTCTCACAGACCTTCTTCCCCTGTAGTGGTTAAGTGTGCAGACTCTTATCTGGGAGAACCGGGTTTGATGCCCCACTCCTCCACTTGCATCTGCTAGCATGGCCTTGGGTTAGCCAGAGTTGTCCTTGAAAGGGCAGCTGTAAGAGCTCTCTCAGCCCCACCCAGCTTACAGAAGAAGAAGAAGAAGAAGATATTGGATTTATATCCCGCCCTTCACTCCGAAGAGTCTCAGAGCGGCTCACAATCTCCTTTACCTTCCTCCCCCACAACAGACACCCTGTGAGGTGGGTGGGGCTGGAGAGGGCTCTCCCAGCAGCTGCCCTTTCAAGGACAACTCATGTGAGAGCTATGGCTGACCCAAGGCCATTCCAGCAGGTGCAAGTGGAGGAGTGGGGAATCAAACCCGGTTCTCCCAGATAAGAGTCCGCACACTTAACCACTACACCAAACCGGCTCTGTTTGGTGTCTGTTTGCGGGGCGGGGGGGTGGGGGAGGTAAAGGAGATTGTAAGCTGCTCTGAGACTCTGAGATTCAAAGTATAGGGCGGGATATAAATCCAATATTTTCTTCTTCTTTTCGTGCCAACTTTTGTTGTTCATAACTCGCGAGCAAAGCAAAAGAATTGACAAGGCTACTAATAACAACATTTTTTTTAAAAAAAAAGTTATTTTCCAAAGCCTCTGAAGATTTCATTAAAGCTAATGTAATTCTCTCCTGGACACCAGCGACTGGGAAAAAAAAAACACCCAAAAAACATACTCTTCAAATTGTGTAAGAGGTCTGTCACACACGTTATTGCAGCTATTGGTTTCCTTTAAGTACACAATATATCCTGGGGAAAGGAAAGTGAGATTCTATCATTTTCGCAATCAGATGCCTCGGAAAGAAGTGTATTAATGACGGACGTGCCACGAGTGGTTAAATCAATGGTCATAACCAACATATGGAGGAGGCACGGAACTTCGGCCCATTGATTGCAACCGACTTGATACTTCTTTTTTAAAAGGAAAGATGCTCTCCCATCTCTATTGAATTTCTCCTCTGGGTTTCAGCTCAGATCTACTTAAGATAGTGAATGTGCTAATAAGCACACCACCAGGCCCATAACAGGTTGTGAACAAATCACTGTTCAACTGGATAAAGCCCCTGACCGGAACACATATCTGTTCAGAGTACGGATGCTGCGTTCTCCCTGGTGGCAGAAGATTTCTCAATCTCCTACTGCCCCACAAATGGGCAGCAGTAGACAATTGGCAGGCAAAATGGAGGAGAGTGATTGGTTTTCCCAGTGTGATGGTGCAACTTCTGGTATGGCCTGGAAGTGACATCATCTTGTTTGGTGACACTGTAGTGTTTGCCCCCAAACTCTATGGTTAAAACATAGATTTGGGGGCAAATGGTACAGTATCACCACTGATGTGACAACGTCACTTCCAAGTCGTGTCATTACGCTATGGATGCTGATTGTAAACTCTGACCTCACACACACTGTGGCTGATACCAGACGGCCACTTTGGGGCCGCTTGAAGCTGCCCTAAAGAGAACCAGCCGGAAATAGAGCGCCCCGGAGCTTCCTGACAGCGCTCAGGAAAGGGGCGGGCCGTGGGTGCACAGGGAGCATCTGGAACACTCTCGCGTCCTGTAGGCAAGTACCCCGGTCACTCTCCGGGTGCCTCCCGGCTTTCCAGATGGCCAGGGAGGAGCCTCAGAGGCGCCCCAGCGAAAAGGTACCACTTTGCAAGTGGTGCCTTTTCCAGCCGGCTCTCAGCAAGCCTGGGATGGGACCAGGGCAGGATGGGGATGGCAGGCAGATGTGTGCATGTGGGTGCGCTTTTTAAAATCCGCCTGCCTCCTGTCCCCAGGGCAGCTGGTATCACTCTGTAAGTCCCTGTCCGCAGCAATGATGCTCTGTATTCTTGGTGCTTCGGGGGGAACAGTTGGAGGGCTTTTGGAGTTCTGGTCCCACTGGTGAACTTTCTAATGGCACTTGGGTTTTGACCACTGCATAACATGTTGGATGGGTGGGCCATTGGCCTGATCCAACATGGCTTCTCTTATGTGACACAGAATATTGGACTGGATGGGCCATTGGCCTGATCCAACATGGCTTCTCTTACATTCTTATGTGACACAGAGTGTTGGACTGGAGGGGCCATTGGCCTGATCCAGGATGGCTTCTTTACGTTCTTTTGTGACACAGAGTGTTGGACTGGATGGGCCATTGGCCTGATCCAACATGGCTTCTCTTACGTTCTTATGTGACACAGAGTGTTGGACTGGATGGGCCATTGGCCTGATACAACATGGCTTCTCTTACATTCTTATGTGACACAGAGTGTTGGACTGGATGGGCCATTGTGTCAGAACTGGGAACTTCAAAAGAGACGCATTACTTTGTTTCAAAAAGTTAATACGTTTATTCGAGAACTCGTGTCCATGAAGAAAGCAAGTTGACTCTGATGGCTTCCAAGGCCATCGGTACATTCTTATACATTGGTAACAAAAAACAATAAATCTCTTCTCACACTCAGAGAGACGGTTGTCTGTTCCCAGGCCTCTTATCTCCCATCGGGGAGGAAAGAACCCTGCTGTCTTTCTCTGGCTGGCCAACTTCTAAGAGTATGTGCAGATGTTTGCCAGGGGTTATCAGTCACCCTTCAGTGGTTAGTATTTGTTTGAAATGCAAAGTTACAGGGTTAGTAAACGTTTCTAATATGGAGTCGGTTAGGCTAACAGCATACAATTCTTACTAAGCATACAGGTACAGTTACAAGTTCTGACACATTGGCCTGATCCAACATGGCTTCTCTTACGTTCTTATGGGACACAGAGTGTTGGACTGGATGGGCCATTGGCCTGATCCAACATGGCTTCTCTTATGTTCTTATGTGACACAGAGTGTTGGACTGGATGGGCCACTGGCCTGATCCAATACGGCTTCTCTCACGTTCTTATGGTACCCATCCATTCCAGTTATCTTCCGTGATATTGCTTTGAGTGCCTGTACCATTTGAGGCTAGACGAGGCAGCCCAAGAAAGGGCCTTCTTGCTCTTTTTGCCAGAGCTGTCTCCACCGGTGGAAGACGACTTAAAAAAAAAAAATTACTTGGCATGCCTCCAGTATTTTTGCTCTCCACGCTGTGTTTGGCGTCGTCTACTTATCTGGTTTTATTTAATTATTTAATCGTTTTAAATGCTGTTTTTAACGATCAAAGCAAATGCTTTCATGGTCACCACTGTAAGGATGCTAATCCGGTGGACAGGTGACATTCAAACATTTGAAATAAATGAGCGCATAAATGGACCTCTCCTCCATGCATTTGACTGGAGTTGTAGGAATCCCTCCAGGCACAAAGCAGGAGTGGAAGGGGGTGTGGTGGAAAGCACTGTCCAGGGGCAACAAACTTAGGGAGGCTCCATAGCATTTTCAAGGCAAGAGACAAAGGGCACTTTTGCATGTGCTAAATAATGCACTTTCATTTTTTTTTTTACTTTTTAATTCAATCTTTATTATACATTCACTACATACAACATACAACAACCAGCATAGCCTATGAAGATATGAAGCTGCCTTATACGGAATCAGACCCTTGGTCCATCAAAGTCAGTATTGTCTACTCAGACTGGCAGCGGCTCTCCAGGGTCTCAAGCTGAGGTTTTTCACACCTATTTGCCTGAACCCTTTTTAGTTGGAGATGCCGGGGATTAAACCTGGGACCTTCTGCTTCCCAAGCAGATGCTCTACCACTGAGCCACCGTCCCTCCCCAAACCTACAACATAACCAACATTCTTAATATCACCCACACCAACCACCCTTCCACCCATTTGTTCAAGGAGTTTCAAGGGCTTTACAATATACAATTTCTATTTTCTCATGACAATCCCCATACTTTTGGCCCAGACATAAATTGGTTCCCGTGTCTTTCTACAGTTTTGCAAGTTTCCATCTCTTATCCTTGTAGTCAAAGTATCCATTTAAGCGGCTTCAAATAACTTTAATAAAAATTCTTCTTTATCAGGTATCTTGGGGACTTTCCAATATTTTGCATACAAAATTCAATCCACTTTCAGTGCACTTTCCAACTGGATTTTGCCAGTTTGCACAGTAAAATCCAGTTGCAAAGTGGATTGAAAGTGCATTATTTAGAGCGCGTGGAAGCACCCAAACAGAGTTGGTTTTCCATTGAAGGAGAAGGGATTGGGTTTATACCCTGTCCTTCATTTGGAGTCTCAGAGAGCCGCTTATAATCTCCTTTTGGTCCCTTGAAAGGGCAGCTTCTGAGAGAGCTCTATCAGCCCCACCCACTTCACAGGGTGTTCTGTTGTGGGGGGAGAAGATAAAGGAGAGTGTAAGCCACTCTGTGACTCTGATTCATAGAGAAGGGCGGGGTATAAATCTGCAATTCTTCTTCTTCTTTTCCTCACACCATGTGAGGTAGGTGGGGCTGAGAGAGATCTTGAAAGAACAGCTCTGCGGAGAACTTGTGGCTGACCCAAGGTCACACCAGCAGCTGCCTGTGGAGGAGTGGGGAATCAAACCCAGTTTTTCTCAGATTAGAGTCCACACACTTCACCACAACACCAAACAGGCTTTCTGTGTAGAGAACTGGCCTCCTTCTGTGTAGCTCCCTTGGATGGTGGTCTCCCATCAAAGCACTGTTTAGTTTCTGAGATTTATTTTATTTTATTTATTTTATTTTATTCGATTTATATCCCGCCCTACCCCACCGTGGTGGGCTCAGGGCGGCTTACAACATAAAAACCAACAAAATCAATTTAAATACATTAATAATACATTAATAATTATAATTATACAATAAAATACATAAAATACCTATAAAATACATAAAAACACATAAAGCTCACTTCAGTATGTACTATGCTACCTTCCTTAAATCAATTCTTCAATATTCCAATATTAAATAATCTGGTGTTCGAGATTGAGTGTTCAGGCATTCCGATAACAATTAATTGTATGCCAACCGGAAGAGGGCTGTTTTGCAGGCCCTGCGGAACTGTTCAAGGCTCCGCAGGGCCCTCACCTCCTCCGGGAGCTGATTCCACCAACAAGGAGCTGCAATCGAGATCTGATGACCAGGTCACTGGCAGGGGGTGGGGATCACGGGGAGGGGGGGGGAAGTCACTAGTAAATGGATCCACTGTGACCAAGAGTCAGGAAATTGTTCTAAAGGAGTCGTTTCAGTCCACTCGTTGATGTCTTTTTAAATCAAATGGGAAGGCCACGATTTACTGCCAAATCATAAGAAGATCGGGAGATCTCCGGCTGTCTCTAAGGCAGTCACATGTCAATCCACAGTTGTGGAGGAGGTAAACAGTCTCTTGGAAAGCGATGCCTGGAGTTGAGAAGTGACTCAGCACTTCTAGCTTGACAACAAAGACAGCCAGTCCTGTCCTTAAGCTTCCTTTTAATTAGGTTACTTGATTGCTCGTTACCTGGAGCTCTTGCAGCTGCCATAAACTGTTACATTCTTTGCAAAAAAAATAAATAAAAGTCATTTGCTTGGAGTCTCTTATTCATCCCGGTACCAAAATGCTAAGGGATCACTCTTTGCTGAAGATGAGGGAAGCTGTTTGAACCAGCCATCTGAGCGAACCTCTGAATCCCAGAGCCAGGAGGTAACATTAATGGAAGACTTTGGCCTCTGGGCCCTGTTGTTGGCCCTCCAGAGGTACATAAGAAGAGTCCTGCTGGTTCAGACCAGTGGTCCAGCATCCCATATCACACAGTGGCCAACCAGCTCCTCTGGAGGTCCAACAACATAAGAACACCCTTTTGGATAAACTAGCGGTCCTTCTAGTTCAGCATTCAATCTCACAAAGCAGCCAATCAGTTCTTCTGGAGCTCCAACAACATAAAAACACCTCCTGAATCAGACTAACGGTCCATCTAGTTCATCATCCTGTCTCACACAGTGGCCAACCAGTTCTTCTCGAGGTCCAACAACATAAGAAGAGCTCTGCTGGAGCAGACCAGCAGTCCATCTAACCCAGCATCCTGTCTCACACAGTGTTCAACCAGTTCTTCTGGAAGGCCAACAACAGGGCACGAAGGCTGAGGCCTTCCCCTGCTAAGAACATCAGGAGAGCCCTGCTAGTTCACTTCCTGTCGCATTCAGCAGTCAACCAGTTCCTCTGGAGGTCCAACAAGAAGGCACAGAGGCCGAAGCCTTCCCCTGATGTTTCCTTCCAGCCCTGGGATTCAGAGGTTGATTACTTCTGAATATGGAGGCTCCCTTTGGTCACCATGTCTAGAAGCCATTGATAGACCTGCCCACCAGTCAGTCAGTCAGTCAGTCAGTTTATTGTGGCTCTAGGCCAATCAACAACAATAACACAACTCATCAATAACAGTACAACACAACACCAAGCTAAAATATAACATAACAATATAAAACTATGTATAACCATCAAAATAGTAATAAAATTATCTGACGTAGGCAACTTAACTAAGGGCATCTTCTTTCAAATACAAACAGCATTAAATTTCTTCCTGTCAAGGTCGGTAACATATAGAAACTTAGCAAGATCCAGAGAAAGTTGATCACTCCCATCCCCTAAGAGGAAGTAAATGACTTGGGCCTGATTTAAAGATTTAGCTAGCATTAGATGGTTCCGCAGAAGTCTGTACCTTGCCTCTGTATGGAAAAGACAGTTCAGAATGAGATGGGGAACCGTATCGACCTCCTCCAGGCCGCACGGACAGATCCTGTCTTCTAACGGGATCTTGTGGAAACGGCCCCTCAGTACTGCTGTGTCAAGGATGTTCAGGCGTGCCAAGGACAGCATCCGCCTGATCTTAATTGGCTGTATCTTTTCTAGATACCTGGCACATTTAAGATCACTTGTAAAAAAGCTTGGGATATACGTCCCCCCAACTTTGGCCAGAGATTGTTTTAACTCCAATTCCAGTAATCGGTCTCTGATAATTACTTTTGCCCCGTTTTTGAACATGAGGGCTAGGGAAACAATATTCAGATCACATTCCTCTAGTTTGGAATTTAATTTCCTCAACCAATTGCTAACAAATGAGTCATAGAAGATTTGATGTACTATATCATCCGGATTCGCCAGCACCCTTAGAAGGAGACTCAAACCTCTATTCCACATTACTGTGGAGAGGCTTGGAAGCCCCGTTTCCAGCCTATTTGCAATAGATGAGGCATATTTTGGCACCTGTAGGATACATCGTACAAACTTCGATTGAACCATCTCCAATTTAGTTATTTTATTATACAAGAAAATCTCAGCTCCGTACATTAATTGGGGTATAACCTTAGCATTGTAAACCTTAATCGCCGCTAAGGCGTTATAAGCGCCCTTGGAAGTGTAAAACTCCTGCAGAGCAAGCGCCGTGCGTTGGGCGTTACAGTGTACGTTGTCAATGTGCCCTTGGTAAGATCCTGTATGATGAAAAACAACCCCCAGATATTTGTATGTTTTAACTTGTTTCAGTTTTTCATCATTGAAACGCCAAATCATTTCTCTGAATCTTTTAGTGAAGACTATAATTTTAGACTTGTCCCTGTTAACGACTAGATCAGTGTCCAGACAAAAGAGAGAAAGCATTCTGAGCGACCTACGCAAACCAACTTGGGTTCTTGACAGTAGTAACATGTCGTCTGCTTACATCAAGATGGGCACAGCAATCTTCCCAATCTTAGGGGGATGCAGACCTGCCCACCATGAATCTGTCTAATCCCTTTTTAAAGCCATTCATGCTGCGGCCTTCACAACATCCTCCGGCAGTGAATGCCATATTTTAATCATTCTCTGTGTAAAGAAGTATTTCCTTTTCCTAGAGATTTGTGACTGGAACCTGAGCAGGATGGGATTTGAGGAGAGAAGAGACCCCAGTGGGACATAATGCCATGGAGTCCACCATGGAGATGACGCCATAGAGAGTCAGTCTGGTGTAGTGGTTAAGTGCATTGACTCTTATCTGGGAGAACTGGGTTTGATTCCCACTCCTCCACTTGCAGCTGCTGGAATGGCCTCTGGTCAGCCATAGCTCTCACAGAGCTGTCCTTGAAAGGGCAGTTTCTGGGAGAGCTCTCTCAACCCCACCCACCTCAACAAGGTGTCTGTTGTGGGGGAGGAAGATAAAGGAGATTGTAAGCCGCTCTTAGACTCTGAATGGAAAATGGAATATAAATCCAATGTAATCTTCTTCTTCTTCTTCTCCTCCTCCTCCTTTTCTTCCTTATCCTTCTCCTCCTTCTTCTCCTTTCCTCCTCCTCCTCCTCCTTCTCCTTCTCCTCCTCCTCATTCTTCTCCTCCTCCTCCTCCTTCTTCTCCTTCTCCTCTTTCTTCTCTCCTTCTCCTCCTCATTCTTCTCCTTCTCCTCCTTCTCCTCCTCCTCCTCCTTCTCCTCCTCCTCCTTCTTCTCCTTCTCCTCCTTCTTCTCTCCTTCTCCTTCTTCTCTCCTTCTCCTCATTCTTCTCCTTCTCCTCCTCCTTCTTCTCCTCCTTCTTCTCTCCTTCTCCTCCTCCTCCTTCTTCTCCTCCTTCTCTTTTTCCTCCTCCTCCTCCTTCCAAAGCAGCTATTTTCTTGAGGGAAACTGATCTATGTCATCTGGAAACATTAGATTCAGGTAGGTGGCCATGTTGATCTGAAGCAGCAGAACAAAGCCTGAGTCCTTTGGCGCCTTTTCTTTGCTGGTCTTAAAGGTGCCGCTGGTCTCAAACGTTTGTTCATCCGGAGATGTTGTAATTCTGGGAGATCTCCAGATTGGCAAAACCAAAGGCTGGCAAAGCTAACGTACAGCCACCTTTGCTCAAGCCGAAACACTAAATTTGCTCCTGGCTTGTCTATCATGTCTGCATGTGCACGGCATTTCTCCTGATTATCGTTCCAGAGCTCACTCGAATGAAACCATGCAAGCCATCTGTCGCACATTCTCTCGCTCCATATGGACATGGTTATATCATGCACATTTATATTAAAGCGCTGTGTCTTGCTGCCGCCTGGGTGCTGGTGCTTGCACAGATGGAACTGCGCTAAGCGCATTTGCCTTTTGACTCGCGCCAAGCTGGATCCAACCCGGTAGGGTTGGCTGCCTTCGAGAGGGGGACGCAGCAGAGTGCTAAAGACATATTTCCCTTTGGATTGGGTGAGAGAAGACAGCTAAAAGCAGGACTGGCCCTGCCATTAGGCAAACTAGGTTACTACCTAGGGTGCTGGTCTTCAGAGGGTGCTGAATTGGGTGCCTCCCATGTGACTTGCTGATGTTATTAGTGCGGGGGGGGGGGGGGGTGCCAGAAGGTAGCTTTGCCTAAGATGCCAGGCAGTCTAGGGCCGGACCTGGCTAAAGGATGGCATTTGGGGATGAGAAGGTAACAGAATGGGATCATGGAGTGGAGATGGGATTTGAGGAGAGAAGAGACCCCAGTGGGACATAATGCCATGGAGTCCACCATGGAGATAATGCCATAGAGAGTCAGTCTGGTGTAGTGGTTAAGTGCATTGACTCTTATCTGGGAGAACTGGGTTTGATTCCCACTCCTCCACTTGCAGCTGCTGGAATGGCCTTGGGTCAGCCATAGCTCTCACAGATCTCACATCTCTAGGCTGATGTTGCATTGAGCAGGGGGTTGAACTAGATGGACTGGGTGGCCCCTTCCAGCTCTGTGCTTCTCTGATTCCGACTCTGTGATTCTATGGTTCTATGAAAGTGCTGTCAAGTCACACCCGCATTATGGTGATCTCATAGAGTTTTTGAAAAAAGAGACCTTCAGAGGTGTTTTGCCGTTCCCTGCATCTGCATTGTGACCTTGGACTTCCTTGGTGATCTCCCCACTAAATGCTAACCGAGGCCATCTCTGTTTAGCTTCTGAGATCTGATGAGATCAGGCTAGCCTGAGCCACCGAAAGAATGCAAATGTTGCATAAAAGTATGGGAACGCTCTTCCTTCTGCACAGCTTTCTCGGAACTTGCCGTTGCATCTACTGTGAGCAGTGCTTCAAAGCTAATTCAAATGTCTGGAACATACCATTGCAGAATGAAGGCGGGAACTTTGCATACTCAAATGTTACTCTATCAAACAGAACCATCTTCCTGCTCTAAGAGTAGAGTTGCCAGCTCTCAGTTGGGAAAAACCTGGAGATTTTGGGGGGTGGAGCCTGCGGAGCAGAGGGTTTGGGGAGGGGAGGGGCCTCATCATGGCACAATGCCATAGAATCCATCCACCAAAGCAGCCATTTCCCCCATGGGAATTGAACTCTATTGCTCAGTTGGAATTCTGGGTGATCTCCAGGCCTCAACTGGAAGTTAGCAACCCAGTCTAAGAATCATAGAGTTGGAAGGGACGTCCAGGGTCATCTAGTCCAACCCCCTGCATAATTCAGGAAATTAGCAAGTACCTCCCCCTAAATTCACAGGATCTCCATTGCTGTCAGATGGCCATTTATCTTCTCTTTAAAAACCTCCATGGAAGGAGAGCCCACCACCTCCCGAGGAAGCCTGTTCCACTGAGGAACCGCTCTAATAGTCAGGATGTTCTTCCTAATGTTGAGCCAGGAACTCTTTTGATTTAATTTCAACCCACTGGTTCTGGTCCTACCTTCTGGGGCCACAGAAAACAATTCCTGCACCATCCTCTATATGCCAGCCCTTCAAGTACTTGAAGATGGTGATCCTATCACCTCTCAGCTGCCTCCTCTCCAGGCTAAACATGCCCAGCTCCTTCAGCCTTTCCTCATAGGACTTGGTCTCCAAACCCCTCACCATCTTCATCGCCTTCCTCTGGACCCGTTCCATCCTTCTTAAAATGCGGTGCCCAAAACTGAACACAATACTCCAGGTGAGGTCTTACTGGAGCAGAGTAAAGCGATACCATCACTTCACGTGATCTGGACTATACACTATATGCTATCTTGTTCATCAGGAAGAAGCCATAGAAGCTTTGTCCCGAAAGTGCTGGTTCTCTACGTCAGGGGTCCTCAGCCTTCTTGTCCTTGTGGGCACCTTCAGAATTCGGACACAAAGGTGATGGGCGCAGCCACAAAATGGCCACTGTGGGAGGTAGAGCCAACCACAAAGGAATACCAAGTGCAGGAGGCAAAGGAGGTAATTTTTAAAAATACACTGGTAAAGAGCAGGGAGAAAGAGAACAAAACCAACCCTGTAGTGCTAGCTGCCACCAAAGCATTATTTCAATTCGCACAGCCAGTTAGATCTCCCAGGGCCAATCAAAAGCCCTGCTGGGCAGAAGCCCCACCCACTTTCTAAAAACACTCGGTGGGCTCCTGGAAAGGTCTTGGTGGGTGTTATGGTGCCTCCAGACACCACTTGGTGGACCCCTGCCCTACATGCTTGACACTACTTGGTGTCCTAGAACCCCTAGAAATAAGGGGGTTAAGAACAGAAGAACAGAAGAGACACCATGTTGGATCAGGCCAATGGCCCATACAGTCCAGCACTCTGTGTCACATAAGAACAGAAGAGACGCCATGTTGGATCAGGCCAATGGCCCATACAGTCCAGCACTCTGTGTCACATAAGAACAGAAGAGACGCCATGTTGGATCAGGCCAGTGGCCCATACAGTCCAGCACTCTGTGTCACATAAGAACAGAAGAGACGCCATGTCGGATCAGGCTAGTGGCCCATACAGTCCAGCACTCTGTCACACAGTGGCCAAACAAACCAGATGCCATCAGGAGCAGTGTTCCCTCTAAGCTGAGTTGGCATGAGCTAGCTCACAGCTGTTTTAGCCTCTAGCTCACACATTTTTTTGTCTTAGCTCAGGAAAAATGACCCCAGAGCACAATAATTTATGCAGTAGCTCACAACTTTGATGCTAGTAGCACAAAGTAGAATTTTTGCTTATAAGATTCCACAGCTTAACAGGAGCACCGATCAGGAGGTCCGCTAGTGGGGCCAGGAGGTCCACAGTGGGGCCTTCCCAAGGAGCTTTTTGATAGGACCATGGGAACCCTGCCCCCTTAGTTGCTGGGGAGATCTCTGTCCCATCGTCTCACATATTCACAAGAATGCTGCAGTGTCTAAGCCTTGCTTTGAGCAACTTCGGGCACAAATTGGATACATATCTAAATGTAATATTAAGGAAATTCAGTTCCCTTCTCGATTAAGCAATATTTTATTTACAGATCAGACGCTTTTACGGGCTATTACCTACTTCATCAGATGCTGGAGGGACCATTAGCTGCAGGTTTGGGAAATCTGTGGGTGGAAGGTTTATGCGAGAACTCGGGTATTGGTTGATGAGGACTGTGCTTGGGGGAACTCAAGGGTACAAAGGCAATGTTCCTTCTGAAACTTAAGAGTGTGCAAAGAAACCATAATCCCCCTCCTTAGTCCTTGGTGAACCCAGGGAAATTTCTGAGTAAATTCCTGTTGGATCACTCCATAAGAACATAAGAGAAGCCCTGTTGGATCAGGCCAATGGCCCATCCAGTCCAACACTCTGTGTCACATAAGAACATAAGAGAAGCCCTGTTGGATCAGGCCAATGGTCCATCCAATCCAACACTCTGTGTCACACAGTGGCCAAAAAACCAGGTGCTGTCAGGAGGTCCACCAGTGGGGCCAGGACACTAGAAGCCCTCCCACTGTGCCCCCCCAAGCATCAAGAATATAGAGCATCACTGCCCCAGACAGAAAATTCACTCTATACCTTGTGGCTAATAGCCACTGATGGACCTCTGCTCCATATTGTGAGCGAGAGCCCCCTATTTTTACTTCTATACGGACATTGTGATCACTAGTTTGGTTGCCAGGGTGCCTGGAGTTTCAGCTCACACACATCTGCTCTGAGACAGGAGTTTTACCTGCCATTTTCTAAAGGACCCATGTGGATACTAAAAGCCTCAGCTTCAGAGCAGCACTCTCTATCTCTGAAAGGGTGCTAGCCAGAAGTGAAGACAAGCTCTCAGCCACTCAGTGCGTGCACATTCTCCGCTGTTGCGGTGGAAGAAGTTGCGCCGCCATGAGCTGTCCAGTCAAGTGGTTTCCAGTCTTTTCCACAAAAGCCATGTTCCAAGGCTGACATTGTCAGTAACTATTGTCCTGCATAGCCAGACTCCACGATGAAGAAACAAGAGGCTCACGTATCCAACAGTCGCTTCAAACATCTGCATAAGGCAATCATGCTTATCTTAGACTTGTATCCTGCCGGACTGCCCAAGCTTTTGTCAAATGGAACTCTAGACAAAGAATGGTGCCAGCCAGAAGAGGAAGAAGAGGAAGAGCAGCCTAGATCCAGAGCTATTTGGCCCTCTATTGTCACTTTTAGATAAGTTCGTATAGCTTGCTTTAATCCCCTCCGCCCATGACTCACCCATGCCTTGCCCAAACTGTCACTTTGGAGCCTTCTCCTATCCCATTGTTACCCGGAGATCCTTTCAGGTGACCAGAGTCAGGTCTGCTCATTGGCCTGAGGTGGGCACCCAATCAGGTACCCAGAATAGACGAAACACTGCCCACCAACAAGCCAGCCCCTTTTGGGGAGGACCTCTTCCTTTCCAAAATACTATAACAGGAGAGAAGGCTTCATCTCTCTCTCTCTCTCTCTCTCTGCCTGAGCATGATGTAACCAGATTGTTCCCTTCTCCCTACTCTAAGTAAGGAGCATCAGGCATGGCACATGGCAGTGCATGTCTATATCTTCTAGTTGTGACTGGACCCTAAGCCCATCAGGACCAGGTCGTATACCCTGTCTATGTATTACCCTTGTGTTACCCCTCTATCAATTTCATATCTGTTTTCTTAGGCCTGTTTGTGTGTTGTATGGTTTTATGTCCTTGTACGCTTGTCTTTATTTTATAATAAACACCCTTGATTATTAGATAACATCTCCTCGTTATTGGGTGACTTCCAAAGGAGAAATCTTCTGTATACACAGATCCAAAAGATCTTGTTAGAGCCTAGTTGCCCACTAACTAATTCCCCAAACATAATTTTAGGGCAATTCAGGTAACGGAAAGTATGTTTGTGCCATCTTGGATGTCTTTCACAGAACGACAGTGTGGCTTAGTAGTTGGAATGTCAGTTTTGGGACACCTCAGCTGATTCCGCACTAATCTTGCTCCGTGCCAAGCTTCCGTTTCTTTCCGGAGCAAGCTAGCAATGTCACACCGGTTGCCCCACGCTGCCATTTCGCGCAGGGAAAACCCACAATTTGCCACACTGCAGTGTAAACCTCATTCAAGCTCTCTACTCACGACCTACATTCGATCCCGGCAGAAGCTGGGTTCAGGAAGCTGGCTCCAGGTTGACTCAGCCTTCCATCCTTCTGAGGTCAGTAAAATGAGTCCCCAGCTTGCTGGGGGTAAAGTGTAGATGACTGGGGAAGGCAATGGTAAGTCACCCTGTTAAAAGTCTGCCATGACGCAATGTCGCCCCAGAATCGGAAACGACTGTTGCTTGCACAGGGAACAACCTTTACCTTTTTAATGGCAAACCACCTCTGTGTCAAGAGTGCCTCTTGCCATTTTAACCAGACTGTTACTTTTGCTTTCCGCTTAGCCAGCTCCTATCTCTGTGTAATGAATGAAGCATTCTTTCTGCCTGATCTCAGAGACGGCCTTGGCCGTCTGATTATGTGTGCACCTGTGAAGGGCCTGAGAATGGACTACTGGAAGGAGAAGAAGAAGAAGATGATATTGGATTTATATCCCGCCCTCCACTCCAAAGAGTCTCAGAGCGGCTCACAATCTCCTTTACCTTCCTCCCCCACAACAGACACCCTGTGAGGTGGGTGGGGCTGAGAGAGCTCTCACAGCAGCTGCCCTTTCAAGGACAACCTCTGCCAGGGCTATGGCTGACCCAAGGCCATTCCAGCAGGTGCAAGTAGAGGAGTGGGGAATCAAACCCGGTTCTTCCAGATAAGACTCCGCACACTTAACCACTACACCAAACTGGTTCTCCCACTACACCAAACTGGTTCTCTGGAGGGACCATTTGCTTTGCGCCTTGGGCTTGAATGTATAACGGTTTACGCACCTGGTATAAGTAGGGGCCATTTTCCCGTCAAAGCCAGTTTTTGCAAGAACCATCTTGCTCCAGATCTATCAGTACTTCAATAAAGTCTATTCTCTGAATGGCCTGGTGTTGATTACTGAACTGTCGGGTTGACACTCTGAACGGTTCCAGCAGTGTCATTATTCAGTTGTAATTTGACCAAGGTGGAGGGTATTCCTAGAAAAAGACCAGCAGCAACTAATTTGCTTATTAGGCTACACTCCCTGACATCACCATGGGAAAAGCCCAGCAGGAACTCATTTGCATATTAGGCCGCACTCCCAATACTGAGCCAGCCAGAACTGCGCTCTTGTGCATTCCTGCTTAAAACAAAAGCCCTGCATTTTGACATCAACAAACGGGGGGGGGGAGTGTTTGGGGTCTTGAATGCCCAGTTTCATAGAATCAGAGAGTTGGAAGGGATCTCCAGGGTCATTTAGTCCAACCCCCTGCACAATGCAGGAAACTCACAAATACCTCCTCCTAAATTCACAGAATCAGCATTGCTGTCAGATGGCCATCTAGCTTCTGCTTAAAAACCTCCAAGGAAGGAGAGCCCACCACCTCCCGAGGAAGCCTGTTCCACTGAGGAACCGCTCTAACAGTCAGGAAGTTCTTCCTAATGTTGAGCCGGAAACTCTTTTGATTTAATTTCAACCCATTGGTTCTGGTCCTATCTCTTCTGGGGCCAGAGAAAACAATTCCACCCCATCCTCTATAGGACAGCCCTTCAAGTACTTGAAGATGATGATCATATCACCTCTCAGCTGCCTCCGGTTTGGTGTAGTGGTTAAGTATAAAAGATGTAGACAAACACAACCAACTTTTTTTTTTTAAAAAAAAATGCTTAAAACATTAGCACTTGTTAGTTTTAAAAGTGCTTTCTTTGTATCTCTCCGTATGTTTTCACCCTCGGCCCCCACCTGGTGGAATGAGCTCCCCCTGGAGAATTGGGCCCTGCGGAATCTGGGAGCCAGTTTGGTGTGGTGGTTAAGTGTGAGGACTCTTATCTGGGAGAACCGGGTTTGATTCCCCACTCATCCACTTGCACCTGCTAGCATGGCCTTGGGTCAGCCATAGCTCTGGCAGAGGTTGTCCTTGAAAGGGCAGCTGCTGTGAGAGTCCTCTCAGCCCCATCCACCTCACAGGGTGTCTGTTGTGGGGGAGGAAGGTAAAGGAGATTGTGAGCCGCTCTGAGACTCTTCGGAGTGGAGGGCGGGATATAAATCCAATATCTTCTTTTTCTTTCTTCTTCTTCTTCTTCTTCTTCTTCTTCTTCTTCTTCTTCTTCTTCTTCTTCTTCTTCTTCTTCTTCTTCTTCTTCTTCTTCTTCTTCTTCTTCTTCTTCTTCTTCTTCTCCTCCTCCTCCTCCTCCTCCTCCTCCTCCTCCTCCTCCTCCTCCTCCTCCTCCTCCTCTCCAGGCTAAACATGCCCAGCTCCTTCAATCTTTCCTCATAGGACTTGGTCTCCAGACCTTTCACCATAAGAACATAAGAGAAGCCATGTTAGATCAGGCCAATGGCTCATCCAGTCCAACGCTCTGTGTCACACAAGCGGCCAAATATAATACACACACACACACACACACACACTGTGGCTAATAGCCACTGATGGACCTGTGCTCCATATTTTTATCTAACCCCCTCTTGAAGGTGGCTATGCTTGTGGCCGCCACCAACCTCCTGTGGCAGTGAATTCCACATGTTAATCACCCTTTGGGTGAAGAAGTACTTCCATCTTCATCACCCTCCTCTGGACCCGTTCCAGCTTGTCTATATCCTTCTTAAATGCCCAAAATGGAACACAGTACTCCAGGTGAGGTCTTACCAGAGCAGAGTAAAGCAATACCATCACTTCATGTGATCGGTTTCCTTTGCCGCAATGGATTAAGAGGGGCAACGATGACCCTTTAAAGCTTATATTAACTTTTGAGCATGATCAGGTTTTTAACTTTTTGTTTGTTTCTATTTTTTGTGGCAACACAAACGTTTCTTCTTCAGAAGGGAAGGAAGCAGAGGCCCGGCTGAAGTGCTGTCTTCAGCATTGACGCCTGGAGGCTTTGCATGCGTGGTGACAAATCTCTTTGTTTTGGTGTTGGTTGAGGAGCCACTGAATTATTTAAAAAATGATTTTTAAAGAAGGGGGGAGATCCTTGTGATTTTCTCCCACTGTTGTGTTTTAAAAGAAAAGCTCTCCAAGGGAATGTAAGTAGAAGTCGGGTGCCTCTGAGGGCAGCGGGGGGGGGGGACTTCTGATGAAATCCTTAAGCATTTCTGTTTAGGAAGGGAAGCCCAAGGACCATCTAGTCCACCCTTCTGTACAATTCAGGAAATTCACAGCTATGCCTCCTCCACCAATTACCCCCCTGCTTCCAGAGAGCCCCGTGGCGCAGAGTGGTAAAGCTGGCAGAACTGTGGTCTGAACTCTCTGCTCATGACCTGAGTTCGATTCTGGCAGAAGCTGGATTCAGGTAGCCAGCTCAAGGTTGACTCAGCCTTCTGAAGTCAGTAAAATGAGTCCCCAGCTTGCTGGGGGAAAGTGGAGATGACTGGGGAAGGCAATGGCAAACCACCCTGTAAAAAGTCTGCCATGGAAACGTCGTGATGTGATGTCACCCCAGAGTTGGAAACGACTGGTGCTTGCACAGGGGACCTTTCCTTTTCCTTCCAGAGAGAACCGGTTTGGTGTAGTGATTAAGTGTGCAAGCCCTTATCTGGGAGAACTGGGTTTGATTCCCCACTCCTCCACTTGCACCTACTGAAATGGGCTTGGGTTAACCATAGCTATCGCAGGAGTTGTCCTTGAAAGGACAGCTGTGGGGGGAGCCCTCTCAGCCCCACCCACCTCACAGGGTGTCTGTTGAGGGGGAGAAGACATAGGAGATTGAAAGCCACTCTGAGTCTCTGATTCAGAGAGAAGGGCGGGGTATAAATCTGCAGTCTTCTTCAATTATCCCTTTACTTGTCCCATCTTTTTATTCATTTGTACCTCTCCTTTCTCCCCAGTGGGGTCTCAAAACAGCCTGCATTGTTCTCCTCTCCTCCATTTTATCCTCACAACAGCCCTGTGAGGTAGGTTGGGCCGAGAGACTGTGACTGGCCCATGGTGACCCAGTGGGATTCCATGGCACAAGCGGGGAGTCAAACCCGGGTCTCCCGGATACTAGTTTGACACTGTTAAACCCAACACTGCACTGGGGCATTGTCTTTTCTCCAAACCGTCTTGTGTGACTTCTTCAATTAATCCTCACAACCCTATGAGGTAGGAAGGATTGCCAGCTCCACGTTGGGCAATTCCTGGAGATATGGAGGCTGGGCCTCCCCGGTGCGGTGCCCCTTTGTGAGGATGAATGTTGTGAGGATTAAGTGAGAGTCAGTCTGACGCAGTGGTTAAGTGTGTGGACTTAGAGTGAAGGGTGGAATACAAATACAATATCTTCTTCCTCCTCCTCCTCCTCTTCTTCTTCTCATCATAGTCCCCACTGAGCCAGTGGAGAGCCAGTTTGGTGTAGTGGTGAAGTGTGCGGACTCTTATCTGGGAGAACCGGGTTTGATTCCCCACTCCTCCACTTGCACCTGCTGGAATGGCCTTGGGTCAGCCATAGCTCTGGCAGAGGTTGTCCTTGAAAGGGCAGCTGCTGTGAGAGCCCTCTCCAGCCCCACCCACCTCACAGGGTGTCTGCTGTGGGGGAGGAAGGTAAAGGAGATTGTGAGCCGCTTTGAGACTCTTTGGAGTGGAGGGCGGGATATAAATCCAATATCATCTTCTTCTTCACTGATGGGTTTCCTGATGTCCATCTTCCTAAGAAAAAGAAGACGACATTGGATTTATATTCCGCCCTCCACCCTGAATACCCTGAATGAGTCTCAGAGCGACTCACCATCTCCTTTATCTTCCTCCCCCACAACAGACACCCTGTGAGGTAGGTGGAGCTGAGAGAGCTCTCCCAGAAGCTGCCATTTCAAGGACAACTCTGTGAGAGCTCTGGCTGACACAAGACCATTCCAGCAGATTCAAGTGGAGGAGTGGAGAATCAAACCCTGTCCCCCCAGGTAAGATTCCGTGCACTTAAGCACTACACCAAGCTGGTTCTCTGTGCAGAGAACTGGCCTACCATGCATACAGTGACCGTTTGTTTCAAACAAAGGGGCCCAGTACTAAAATGGACACAGAGACACTCCTTTGCATGCACAAATCAAACCCGTTAATGGAAAGCAAACTTCTAAGGTGGCAGGAGCCCACATGTATGTTGTAACTCTTGGGTCTGGTTGCAATCTTCGGATGGTCAAAATTTTCCAACTAGCAACAGACATGGTTCAGCCATTTCCACGCATTCATTACAGTGGGATGCCAAAAGGATGAATTTTGGTGCGAGTTTGTCTCAAGGCTTTACAGCTGACACCTCCCCCTGTATTTTTAGAGCATGACCACAGTATTTTCTTTGATTGATTTCCCCCCCTCCCCCAGGATTTTATGACTGAAAAGGGAGGAAATACTATAATTGCCAATGAGCGAGCGCCATGATTTCAGCAGGAGGGGAAATGATCAGAGGAAGACACCAATCGCATTTCATGACTTGCTAATGTTTATAAATTCTCTTTCAATGGGAAGCTTTGAAGATCCTTGCTTGGTTAACTCCTGCAGCTCTGACATTTGCTATCATTAGCATGCTGACGGCACTCTTGATTTTGAAGATATTGCACAGATGTTCTGGCTAAGGACGGGTTCTCATAACATAATATTTTCCTCCCTCTGCCGTCTGAAGCCACCATCTTCCAACGCTGCCGCTGAAGCTGCCACCGCCCTCTCGCCAAAGTTGCCTGCTTCTTATCTACGCAGCTCTCCCATCCCAGGTGTTCTTCATTTACAATGCCTGTGTAGGATTTAACCCCCTGCTGCCCTGGGACTGCCATTCACATGGAGAAGGGCTGTATGGCTCACCACTTACGTAATTTCCACTACATCTCCATAGGGAGCTAATTCTACCAGGTCGGGGCCAGGACCGAAAAAACCCTGGCCCTGGTAGAGTCAGGACAGGTATCTCTTGGCCCAGGGATGAGCAAAAGATCTTGGGAGGCCCTACGAAGCAACCTCTGGGGCAGTTTTGAGTGCTATCAAGTCTGGACCCAACAGGTGCAGTCAGCAAGGACCTGGGAAAGAGGCAGGGCTGCCAAGTCCTCTGTTTTGGGTGGGGGCTCCCCCCGAGCTCCCACTGTCCACCAGCTCTCTAAATTACAGAATCATAGAGTTGGAAGGGACCTCCAGGCTGGGCTGTACCTGCCAGTTGGTAAACTAGGCAATTGTCTAGAGTGCTTGCCTTCTGTGGGCACTGAATTGAGCACCACCACCACCCCCCCGGTGACATGGTGATGTTATCGGTGGGGAGGGGTTCCAGAAGTTAGCCTTGTCTAGGGTGCCAGACAGTCTAGGGTCAGCCCTGCCTCCAGGGTCATCTAGTCCAATCCCCACCACAATGCAGGAAAGTCAGAAAAAAATTAACAATGGCAGCAAGGGGAATTTTGTAAAACATCTGCATCGTGAACATGATGACATCACTTCTGGGTATGCTGGTAGCTCTAGAAATCTCCAGTGATGGCAGTCACTGTAGGGATTTCCAGAAACTCTATGGTTTTAGACTAGATGACCCTAGTCCAACCATAGAGTTTCTGGAAATTCCTAGAGCAGGGGTGTCAAACATGTGACATCCACAGCTGAAAGCCTGGCAAAAGAGTTGTTTATAGGCCCTGTGGAATTAGAGCAGAAGAAGATATTGGATTTATAGCCCACCCTCCACTCCGAATCTCAGAGCGGCTCACAATCTCCTTTATCTTCCTCCCCAACAACAGACACCCTGTAAGGTGGGTGGGGCTGAGAGGACTCTCACAGCAGCTGCCCTTTCAAGGACAACCTCTGTCAGAGATATGGCTGACCCAAGGCCATTCCTGCAGGTGCAGGTGGAGGATGTGCGGAATCAAACCCGGTTCTCCCAGATAATGGCCGTGGCTGAGTGGCTCAGACTGAGTGGACTGAGACTGAATCCTGCGAAGACAGAGGTCCTTTGTTTGGGCCGTCGTGGACCGGGGGGGGGGAAATCCCCCTGCCGGTTTTTGACGGTGCGCCGCTGACGGCGGCGGACAGGGTCAAAAGCCTGGGGGTGCTACTGGAGCTGTCCCTAAAGATGGAGGCTCAGATAGCAACCACTGCCAAGTCCGCGTTTTTTCATCTTAGACGGGCAAGGCAGTTGGCCCCCTTCCTGGACCGCGACGACCTAGCAACAGTGATCCATGCTACGGTCACCTCGAGGTTGGATTACTGCAATGCCCTCTACATGGGGCTGCCCCTGTGCCGGACCCGGAAATTGCAGCTGGTGCAGAATGCCGCGGCCCGGCTGTTATTGGGCCTCCCAAGGTGGGGGCACATTCGGCCGGGTCTTCGGGCTCTGCACTGGCTTCCAATAATATACCGAGTCCGGTACAAGGTGCTGGTCATTACCTTTAAAGCCCTATATGGCCTGGGACCTGCCTACCTGAAGGACCGTCTCTCCCCATACGTTCCCCAGAGAGTACTGAGGTCTGGGATGCAAAACCTTCTCACCATCCCCGGGCCCAAAGAAGTCCGTCTCAAGACAACCAGAGACAGGGCCTTTTCTACAATGGCCCCCACATGGTGGAACCAGCTGCCGGAAGAGGTGAGGGCCCTGCGGGATCTTACTCAGTTCCGCAGGGCCTGTAAGACAAGCCTCTTCCGGTTAGCCTATGCCTGACTAGATAAATGTAGCTTATCAGACTTCAGTGAAATATACTGTATAGTTTTAACGTTAAGATTTTAAGGTTTTTAGGTTTTAAACGCTTCGACTTTTTAAAATGTAATAACTTTGCACTCTGTTTATTGTTTTATCGTTTGTTGTGAGCCGCCCTGAGCCATTTTGTGGGAAGGGCGGGATATAAGTCATAGAATAAATAAATAAATAAATAAGAGTCCTCACACTTAACCACCACACCAAACTGGCTCCCAGATTCTGCAGGGCGCAGTTCTCCACGGGGAGCTCATTCCACCAGGCAGGGGCCGAGGGTGAAAACATACGGGAGAGATACAAAGAAAGCGCTTTTAAAACTAACAAGTGCTAATGTTTTAAGCATTTTTTTTAAAAAGTTGGTTGTGTTTGTCTACATCTTTTATAAAGTTTATATCTCTGCTACCTGGCCTTTTTATGACACACAAGACCCAGCCCGACAAGGGTCTCATTTATGTCAAACCCGGCCCTCATAACGAAAGAGTTTGGCACTCCTGTCCTAGAGCTACCATCATCACTTCCAGGTTTCCCCTAGGAGCGATATCACACTTGTGACTCCCCTCACCTCGCTACTTCCCACCCTCAACCCTTCCTGGCAAAAAAACTGGAGGAAAATGGAGCTAGACGGACCACCGTGTTCAAGATTAGTGTTGGGTTCTGCATTTTGGTCCCTGAGATTTCCAACACAGCGCTGCCTAGCGCGCACAGGGGAACAGTGGAAACCGCAGGTCAGCTGACCGCCTATTAAGAACTGTGGCGTGAACTTTAACCGTCCAGGATTGGACTGACTTAGGAGGGGGTTGTTCCGGGTGCATGCATATAAGCAGGGACCCGACCCCACCATGTTGTCTTGTTGGGTGGATGTGAATAAAGTATGTTAGCTGGCGAATCTCTCCGAATCCAGTCCTTTAAATTATCTACTTGACAAAGGCTCCAGACAGAGCTCAACAGTTTGGCGTCCTTTACGGGAGCGAGTAAATCAGAAACCGCAGCTCCAGATTTCCAGAATTTCTGGTTACCAGGAAGCTCCTTGCGATGGCAGCTATAAATTGCTGGGGCCTTCACGCTGGGAGCTCGTGACAGTTTCTTTACAATTCCCCCCCAACACATTATTCTTTTGCCAGTTAACATTGTTGCAACAACATCTCAGAGGCCGTGAACAAAGAGGATCCGGGGCTCGTCGGAGACGGCTATAAACTGGAGTGCAGTCACCGACGCAAATTGCTGTGCTCCAGCCGATCGCGGTTTAATCCCAGCGATGCAATCACCGCCTGCTTGCTATCTTATGATTAACCTCCTTCTCTGTGAGCAAACTTTGCTCACCCAAACAAAACATTTGTTATGTGCGTGGAGCGGATGGCATATTTTAAGGCGATTAGTAGAAGGGAGGGGGCGGGAATGCTTCACACTGTCGCACGATTGGCCCGCTGTCCCGCTGGCGTGTGGGAGGGGAACAATGGTTGAAAAGGAGCGCATGGATCTATGTGCCGCATTAACTGTGGATCGAAGGCTTCGGACCACAGCATCCACCCCTCCGCCCCCAGAGAAATCGGTACAATGCTATTGGCTGTCACTCCAGGCTCGACTCGGAGAGAACAAGAATAAAGTTGTAGGTTGATGCACGATGTGTCACTATCAATCACTTGTGTGTATTTACCCTTCTCGCCAGAAGTTAAGGTGAGCATCTCTCCCGCACATGAAGCTGCCTTAAACTGAGTCAGACTGTCAATCAATCAAGGTCAGCATTGTCTACTCAGACTGGCAGCAGCTTTCAGAGTCTCAGGATGAGGTGTTTCACTTCATCTACTGCCTGGTCCCAGGCTCCTGAACCTTTCTTGGGGTTCCCCCTCTTCCTCCCCACCTACCTTCTACATCGAATAGTAGGTGCAGCTGCATAACAACCCCTGGATTAGAAGAGTGGGCAGCCAGCCAGCCACCAGGGGCTTTGCCACACTCCCAGCAGCCCTCATTAACCCCTGGAGAAGCTCACACCACCCTTCCTCCTCTTTTTATGTGATTTTGAGCAGCGGGTGGTTTGCTGGCCTTTTGATTGGGGAGGGATGGCCTAGGAGAGCCCCGGGCGAGCGAGGCCTGCTTAGGCTGGCTTGATCTCTAGCCAGCCCAAGCAGGCCTTGCTCACCCAGGGCTCTCCTTTCTTGCATTGGGTTGTTTTTGCTTTATGCTAATATGTTATGCTAAAGAGCTCCACCACGTATTTTTCTACAAAATGACCCCTGACTGGTCCTTTAGCTAGGGATGCCAGGGGTTCAACCTGGGACCTTCTATGTGTCAAGCAGAGGCCCTGTCTCCGAGCCATGGCCCCTCTTAATTTCTTCTGTGCTACAAGCCTCATTTTGGCCAGGAGCTCACATGAGCAGAGCTCTGGAACCTCTAAATGTAATTGTACCCTTTCTTTCTCAAACCAATCCCCCCCCCCCAATACTTGCTTTTGGGCTCTATTGTTCAAACCTGCTGTGAGAATCTTGCTGAACTCTAAGATTTGACAAACTTTCTAGTATTTCCCCCGCAAAAGATGGGGAAATAACCAAAGCATATTTTTATTTATTTATTTACTTTCGTTATATTTCTATCCCGCCCATTCTGTACAGACTCAAGGCGGCTAATAGCATAAAATAGACAGTGAACAAAAACAATATTAAAACAATAAAACAATCAGATAATGACAATGGTGTTACTTCGGGTGGGTCATGTAATACATTCTTTCTCACGCACACAGATCCTGGGCAGAAGAAGAAGAAGAAGAAGATATTGGATTTATATCCCGCCCTCCACTCCAAAGAGTCTCAGAGCGGCTCACAATCTCCTTTACCTTCTTCCCCCCCCACAACAGACACCCTGTGAGGTAGATGAAGATATTGGATTTATATCCCGCCCTCCACTCTGAAGAGTCTCAGAGCGGCTCACAATCTCCTTTACCTTCCTCCCCCACAACAGACACCCTGTGAGGTGGGTGGGGCTGGAGAGGGCTCTCCCAGCAGCTGCCCTTTCAAGGATAACCTCTGCCAGAGCTATGGCTGACCCAAGGCCATTCCAGCAGGTGCAAGTGGAGGAGTGGGGAATCAAACCCGGTTCTCCCAGATAAGAGTCCGCACACTTCACCACTACACCAAACTTGCTCTCCTCTACTAACTGGCAGTTAGTAATCAAAGCGCTATGGATCCAGATGTGGTTGCAGCCCTCCCCCATTAGATGTTATAAGCCATCCAAAACAGTTCAGTCTTGCAGGCCCTGCGGAACTGCAATAAATCCCGCAGGGCCCTGATGGCTTCTGGGAGGGTAATTAATCAATATGGTTAGTGATCAGCATTTAGCAATAGTATCAATGAACAGAGTCTGACAGTTCCAAAGTATTGGGGCCGCAACCGAGAAGGCTCTTGCTCTGGTGGAGTTGAGCCTAGCCTTCTTTAGCCAAGCGACAGCCAGAAGATTTTGAGAGCTTGATCGCAGTGCTCTCTGGGGAACATGTGGGGCAAGGCGGTCCCGCAGATAGGTAGGTCCTAGGCCATATAGGGCTTTGAAGGTTAATACCAGGACCTTGAAACGGAAGCAGACAGTTGGAAATCTTCATCCTGCCCCTGTGGTCCCAGAGGAGAAAGTAATTTCAAAAGTATGATGGGAATAAGGTTTTATTATGACCATTCTAATCCTAGACGCATTTGAAGGTAGATGCTGAGCTGACATCATTTAGTCCACCTTCCAGTGATGTCAGGGGGATGTGGCATGTGTAAATGTGTGTGTGTATGTGTATAAACACACACACACACTGTGGCTAATAGCCGCTGATGGACCTCTGCTCGATATTTTTATCTAACCCCCTCTTGAAGTTGTCTATGCTTGCAGCCGCCACCACCTCCTGTGGCAGTGAATTCCAGATGTTAATCACCCTTTGGGTGAAGAAGGACTTCCTTTTATCCGTTTTAACTTGACTGCTCAGCAATTTCATCGAATGCGCACGAGTTCTTGTATTGTGAGAAAGGGAGAAAAGTACTTCTTTCTCTACCTTCTCCATCCCGTGCATTATCTTGTAAACCTCTATCTTGTCACCCCGCAGTCGATGTTTCTCCAAGTTAAAGAGCCCCAAACGTTTTAACCTTTCTTCATAAGGAGTGTGCCAAACCTTTAATCATTCTAGTTGCCCTTTTCTGGACTTTTTCCAATGCTATAATATCCTTTTTGAGGTGTGGTGACCAGAATTGCACACAGTATTCCAAATGAGACCGCACCATCAATTTATACAGGGGCATTATGATACTGGCTGATTTGTTTTCAATTCCCTTCCTAATAATTCCCAGCATGGCGTTGGCTTTTTTTATTGCAATCGCACACTGTCTTGACATTTTCAGTGAGTTATCTACCACGACCCCAAGATCTCTCTCTTGGTCACTCTCTGCCAGTTCATACCCCATCAACTTGTATTTGCAGCTGGGATTCTTGGCCCCAATGTGCATTACTTTGCACTTGGCCACATTGAACCGCATCTGCCACGTTGACGCCCACTCACCCAGCCTCAACAGATCCCTTTGGAGTGCCTCACAATCCTCTCTGGTTCTTACCACCCTGAACAATTTAGTGTCATCTGCAAACTTGGCCACTTCACTGCTTACTCTCAACTCCAAATCATTTATGAATAAGTTAAAGAGCATGGGACCCAGTACCGAGCCCTGGTTTGATGTTGCCTTCCTCTGCAGAGTCTTCTTCGGTGGTCTCCCATCCAAGACTTACAGGGGAACCCAGCAAGGGGCTTTCAAGGGAAGGGAGAAGCAGACAGCTTATCGTTGGACTCTCTATCTGGGGTAGGGATGCTCTATCTCTAGATGCTTGGGGGAGGGCTTCTCGTGTCCTGGCCCCACTGGTGGACCTCCTGATGGCGCAGGGGTTTTTTTTGGCCCCTGTGTGACACAGAGTGTTGGACTGGATGACCCATTGGCCTGATCCAACACGGCTTCTCTTATGTTCTTAAGGTAGTTTTCCATTGCCTTCCTCTGCAGAATCTTCCTTGGTAGTCTCTCATCCAAGACTTATGGCAACCCCAGCAAGGGGCTTTCAAGACAAGTGAGAAGCAGAGGTGGTTTGCCATTGCCTTCCCCTGCAGAGTCTTCCTTGGTGGTCTCCCATCCAAGACTTATGGCAACCCCAGCAAGGGGCTTTCAAGGCAAGTGAGAAGCAGTGGTGGTTGGCCATTGCTTTCCTCTGCAGAGTCTTACTTGGTGGTCTCCAATCTCCAACTTATGGAGACCCCAGCAAGGGGCTTTCAAGGCAAGTGAGAAGTAGAGGTGGTTTGCCATTGCCTTCCTCCACAGAGTCTTCCTTGGCAGTCTCCCATCCAACTACCAACCCTGCTTAGTTTCCCAAGGGCTTAGGGCTACTACATCCAGGCAACTGAATCAAAGGGTAAAATTAGGGCTGCTGACCTCCAGGTGTAACCTAGAGATCTCCCAGGATTACAACTGATCTCCAGGCAATGGAGATAAGTTCCCCTGGAGAATCTGACCACTTTGGAGGAAAGCCTCTAAGGTATCAAACCCTGTAGAGTCCCCTCCCACTACCTTCCCCAAACTCCAGCCCCAAATCTCCAGGAATATCCCAACCCAGAGTTGGCAACTCTAAGTTGAACATTATCTTGAATTCAAATGGACAGGCATTTTGGCATGACTCTTCCCAAACAAACCAGTGTTCTCAGCCCAAAGAACAAGTGTGTTAGAAAGAAAGGTTCGGTCTCATCTTCTTTCTGCTGTGTTCGTTTCCCACTGAAGTAGATATAAGAACTTAAGAAGAAGAACTTAAGAGAAGCCATGTTGGATCAGGCCAATGGCCCATCCAGTCCAACACTCTGTGTCACACAGTGGCCAAAAAAAACCAGGTGCCATCAGGAGGTCCACCAGTGGGGCCAGAACACTAGAAGCCCTCCCACTGTTGCCCTTCCCAAGCACCAAGAATACAGAGCATCACTTGCCCCAGACGTAAGAACATAAGAGAAGCCATGTTGAATCAGGCCAATGGCCCATCCAGGCCAACACTCTGTGTCACACACACTCTATGGAGAGCCAGTTTGGTGTGGTGATTAAGTGCACAGACTTATCTGGGAGAACCAGGTTCGATTCCCCACTCCTCCATACGCACCTGCTGGATTGGCCTTGGGTCAGCCATAGCTCTTGTAGAAGTTGTCCTTGAAAGGGCAACTGCTTTAATAGTTCTCTCAGCCCCACCCACCTTACAGTTTGTGACAACTCTGAGACTCTTAGGTTCAGGGTATAGGGCAGGATATAAATCCAATATCATCATTATCATCACCATCACCACCACAGTGGCCAAAAAACCCAGGTGCCATCAGGAGGTCCACCAGTGGGGTCAGGATGCTAGAAGCCTTTCCACTGTGCCCCCCCCCCCCAAGCACCAAGAATACAAAGCATCACTACCCCAGACAGAGAGTTCCAACAATACCCTGTGGCTAATAGCCACTGATAGAGCTCTGCTCCAGATGTTGATCCAATCCCCTCTTGAAGCCGTCTATGCTGGCAGCTGCCACCACCTCCTGCGGCAGCGAATTCCCTTTTCTTGACTCTCGCTGGGCAGTTCTTCTGTCTTAGTTCCAAAGAAATGCCGCCGTCTTCCTTTCTTCCCTCCTGCTACCTAGCTACACACGCCAAGGCATAATTTTGGCACCTGAATGATATCAGCATCGCCGTTAAGACTAATTTCCAATATGTTCCTAGCTAGATCTTTCTTGTTATTCATGGAGCCAGAACAGTTCATAAAGTAACATTCCAGTTGACAAGCTTGTTATACGCTATCTAGATGAAGATGGCAGAAAATGACACGCCGCCATCGTGGGGAACAGAGCGAAGCAGGAAATGGGGACGTTTTCTCCACCCAAAAATTCTGGCAAGTCTTCAAGACAAACGCTGACAGCTCATCTCATTTCAGATACCTTTTAGGTGGTTGAAGGGGGGGGGGGAAGGCTTCCAGGTGATGGTAAATTGGGAAGAAAAGTAATTAAGGAAGAACAATGCCCGTGGACACCAAGAAGATCTTAGATCATTTAAGTAATTGGGCGCAAGGATGACAAAACAGAACTCGGGATGGGCAAATGTGAGATAATGAGTCCTGGGCTTGGCATACAAAGAGGAGGCATGCAAATGAGGGAATTTACTCCGCATATTAAGTAGCGAAGGAATCTAGGCAGCCAACTTGATTCATGCTCAATCTTCAACAATTGGCTTTGTGGTGGAATATATAACAGGGAGCCTGCAAGCCTGAATGTCTTGGTTGGGAATGGTTCGGGCTGTTAGAAGGACACTGGAGAGAGAGGTTTCCTCTGGATCCTGAAGTTGCTCTTGGTATGGCCAGACAATGAGGAGAAGAAGAAGAAGAGGAGGATATTAGATTTATACCCCAACCTTCACTCAGAGTCTAAGAGCAGCTAACATTCTCCTTTTACTTTCCATCCCACAACAAACACCCTGTGAGGTATGTGGGGCTGAGAGAGCTCTTGAGAAAACTGCTCTCGAGAGAACAGCTCTGAGAGAACTATGATTGACCCAAGGTCACCCGACTGGCTGCGTGTGGAGGAAGATTGCAGAATTGTTTTCTGTTTCTCCAGAAGGTAGGACCAGAACCAACGGGTTGAAATTAAATTAGAAGAGTTTCCAGCTCAACATTTGGAAGAACTTCCTGACCATTAGAGCGGTTCCTCAGTGGAACAGGCTTCCTCAGGAGGTGGTGGGCTCTCCTTCTTTGGAGGGTTCTAAACAGAGGCTAGATGGCCATCTGACAGCAATGTGGATCCTGTGAATTTAGGTGGAGGTATTTGTGAATTCCCTGCATTGTGAAGGGGGATGGACTTGATGACCTTAAGGGAATTGAAAACAAATCAGCCAGTATCATAATGCCCCTGTATAAATCGATGGTGTGGTCTCATTTGGAATACTGTGTACAATTCTGGTCACCGCACCTCAAAAAGGATATTATAGCATTGGAAAAAGTGCAGAAAAGGGCAACTAGAATGATTAAAGGTTTGGAACACTTTCCCTATGAAGAAAGGTTAAAACGCTTGGGGCTTTTTAGCTTGGAGAAATGTTGACTGCGGGGTGACATGATAGAGGCTTACACGATTATGCATGGGATGGAGAAAGTAGAGAAAGAAGTACTTTTCTCCTTTCTCACAATACAAGAACTTGTGGGCATTCAATGAAATTGCTGAGCAGTCGGGTTAGAACAGATAAAAGGAGGTACTTCTTCACCCAAAGGGTGATTAATATGTGGAATTCACTGCCACAGGAGGTGACGGCGGCTACAAGCGTAGACAGCTTCAAGAGGGGATTAGATAAAAATATGGAACAGAGGTCCATCAGTGGCTATTAGCCACAGTGTGTATATATGTGTGTGTGTATATATACACAAACACACACACACACATATAATGGCCACTGTGTGACACAGAGTGCTGGACTAGATAGGCCATTGGCCTGATCCAACATGGCTTTTCTTATGTTCTTACCTTCTGACTCTATGATTCTATGTGGAGTGGGGAATCAACTCTAATTCTTCAGATCAGTCTTAACCACTACACGAAACTGATTCGTGAGGTAGGCGAGGCTAGCCCTCAGAAGCTAAGCAGGGTCAGCTCTGGTTAGTTTTTGGATGGGAGACCTCCGAAGAAGTTCAAGGTAGCTACGCAGGGGCAGGAAATTGACAACTACCTCTAATCGTCTCTTGCCTTGAAAACCCTACGGGGCCACTGCGAGTCACCTGAGACTTAATGGCATTTTCCACCACCAGAACCACCATCACCATGAGACCAGGCAAGGAGGTGATTTTGTGCAGCAGCAAGGGTGGGATTCTAGCAGGAGCTCCTTTGCATGTTAGGCCACACACCCCTGATGCAGCCAATCCTCCAAGAGCTTACAGGGCTCCGATTGGCTACATAATAGGCCAAAGGGCTCCTGCTAGAATTCCACCCCTGTGCAGCAGATTGTGGTGGGCAGCAGACTCAGTCCTTGAACACGGGAACATGTGACTCTGAGTCAGATAATTGGTCTATCAAGCTGGTATTGTCTACTCTGAGGCCTTTCACATCACCCCCTGCTTGATCCTATCAACTGGAGGATTGAACCTGAGGCCTTCTACATGCCAAGCAGATGGTCTACCACTGCAGCATGGCCCCTGACCCCCGTCCCCCCCACTCCACTTCCTGTTCCATGGGCATCTTTAAAGACTACATGGCAAGCTGTGAATGCCCATTGGGGCATCCCATCATGTAAGACTCATAAAGGAGTTGAGGAAATCCTATTGGGCATGCACAGCTTCCTCGGCTGTCTTTGAAGCTGTGTGGAGGACAAGGAGATGAACATATATGAACATATGAAGCTGCCTTATACTGAATCGGACCTTTGGTCCATCAACGTCAGTATTGTCTTCTCAGACTGGCAGCGGCTGTCCAGGGTCTCAAGATGAGGTTTTTCACACCTATTTGCCTGGACTCTTTTTTGGAGATGCCAGGGATTGAACCTGGGACCTTCTGCTTCCCAAGCAGATACTCTACCACTGAGCCACCGTCCCTCCCCGATAGATCAAGTTGGGTAACCATGTTGGTCTGAAGAGGAAGAAGAAGATGACGGCGACATTAGATTTATATTCTTCCCTCCACTCACAGAGTAGCTCACAATCTCCTTTATCTTCCTCCCCCGCAACAGATGCCCTGTGAGGTGGGTGGGGCTGAGAAAACTCTCCCAGAAGCTGCCCTTTCAAGGACAACTCTTGCGAGAGCTATGGCTGACCCAAGGCCATTCCAGCAGCCGCAAGTGGAGGAGTGGGGAATCAAATCTGGTTTTTCCAGATAAGAGTCTGTGCACTTAGCCACCACACCAGACTGAAAAGAGCAAGCGTCCAGGAGCACCTTAAAGACTAACAACATTTGTGTGGCAGGGGATGAGCTTTTGTGAGTCACTGCTCACTTCAGATATAGCGGGGTGGCCAACGGTAGCTCTCCAGATGTTTTTTGCCTACAACTCCCATCAGCCACAGTCATTGGCCACGTTGGCTGGGGCTGAGGGAGTTGTAGGCAAAAAACATCTGGAGAGCTACCGTTGGCCACCCCTGAGATATAGCTTGAGTGTGAGTCCATCTGTCCTTTTACTGTAGTTTCGAAAGTGGAGTGATTTCAGATGCCAAATTATGACAGAAGATGAATGGCAATAGCAGGTAAAAATAGCAGGTGCCATTGGATTAGGGGGGATAGGCAGTGAGGTAGCAGATGTGGAGAAATCAGAACTGAGTAGGACACAGGAAACCTAGGTCTCTGTTCAGTCCAGGAGGATGATTCGCCTTGAGCTTCATTATCAGTTGCAATTCAGCAGCCTCCCTTTCAAATCTCTTTTTGAAATTCCTTTTTAAGAGAACTGCTACTCTTAGGTCAGCAATTGAATGTCCTGGACCTGAAGGTGTTTGCCCACTCCAGAACAGCCTTCTGATCAAGGTACGTTGTATCAGAATGGTTCGGGTAGTAAACAGCTCAAACTGACTGTGGTTTCACCTGTTTAATGGGAAAAGAATATTGCACTGTTCTTTCCATCATACGTTTTATGTTCGGACTGAGGTTTGCTTTGTTTTTAACTCTTTTTACATCCAAAGTGGTCTTTGTATTTATTTATTTTTTAGAAAAATAATGTGTCTTTTATGTCAAGCTTGCAACAGCCTTTGGCTACCAGCAATAAATAAACTTGACTTCAACTCAAGTCGCTGTTTTATTCCTTTCTGCTCCGGTAAGGCGGCCCACACATCTAAGCATGTGGGACTCATGAACGGGACTCCAGACCAAAACATCTCGCCCACAAACATGTTCAAATTGTAAAGTACAGAGGGAGACGCACTTTGTGAACGAACTGCCAGGCAATTTAGGAAGGGAAGCTAGCATCATTCAATTAAGATAGATCCAAGCGAGCGGCTGTGTTGGTCTGAAGCATTAGAACAAAGTTCAACGTATCTGAAGAAGTGTGCGTGCACATGAAAGCTCATACCTCGGATAAAACTTTGTTGGTCTGGATTCTAACATAGTTCAATAGTGCTCGCTAAAATGATGTTATGATGTTGCCATTGTTTCGCACAGAGCTTTTTTTGTAGAAAAAGCCCAGCAAGAGCCCTCTCTCTCAATCAACTATCCATCTATCCATCTATCCATCTATCATCTATCATCTATCCTCTATCATCTATCCTCTATCCATCCATCCATCTATCTATCTATCTATCTATCTATATATCTGTCTATCTATCTATCTATCTATCTATCTATCTATCTATCTATCTATCTATCTATCTATCTATCTATCTATCTATCTATCTATCTATCTATCTATCTATCTATCTATCTATCATATCTCTCTCTCTCTCTGTCTGTCATTTGCATATTAGGCCACACCCATGATGTCAAGTCAGCCGGAACTGCGTTCCTGTGCGTCCCTGTTTTAAAGAAAAGCCCTGCTCTGATCCAGCCAGGTTCTTCCTGTGTTCACCTTTGAGACTAACAGGATTTTGAGGGTTTGAGCTGGCAATATTTTTTCATTGTTTCTGATTAAGGGAGCTTAGCTTTATGAAAGCTCATGCCCTGAAAATGTTGTTCGTCTCTCATGTGCTTCTGGATTCGAATCATGCCTCCCCACTGCAGACTGGCATGCCTCCCCTTGGAACAGCCATATTAATATTGATGACTGAGACTTCTCTCTTAACCTATTTATTGATTGAATTGCATCGTTTATACCCAACGGAGACTTCCCCAGTGGAGCTCTCCAACGGGGCTGCCATCTTTTTGCTCTTCTCCATCTTGTCTTCACAACAGCCCTGCAAGGAAGGGGAGGCTGAGAGTGTGTGACCTCTACGCTGAGTTCCTGTGAGCTAGCTCACAGTTTTTTAGCCTCTGGCTCACACATTTTTGCCTTAGCTCAGCCTGCTCAGGAAGGAGGGCCCCTGAGCACACTAATTGATGCAGGAGCTCACAACTTTGATGCCAGCAGCTCACAGAGTAGAATTTTGCTCACGAAACTCCACAGCTTCCCTGGAAGAGGGGGGGATTCGAACCTGAGCACCTCTGCTCCGAATTCATAGAATCATAGAGTTGGAAGGGATCAGGGTCATCTAGTCCAACCCCCTGCACAATGCAGGAAACTCACAAACACCTCCCCCCCCCCCCAAAAAAAAATTCCATATGGAAGGCCAAGCACAGAAGAATTGACGCTTTCAAGCTGTGGTGCTAGAGAAGAATCTTGAGAATTCCTTGGACTGCAAGAAGATCAAATCTGTCAGTCCTAAGGGGAATCAACCTAGACTGTTTCCTGAAAGGTCTGATGCTGAAGCTCAAATACTTTGGCCACCCAATGAGAAGAGAACACTCACTGGAGAAGATCCTGATGCTGGGAAAGACAGAAGGCAAAAGAAGAAGGGGATGGCAAAAGATGAGATGGCTGGACAGCGTTACTGATGTAACACGAATTTGAGCAGACTTCGGAGGGCGGTGGAAGACAGGAAGGCCTGGCATGACTTTGTCCATGGGGTCGCAAAGAGTCGGACTCGGCTGTGCGACTGTACAACAAAATCCACAGGATCTTCATTGCTGTCAGGTGGCCATCTAGCCTCTGTTTAAAAACCTCCAAGGAAGGAGAGCCCACCACCTCCAGAGAAAGCCTGTTCCACTGAGGAATCATTCTAACGGTCAGGAAGTTCTTCCTAATGTTGAGCCGGAAACTCTTTTGATTTAATTTCAACCCATTGGTTCTGGTCTGATTCAATGCTGCTTTCCCCTATCCAATTCCCAGAATCTTGCCTCAGTTTAGGCTCTGTTTTCCCACCCCCCACTTGGATCAAAAATGCACATAATGTCCCTGTGAACCAGCTCTCCCCCTCTACGAACCATTTTAGAGGTGGAAGCAGAGTAACGGCCCGGCATTCCTTTGTTTCTTTTCCTGTTTCTATCCTGGCAGAATTGGTCCCTGCTTTCAGAATCCGGCTGGGGACTATTTCTGCCTAGATGAACAGTACTGTGGCTAAAAAACGGATACACCTTTTAGCCTTTGTTTAAGAGAATCGCAAAAGGCTGCCGTTCGAGACACAGGATTCTCGTACCCTGTGATTAACGGAACAATAGAGGGAACTCTTCTCAACAGCTTTTAACTTTTTCCTGCAAGTCCATTAAATATATAAGTACTTGATGTTCTCACACATCGGGAACAAACTTTAAGACCGTTTTAATAGGTTTTCCACATTTTAGTGCAGCGTATAGGTGCCGCCAGGAAACCACGTTCAATGATTTCTCTCTTAAAATGATGAATGGGGTGGAGAGAATTGACACAGAGATCTTTTTCGACCTCTCCCAAAAGAGTAGACTCAAAAGCATCTGATGAAGCGGATGGGCAGTAGTTCCGTTACAGACAAAAGGGAACACTGCTTTACACAAAGAGGGGATGAAAATGTGGAATTCACTGCCTGAGGATGTAGTGATAGCCACAGGAAGAAACAGATTTCAAAGGCAATTAGATAGATTGAGAGAGCTTTCCAGTGATTGGCGCGGAGGGGCGGGAGGGGGGCTGGAAAGAAGAAGAAGAAGAAGATGATGATATTGGATTTATATCCCACCCTCGACTCCGAAGAGTCTCAGAGCGGCTCACAATCTCCTTTCCCTTCCTCCCCCACAACAGACACCGTGTGAGGTAGATGAAGATATTGGATTTATATCCCGCCCTCCACTCCGAAGAGTCTCAGAGCGGCTCACAATCTCCTTTACCTTCCTCCCCCCCCCCCACAACAGGCACCCTGTGAGGTAGATGAAGATATTGGATTTATATCCCGCCCTCCACTCCGAAGAGTCTCAGAGCGGCTCACAATCTCCTTTACCTTCCTCCCCCCCCCCACAACAGACACCCTGTGAGGTAGATGAAGATATTGGATTTATATCCTGCCCTCCACTCTGAAGAGTCTCAGAGCGGCTCACAATCTCCTTTACCTTCCTCCCCCACAACAGACACCTGTGAGGTAGATGAAGATATTGGATTTATATCCCACCCCCACTCCGAAGAGTCTCAGAGCGGCTCACAATCTCCTTTACCTTCCTCCCCCACAACAGACACCCTGTGAGGTAGATGAAGATATTGCATTTATATCCCACCCTCCACTCCAAAGAGTCTCAGAGTGGCTCAAAATCTCCTTTACCTTCCTCCCCCCCACAACAGACACCCTGTGAGGTAGATGAAGATATTGGATTTATATCCTGCCCTCCACTCTGAAGAGTCTCAGAGCGGCTCACAATCTCCTTTACCTTCCTCGCCCACAACAGACACCCTGTGAGGTAGATGAAGATATTGGATTTATATCCCACCCTCCACTTCAGAGAGTCTCAGAGTGGCTCACAATCTCTTTTACCTTCCTCCCTCCCACAATAGACACCCTGTGAGGTAGATGAAGATATTGGATTTATATCCCGCCCTCCGCTCAGAGTCTCAGAGCGGCTCACAATCTCCTTCCCCTTCCTCCCCCACAACAGACACCCTGTGAGGTAGATGAAGATATTGGATTTATATCCCGCCCTCCACTGCAAAGAGTCTCAGAGTGGCTCACAATCTCCTTTACCTTCCTCCCCCACAACAGACACCCTGTGAGGTGGGTGGGGCTGGAGAGGGCTCTCACAGCAGCTGCCATTTCAAGGACAACCTCTACCAGAGCTATGGCTTACCCAAGGCCATTCCAGCAGGTGTAAGTGGAATAGTGGGGAATCAAACCTGGTTCTCCCAGATAAGAGTCCACACATTTAACCACTACACCAAACTGGCTCTCCAGGAGGAGCTGGTGCTTCACAGGATGGGAAAGAGGAAGGGAGGGAGGGAGGAAGCGCTGCGCTGTGCTGCGCGGAGGGGGGCAGGGGCACCAGAGAAGTGGTGCAAGAGAGAGCGTGGGCCGCGAGAGGGGGGCCCCTTCATCCCAAATTTTATTCCCCCCCCCCACCGAAGATATTCTGGCCTGCCTGTATATATGATGATGATGAGTTGGCAACCTGAAGAGGGTCAGGAAAGCACTCAGCAAGCGTTAACTTGCATTCTGGGCTCCTCCGGTTCTCTGAACAGGATCTGCAGCTTGGCAAATGTCGACGGCTTTTCCCCAGGAGGTGTAGGACTTTATAACGAACTCTGGGTAATAAAACATTTTGGCTACGTGAACCTGATTCCTGCTTCCCAAGGGGATCCCTTATCGAGAGTGTCATAAGTCTTCGTTCCCAATTAGTGCCTATTTAGTCCTCCTCCCCACACACCTCTCTCTCGCCCTCCTATTTGTTTTAAGAGCTGGGATGATTAGTTTCTATCCTTCTAATCAAGCTGTTAACGAGTTTCCATGGCTGTTCATTCCCTTATGGCACTTTGATAGGATTTTCCTTGGACCCCCCCTCCTCCCCTTCCATCTTTCCCGTTGGGTTTTTTCCATCACCGAAACGAGATGTTTTGGGCTTTGATATACAAGAGATGACACGCAGAACAGCTGCTTTGATATCCTGTAAACACTGATACTCAATTAAAAGACGATCACACGTTCGCTGTCTTCCTAAAGTGGTGTTCTTCAAAAAAGGAAAAGGAAGCATGGGACACATTTGATGAGAAATGGGGGGGGGGGGGGTTGGGAACAGATGATGATGATATTGGATTTAAATCCCGCCCTCCACTCCGAAGAGTCTCAGAGCGGCTCACAATCTCCTTTACCGTCCTCCCCCGACAATAGACACCCTGTGAGGTGGGTGGGGCTGAAGAGGGCTCTCCCAGAAGCTGCCCCTCCAAGGACAACTCCTGTGAGCGCTATGGTTGACCCAAAGCCATATATTGTAACAGCACCCGACACTAGGCTATTTTTGAAGAATCAAATAACACAGTATCACGTTGTCTGTAAGTTCTGCCCACTTGGTCCCAGACGGAGACCCCGGGTTCTTTATTACTCTGTTTCAATGTTATTTCTTCAGTGGTACAAGCCTCAATCAATTTTTATCAGATGTGATGCAATCTGATTCAATCAAAGCATCAATCTTCAAATATTTCCAATTTCTTTATATAGTATAATTCATGTACAAATTATTTTGTATGTGGACTCCAGCCTCATGTATCATCAAATACATCCCAAGGCCATCCCAGCAGCTGCAAGTGGCGGAGTGAGGAATCAAACCCAGTTCTCCCAGATAAGAGTCCGCGCACTTAACCGCTACTCCAAACTGGCTGTATTCTGGCTTTATTCAGCCTGAATACATTAAGTTGCCTTATACTGAGACCATTGGACCATCAAGTATTGTCTACTCCGGGGATGGCCAAACTTGCTGAACATAAGGACAGGGAGTGGAGTCTATGACATTAGACCCAGGTGAGGCTCCTCCCCTCCCAAGGCCCCACCCCCCAATCTGCAGAAATTTCCCAACCCTAACACTAGCCAATGTACAGTTGGTTATTCGTCTCCCAAATCCTCTTCTAGCCTTTCTTCTCCACTCCTTTCTTCTTGATATTTGACAGCCTGGTTAAATTTGTACAATAGCTTGGGGGGGGGGGTGTGGCTCAGAGCCTGTGAACAAATTCTATGCATGCTCTATAGCCGGGATGACCAAACTTGCTTTACTTAAGAGCCACATAGGATAAATGTCAGATGTTTGAGACCTTCAAGACATGGATGTCAGATGTTTGAGAGCAGGAAGGAAGGAAGGAAAACAGATGGGGGATGGAGAGGGAGGGAGAGAAGGAAAGAAAGCAACTTTAACTTTAAATGCGTTCTCCAAGCTGCTGGCTGGCCTGGCTTGGAGAAGTGATTTAAAGAGACAAATGCCATTTCCAAGTCAACTGACAGGGTGGCGGCAGCTTTGAGAGCCACACAATATGTGTGAAAGAGCCACATGGATCTAGCACAGCTCCACACTTCTATTGTCCTAGGCTTCTCTTGAAGAGCTTCCCTTTGGAGAGCCATTGCTGATACAGAGTAGTGCCAATTGAAATACACCAAACTGGAGAGCCTTGGGTCAGCCATAGCTCTTGCATAAGTGTCCTTGCATAATTCCCAGCATAGCATTGGCCTTAAAAAAAAAAAAGGCAGTCACACAGTGTCTCAACATTTTCAGTGAGTTATCTACCACGACCCCAAGATCTCTCTCTTGGCCAGTCGCCTCCAGTTCAGACCTCATCAACATGTATTTATAGTTATAGTTATAGTTAAAGGGTTCCAGAGGAGATCCGGGAAATTATAGGCCAGTCAGTCTGACTTCAATACCGGGAAAGTTGGTAGAAACCATTATCAAGGACAGAATGTGTAGGCACATTGATGAACACAAGTTATTGAGGAAGTTTCAGCATGGGTTGTGTAAGGGAAGTTCTTGCCTCACTAACCTGTTACGGTTCTTTGAGGGGGTGAACAAACATGTGGACAAAGGAGACCCAATAGATGTTGTTTACCTTGACTTCCAGAAAGCTTTTGATAAAGTTCCTCATCAAAGGATCCTTAGAAAGCTCGAGAGTCATGGAGTAAAAGGATAGGTCCTCGTGTGGATCAAAAACTGGCCATTGAATAGGAAGCAGAGAGTGAGTATAAATGGGCAGTCTTCGCAATGGAGTACGGTAAGCAGTGGGGTGCCGCAGGGCTCAGTATTGGGTCCCATGCTCTTTAACTTGTTCATAAATGATTTGGAGTTGGGAGTGAGCAGCGGTGGTCAAGTTTGCAGATGACACTAAATTGTTCAGGGTGGTGAAAACCAGAGAGGATTGTGAGGCACTCCAAAGGGATCGGTTGAGGCTGGGTGAGTGGGCGTCAACGTGGCAGATGAGGTTCAGTAAGCTGCTCTGAGTCTCTGAAGCAAATGTGGAAGCAAGATAAAATACCAGAGAAATAGGACTGGATCTTAAAAGTGTTACGCTGGAGTGAAATGGATAAACTTACTAGAATCTTAAAAGGCTGTCATTCAGAAAAAAATTAAGGATGATTGGAAGAAATTTCAAGAATATGTTGAAAAGCAATGGAAAGTCAAGAGACAGTTAGTGGTCTTTGATAACAGTATCTGAACTCTTAATGGGAAGGTAAAGTTGTTAATATGGTTTTCTGATCTGATATGCAATTGTAAAGGTGGTTAGCTTATGAGAAAATTGGAAGGTTAATTTTAATAACTATTAGTACATAATCTTGGTTTATTTTGTGCTAAGATAACTGGAAGTGTGAGTGAAGATTCTATAATTGTGAATTTTACCTTTCTTTTTTAAGTACTTTAAGCACTGGCGGAAGTCAAAAAACTGAGGGTTGGGGGGAGGAGGAAATTTATAATGTATTGGTTAACATCTTAAAGTATATGGTTAAATATATTTCAATATGTTGCAAAAAATAAAATTTGTTTTACAGGAAAAGCGCACCTCTGAGAGGGCCTCATAGGAAAATAAAATCCCCAGTGGTGCTGCAAAAGGCTTGGCACGATCATGCAGCTCTTCCACTCACGAGTAGCGCCGGGGCATTCAGACAGCAGGGGATTATGCGACCTACATCCGAATCGCCAGGAAGCTACCGGGAAGAATCATAGAATCATAGAGTTGGAAGGCACCTCCAGGATCATCTAGTCCAACCTCCTGCACAATGCAGGAAACCCACAAATACCTACCCCCTAAATTCACAGGATCTTCATCGCTGTCAGGTGGCCATCTAGCCTCTGTTTAAAAATCTCCAAGGAAGGAGAGCCCACCACCTCCTGAGGAAGCCTGTTCCACTGAGGAATTGCTCTAACGGTCAGGAAGTTCTTCCTAATGTTGAGCCGGAAACTCTTTTGATTTAATTTCAACCCATTGGTTCTGGTCCTGCCTTCTGGGGCCACAGAAGACAATTCCACACCATGCTCTATATGACAGCCCTTCAATGACTTGATGATGGTGATCATATCACCTCTCAGCCGCCTCCTCTCCAGGTTAAACATCCCCAGCTCCTTCAACCTTTCCTCATAGGACTTGGTCTCCAGACCCCTCACCATCTTCGTCGCCCTCCTCTGGACCCATTCCAGCTTGTCTATATCCTTCTTAAAATGTGGTGCCCAAAACTGAACACAATACTCTAGGTGAGGTCTTACCAGAGCAGAGTAAAGCGATACCATCACTTCAAGTGATCTGGACACTATACTTCTGTTGATACAGCCCAAAATTGCATTTGCCTTTTTAGCAAGATCCAGATAGCTTCTTACTGCGAATAGGAGGAGTCTGGGGATGGGGTGGGCTCAGAGGGCAGATGTATTTGTGTGAACGTGCGTGTTGAAATCGAGCCTGAGGCACTCTTATGTTGGGCCGAATCTCTAGTGTGAAAGCACCCGAGGTCTCTCAGCCCTACCTACCTCACAGGGTGTCTGTTTTGTGTGTGTTTGTGTGAGGGGAAGTGACAGGGGATTGTGAGCCACTCTGAGATTCAGAGTGGAGGGCGGGATATAAATCCAATACCTTTTTTATCTTCTTCTTCCGCCGAGGACACTATAAAGAGATGAACGGGGAGATTTGTTCCATTTCTGTAACGATGTAACCAATAATGATTGCCACAGATAGCTTGCCATGATTCATCGGGGTTGACCTTTGTGGCGGAAGAAAGATAAATGAGTCGTATGGATTTTTGCACATTGCGACACACAAGAGAGAAGACGTTCCTGGAAGCTGCCTCAAAAGGGAGGAAGCCACAGGAAGACGGGAAGGAGGGGCTTCAGGATGCATTCCAGTGGAGCCGTAGGAAGCGGATCTCCATCGGAAACCGATAACGAATTAGACGTAATCATTCACGATAGCTTAGCATCGGTGCAATGTCAAAAACACTTAGCATTCATTCTGTCCTCTTTACAATCTCTACAAACCTGCTGCAGTCGGCTTGGTGTAGTCCTCCGACTGCACATGGGGGAGGACTGAGACTGAAAGAACAGCTTGCCAAACCATGGATGAAGTGAGATTTGGTCTTTCCTGAGTCACACCCAGGGCCAGATTAACCATTAGGCCAAGTAGGGTCGTTTTTATTCTCTCTTGCTCCTTTTTTGCAAGTGTATTTTTAGATTACCTCCTTTCCCCCCTGCGCTTGGGTTTCCCCTGTGTGCATGGCTCCATCTCCTGCAGCTGCCATTTTGTGGCTTGCTCCACCTTCTATGGCAGTCATTTTGTGGTTGTGCCCACCACCCTGTGTGGGAATTCCAAAGGAGCTCTAAAAGGTTGAGGACCCCTGCGTTATATTGAGTCGGACTTTGATCCAAGTATCCCAGCACTGTCTGTGGTGATTGGATCTCCAAGATGTGAGAAAGAGAAGAGTCTTTCTCAGTACCTTCTAGTTGAAATCTTTAATTGGACATATCAGGGATGGAACTTGGACCTTCTGCAAGAAAAGAACCTACTCTACCAATAAGCCAATCCACAGAAAATTGAAGGAGCAATATTCTCCTCTGCCTGAGCAGCGGTCACAGTATCATGGCTTTTGGTGGCTACAAGCATAGACAGCTTCAAGAGGGGATTGGATAAACATATGGAGCAGAGGTCCATCAGTGCCTATTAGCCACAGCTTATCATTGGAACTCTCTGTCTGGGGCAGTGATGGTCTGTATTCTTAATGCTTGGGGGGGGGCAATAGTGGCCCCACTGGTGGATCTCCTGATAGTACCTTTTTTTTTGGCCACTATGTGATAGTGTTGGACCAGAAAACAATGACTGGGCAGCCATTGGCCTGATCCAACATGGCTTCTCTTATGTTCTTATGGCATGATAAACTTAACCAGGCTACAGGAGCATAGGCTGTGATCCCTGGACAATTTTTCTAGGAAGCTGCACTGGAGGAGTGTTTTGATATTTTTCAGGAGGCAAGGAAGAGTGGGAGGCAAGTCACATTGTCTGTTGACTTGTGTTTCATTGACTTCAGCCACCTAAAGCTGATGGAGCGCATAACATCATACGAGAAGCCATGTTGGATCAGGCCAATGATCCATCCAGTTCAACACTCTGTGTCATACAGTGGCCAAAACCGGGTGCCATCAGGAGGTCCACCAGCAGGGCCAGAACTCCAGAAGTCCTCCCACTGTGACCCTTGCAAGCACCAAGAAGACAGAGCATCACTGCCCCCACATGAAAGTATCTTCTGCTTTGTTCAGACTTCTGGTCCATGAAGATCACTATCATCTATTCAGACTGGCAGTGGCTCTCCAAGGTCTCAGGCAGATATCTTTTGCCTCACCGACCTGCTGTTTTAACTGGGGAAGGCAGAGATTGAATCTGGGACCTTCTATGGGCCAAGCAGATGCTCTACCACTGAGCCCTAAAATGACGTTTGTGCAGGGTCATCAACTCCAAAGCAGGCGAAGGCTTTCCTACATTTCAACAAAGACTATTTCCCTTATTCCATGCTCACTTGCATGAGAGTTTTGAAAGCTTCTCTTTTTATAACCATTTCCAGCACTTGCGAACGCACGCGTGTCCTTTTTAGTGGTGTTCTTCCTAGAACCATTTCCCTCTGACTCTCTCGCCCTTGCAGTCCCCCGTTTCCTTTGCCTACATGGCTGTTCAATCCTATTGGCCGTTGGTTGTGTGTTTGTGACCCGTGTGGCTTTGTTGATGATGTCATGACACTATATTTGAAAGGGTGATGTCAGAGACGCTCAGCAGCAAAACTGACCAATTGTGGGGGGGAAGTCATTGAGGGGAAATGAGGCCAAGGTCTCTGAAGGCAACGTAGCTGGAAAACATAGTATGGGGGGGGGGGGGGACACAGCAGACGGAGGAACAAAAGCACACCGAACAGCAACGAACGAAGAATTTTCAGTAATCTCTTTAGCTGAATCTTCTTTTTAAAAATTTTTGGGAAGCAGGCGTCAAAATTAGAGAACAGCCAGTGCAGCCATAAAGAAAGCGAGACGAATTCCTCAAGGGTGTTTCCTAATTGTAATACATTGAATAATGTTGGGGTTTTTTTCCCCCTTCCTTTGCAATGCTAGCAGAATAAGAATTCCTAATCAGTCTTAGTCACTCCTCCTCATGACTGAGATTCCTATAATAAAGGAAACTCAATAGCCTTATGTCAATCAGAAGTAGTAGAAGAAGAACAGTTGGTTTTATACCCCACCCTTCACTACCTGAAGGAGTCTCAGAATGGCTTGTAATCACCTTCCCTTCCTCTCCCCACAACAGACACCCTGTGAGCAGTGTTCCCTCGAAGCTGAGTTAGCATGAGCTAGCTCACAGATTTTTAACCTCCAGCTAAGGATGACCCCAGAGCACACTAATTTATGCAGCGGCTCACAACTTTAATGCCAGTAGCTCACACAATAGAATTTTTGTTCACAACTCTGCAGCTTAGAGGGAATGTTGCCTGTGAGGTAGGCGGGGCTGAGAGAACTGTGACTGGCCCAAGGTCACCCAGCAGGCTGCATGTGGGAGAGTGGGGAATCAAACCCAGTTCTCCAGGTCAGAGTCCACCGCTCTTAACCACTCCATCAGACTGGCTCTAGGTTGGTGGCACGGGGCTGCCCAAATACTTGGTAGTGGTTTCTGCATATTTCATTCATTCATTCATTCATTCATTCATTCATTCATTCATTCATTTTACTTGTTGAATTTCTTCAAGTATGAGGGGAGGGAGGGATGAAAAATCTTGTTTTGCACTATAAAGGAGAAAATGAAGCCTAAAAAGAAAGGAAAATGCTCATTGGGCTGCTTTCTTACAGGGTTTCTTCTCTTTCACTTAAGAACATAAGAAAAGCCTTGCTGGATCTGACCAGTGGTCCATCTAGTCCAGTATCCTTTCTCACACACAGTGGCCAACCAGTTCCTCTGGACAGACAACAACATGGCACAGAGGCCGAGGCCTTCCCCTGATAAGAACTTAAGAAGAGCCCTGCTAGATCAGACTAGTGGTCCATCCAGTCTAGCATCCTGTCCCACAAAATAGCCAACCAGTTCCTCTGGGAGGACCAACAACAGGGCATATCCCTGATGTTGCCTCTTGACTCTGGGATCCAGAGAATTAGTGCCTCTAAATGTAGAGGTAATGGTTGGGCATTATCTTTCTCTGAAAAGTCTTCCTTGGTGTTCTCCCATCCAACAGTAACCCCACAAGGGGCTTTCAAGGCAAGTGAGAAGCAGAGATGGTTTGCTATTGCTTTCCTCTGTAGAGCCTTCCTTGGTGGTCTCCCGTACAAGACTTATGGCAACCTCAGCAGGGGATTTTCAAGGCAAGTGAGAAGTGAAGTGGGGGCAGGTTGCTACTGCCTTCCTCTGGAGAGTCTTCCTTGGTGGTCCCCCATTGAACTACTGACTCTTCTTAACTTATGAGATCTTCTGAGAGCGGGTTATACCATGTTGCCTTGCCTCCCGAGTCAAGCCTATGCCCCACTTTAATAAATTCCGTTTAAGGATCTGATAGAAACGAGCTGGAATAAACTGACTGAAGTCAGAAGTAAATATAGTTCGCATTTGAGTGCAATTCTTATCAACCAATTTCCTCTGGATTTGGGGCCTCCATCAAGAGACATTCCTATCTGCAATTCCTATCTGCATAAAACATTTTTAAAAATGGACAGCACGGTTTATAATAGCAAAAAATCCACATTTTGTCCTGCGTTTATTGATTTGATCAGTCAGAGCAGATAATTTACTTTAAAACGATGCAACCCTATTGAATTCACCAGGAAGGCACTCATAGCAAAGGGGAGGGAGATGATGAGGGATCCTCTGTAGAAGTTGGACTCAAATGAATTAATTTGTAAAAAGGATTTATTCTTCCTCTGCCGCAAACCGCAGGAGCTACTTAATCAAAATATATCCATTACTATAAACCTTTGGCAGGGAAAACTCTGCAAATTTTGACCATCGGAAGCACAACGGCCTTGTCCAGAGAGGTCTCTTTTCTTCTCTGTTCCAGCTGACCGTGCCATAGGCTGAAATCCCCGGTTTGAGAGATCACAAGTTTTCAACAATCACCATGGGAACCAGGAATGGTTAAAAATGAAAAAAAGAAAAGAAAAGCTGGAATCATCCGATTCAAAGATGGCTTGGTATTCGGTGGTTACTATGGAGACCAAAAATAGCATCCAAAACAGAGGTATGTTTTGTGTACCAATCAGGTTTTTTTTGGGGGGGGGGGGGGACTTTCATTTTCTTTAAAAGAGAGACAAGCCTATACTTAGAAATGTTCAGACAAAAGCGGAAGCCAACAGAATTGCTACTTTATTCTAGAGACGGTCTCACAATTTCTACTCTTGAATGTGGAAACATGGATAAATCTCTCCAAGTTATCGGCCCCAAGAAAGCAGTTAGGCTTTGGCAGTTGGATTGGAAAGTATAATAGTGTTCCTTTCTTTCAAAAAAATGGGATGGATCCTGTGGATAGTGCGGAATTGTTTTCAGTGGCCCCAGAAGGTTGGACCAGAAGCAACGGGCTGAAATTAAATCAAAAGAGTTTCTGGCTCAATGTTAGGAAGAACTTCCTGAAAGAGCAGTTCCTCAATGGAACAGGCTTCCTCAGGAGGGGGTGGGCTCTCTTTCCTTGGAAGTTTTTAAACAGAGGCCAGATGGCCATTTGACAGTAACACTGATTCTCTGAATTAGGCAGATAATGAGGAGGGCAGAAAGGGAGTGTAGGGGGAGGTATTTGTTAAGTTCCTGCATGGTGCAGGGCATTAGACTAGATCATAGAATCATAGAGTTGGAAGGGACCTCCAGGGTCATCTAGTCCAACCCCCTGCACAATGCCGAAAACTCACAAACACCTCACCCTAAATTCACAGGATCTTCATTGCTGTCAGATGGCCATCTAGCCTCTGTTTAAAAACCACCAAGGAAGGAGAGCCCGCCACCTCCCGAAGGAGCCTGTTCCACTGAGGAATTGCTCTAACGGTCAAGTACCCACCGCTGCTGAAAGGGTGGTTTTTCTTTAGAAGTCCCCTGTGTGTGCGCTCATGCAGGGAAGCGCAAAAGAGCACCTCTGAGAGGGCCTCGTGGGAAAGAAAACCGCAGTGGTGCTGCAAAAGGCTTGGTGTGATCACACAGCTCTTCCACTCATGAGTAGCGCTGGGGCATTCAGATAGCAGGGGAGTACACGACCTACATCCGAATCACCAGGAAGCTACTGGGAAGAATCATAGAATCATAGAGTTAGAAGGCACCTCCAGGGTCATCTAGTCCAACCCCTATACAATGCAGGAAACCCACAAATACCTACCCCAAATTCACAGGATCTTCATCGCTGTCAGATGGCCATCTAGCCTCTGTTGAAAAACCTCTAAGGAAGGAGAGCCCACCACCTCCTAAGGAAGCTTGTTCCACTGAGGAACTGCTCTAACGGTCAGGAAGTTCTTCCTAATGTTGAGCCGGAAACTCTTTTGATTTAATTTCAACCCATTGGTTCTGGTCCTACCTTCTGGGGCCACAGAAAACAATTCCACACCATCCTCTATAGGACAGCCCTTCAAGTACTTGAAGATGGTGATCCTATCACCTCTCAGCCGCATCCTCTCCAGGCTAAACATCTCCAGCTCCTTCAACCTTTCCTCATAGGACTTGGTCTCCAGACCCTTCACCATCTTCATAACCCTCTTCTGGACCCGTTCCAGCTTGTCTATATCCTTCTTAAAATGTGGTGTTCAAAACTGAACACAATACTCCAGGTGAGGTCTTACTAGAGCAGAGTAAAGTGATACCATCACATCACGTGATCTGGACACTATACTTCTGTTGATACAGCCCAAAATTGCATTTGCCTTTTTAGACACCACATCACACTGCTGACTCACGTTCAGCGTATGATCCACTAGGAGCCCTAGATCCTTTTCACACATACTACTGCTAAGACAAGTCCCCCCCCATCCTATAACCATGCATGGGATTTTTCCTACCTAAATGCAGAACTTTACATTTATTCCTGTTAAAATTCATTTAATTGATTTTAGCCCAGTTTTCCAGCCTGCCAAGGTCATCCTGTATCCTGTTTCTGTGTTTTGTGTTTGCAACCCCTCCCAATTTTGTATCATTTGCAAATTTAATATGCATTCCCTCTATTCCTTCATCCAAATCATTGATAAAGATGTTGGAACAAAACAGGTCCCAGGACAGATCCTTGAGGCACTCCACTTGTCACTCCTCTCCAAGAGGATGGGGAACCATTCACAAGCACTCTTTGGGTGTGATCTGTCAACCAGTTACAGATCCACCTAATGGTAACAGGATCCAAACCACATTTACCAGCTTGTCAACAAGGACAGTATGTGGAACCTTATCAAAAGCCTTCCTGAAATCAAGATAAATGATGTCTACAGCATTCCCCTGATCCAGTAAGGTAGTCACTTTCTCAAAAAAAGAGATCAGGTTAGTCTGACATGACTTGTTCTTGAGAAACCCATGCTGGCTCTTAGTAATCACATCCATTCTTTCTAAATGTTCCAGGACCGACTGTTTGATGATTTGTTCTAAAACTTTTCCAGGTATAGATGTCAAGCTGACAGGTTGGTAGTTACCTGGATCTTCTTTTTTCCCCTTCTTGAAGATGGGGACAACATTCGCCCGCCTTGAATCTTCCGGCACCTCTCCTGTTCTCCAAGAATTCTCAAAAATAATAGCCAGAGGCTCAGAAATTACATCCGCAAGCGCAAATTACATCCGCAAGCGGAAATTACATCCGCAACTCTTGGATGCAATTCATCTGGCCCTGAGGACTTAGTTTCATTTAAAGAAACTAGGTGTTTATGTACTACCCCTATGCTGATCCTAGGTTGGAAATTCATACCCTCCTTATATGTTCTGCTTTTTCCATGTTGAGCACTGTTTCCCTCAGAAGAGAAGATTGAGGAAAAGTAGGAATTGAGCAGTTCCGCCCTCTCTTCATTACCTGTTACAATTTCACTTTCTTGCAATCGCAATGGGCCTACCATGTCCTTGCTCTTTTTCTTACTCTGAACATAAGAAAAGAACCCTTTTTTGTTGTTTTTAGCATCTTTGGCCAGCCTAAGCTCATACGGAGTTTTAGCTTTCCTAACTTTTTCTCTACAATCACTGGTGATTTGTTTATATTCATCCTTGGTTATAAGGCCCTCGTTCCAATTCTTAAAGGAGTCTTTTCATTTCTCAAGTCTTTAGAGAGCTGTTTATGGAGCCATTTCAGCTTCTTTAGGCTTTTTCCATTTTTTCTTCTCATAGGAATCGTCTGTGATTGCGCTTTCAGTATTTCACTGAAACTTCAGTATTTCAGATGACCCTGGAGTCTATGGTTGGTACTTAGTTCCAGTCTAAGGATCAAAATAGGGATATTGGCTGTATATCTCATTACATATGCTTCACCCATTTTCACTATTTTTATTGTATTCCTTTTTCCTATGGCAAACTAGAATTATGTTTACATGTTAAAAAGTAAATTAGGTGGACAAGAACATCCCTATCCAATGTATTTCTGTTTTAGCTGTATTGACACACTCAAACAGGGACTTTGGTTGCTTATCCCATTACATATATTGAACTCATCTCCCAATGTCATTGACAGACAATCTCACATTTTGACATACTACAGTTTTGTTGCTTTCACATGCTCATGCTACTAAGATCAAAGGTTTGCTCAATTTGTTAATTTTACTGCATACTGTTGTTTTGTTGCTTTCGCATGCTCATGCGACTCAGATCAAAGGCTTGCTCAATTTGTTAATTTTACTATTCTGTCATTGTACCATTTTACATTCTAAACCACTGCCTACCAGATAATTTTACTTCACTGTCATTGGTTCTTAAATCTATACCATATTGCATTCTGGGCCACTGCCTACCAGCTATGTCTGGCTCTGCTCAGCTATGTATGGCTTTGCTCACTGTGCTGGATTCCTCGTCTGATGAAGTGTGCTTAAGAGCACACGAAAGCTGACATTCTAAATAAAAATTGGTTGGCCTGCAATCGGCAGGCACTTACAGCTGGACTATTAGCCAGCCCATTGCAAAGCCTTATGGTGGATCCAGGTCTCCAGGCAATTTTGTGGTCAGGTGAGAGGCCTTGGGCAGCTATTCTCTGAGCTGTGCTTTTGCACAAGCATTCTGGTGATCCTTTGGGGGGCTGATGGGGGGACCTTGGCAACTGGCCTCTCTCTTTTATGGGTGTCTCAGCAATCTCAGGTTCTGTGGCAGGCCCTGCTCTTGAACTTCCTGGGCTTCTAACCTAGCAGCCAGTTGGATGCAAATTCCCTGGGGGTCCAAGACCAAGGGTGGCTCTTTCACACATATTATGTGGCTCTCCTCCAAGCCCCCACTGCCCCTTTGGCTGACTTAGAGGAGGCCTTGTTTCTCCTTTAAATCACTTCTCCACACCAAGCCAGCTGACAGTTTGGAGAATGTATTTAAATTTGCTTTGTTTTCCAGCTCCCCTCCCCTCTTTCACCCATCAATTTTCCTTCCTTCTTCTTCCTTCTCCTTCCTTCCTTCCCTTCCTTCCTTCCTTCCTTCCTTCCTTCCTTCCCTTCCTTCCTTCCTTCCTTCCTTCCTTCCTCCCTCCCTCCCTCCCTCCCTCCCTCCCTCCATTCCTGCCTTCTTCTCTCCCTTCCTCCATTCCTGCCTTCTTCCCTCCCTTCCTTCCTTCCTTCCTTCTTCCTTCCTTCCTTCCTTCCTTCCTTCCTTCCTTCCTTCCTTTCTTCTTCCCTCCCTTCCTCCATTCCTGCCTTCTTCCCTCCCTCCCTCCCTCCTCCCTCCCTCCCTTCCTTCCTTCCTTCCTTCCTTCCTTCCTTCCTTCCTTCCTATCCTTCTCTTTCCTTCTTTCCTTCCTTCCTTCCTTCTTCCCTCCCTCCCTCCCTTCCTCGCTTCCTCCCTCTCTCCCCCCTCCCTGCCTTCTTCCCTTCCTCCCTCTCTATCTTGTGGCTCTCAAACATCTGATGTTTATTTTATGCGGCTTTTATTGTAAGCAAGTTTGGCCACCCATGGTCTTGGCTTTGTCCTCCATGGTGTCCTCCTCCTCTGATGAGGAATCATCAGTCCCAGTCCCAGTGATGGCTGGATTGTGACTTTAAGAGGGAATATTCCCGTCCTCCACTCGTGTCCCTAAATCGGGGCTCCACCGGCTCGTGTGGACGATATTCTTGAATTCTAGGCAGATGAGCCTGACTCAGAACAGCTCATGTATGGTTAGTATTCAGGGAAGAGCCTTCATGACATCACAGCAGCAGAGCCAGAGGATGAGATGGTGCACTGCAGAAGGATGACGACCAAGTTCTTTGCTTGTAGAATCAGCTGTGTGTGTTTTGCTCGCAGATCTGAGCTCTCTGCTTTTGTAAAGCCAATGGACAGCTGTGGGGACTCTGTTCATGAGCTTCACCATGATCACCACCTTCAGGTCCTTGAAGGGCTGTCATCTAAAGGATGGTGTGGAATTGTTTTCTGTGGCCCAGAAGGAGGACCAGAAGCAATGAGTTGAAATTAAATCAAAAGAGTTTCTGACTCAACATTAGGAAGAAGTTCCTGACCGTTAGAGCGATTCCTCACTGGAACAGGCTTCCTCATTGGGAGGTGGTGGGTTCTCCTTCCTTGGAAGTTTTTAAACAGAGGCTAGATGGCCATCTGACAGCGATGAAGATCCTGTGAATTTAGGGAGAGGAATATGTGAATTTCCTGCATTGCGCAGGAGGTTGGACTAGATGACCCTGGAGGTCCCTTCCAACTCTATGATTCTCATAAACGACAACAAGAAGTTGAGTTAGCAACAACAGTGTAATTCTCCTGCATGGATCAAGAGGACTGACATCTGTTAACAGTGGATGTCCCCTCTCCTTCGACCTGGATGGCTTAATCTAGCCTGATCTGATCAGATCTTGGAAGCCAGGCAGGGTCAGTCCTCTTTAGTCCTTGGATGGGAGACCACCAAGGCAGTCCAGGGCTGCTACACTGAGGCAGGCAATGGCAAACCATCTCTGAAGGCCTCTTGCCTTGAAACCCCTATGAGGTTGGCTGCAACTTGAAAAAGAAGAAGATGATGATATTGGATTTATATCCCAACCTCCACTCCGAATCTCAGAGTGGCTCACAATCTCCTTTATCTTCCTCCCCCACAACAGACACCCTGGGAGGTGGGTGGGGCTGAGAGGACTCTCACAGTAGCTGTCCTTTCAAGGACAAGTCCTGCAATAGCTTGAATAAATGGAACCATAAAATATTAGGGATATCAACTAGAATAAGATCCCTCAAAATGTTCTGGTTACCAAAGTTAATGTATTTATTCCAAATGTTGCCCCTAGGTTTGAGGACAAAACAAATTGAGCAATGGAATAAAGCATTTAAAGTGTGGATTTTTAATAATAAAAATTGTAGGTTTCATAAGAGAACCTTATATAACCTTAAATCAGAATTAGGTTGGGGAATCCCAGGCTTAAATAAATACTATGAGGCCTTTCAACTAAGACCATTACTAGAACTGAGTGAGGAAAAGGTACAGAAGTGGGCTAACTTTGAGAATGCAGTCAATAGAGGTACTGGAAGATTTGGTACCTTTTCTATAGTGTCGACAAAAGATCTAAAAGCAGTAATAGGGCCCAGAAGAGTATCTTTAGAAACCTGGATGAAATGGTACCCCCAGTGGTTAGGAAAGGTCTCAAGATGGGCACCCCTAGAAGCTATTGTTAAGGATGTGCAAGATATAAAATGGTGGGAAAGGTTAAATAATAAAGGCTATTATAGAGTAGGTGATATGTTTAGGGGCGGTAAACTAAAACCTTTACAGGAAATTACAGAAGAGATAGGTAAATAATACTGGTTAAAAATAGCAGGTTTACACAAGGCAGTCAAAAAGATCAGTGAAAAGGGAGAGCTCTGGTTAGATGCACCAATGGAAGAGATATACAAAGTATTGGCCAAACAAAAGAAGGGTCTAGTGGGGTTATTATATAGAAAAATGATATCAAATAATAAAACAATAGAATATTTACAAAAGAATTGGAGTCATGAAGGCCAGATAACAGAGAGGTTGGCTGGGAAAATCCTGGAAGGTCTAGAAGGGATTAAAGTAATTAAATTTAAAGAACTGGAATATAAATTCCTTACAAAATGGTATAGGACACCCACACAATTAGCCAATATATTCCCAGGAATGAGTTCCAAGTGCTGGCATTGCAAACAAACTAAGGGTTAGTTCACACATATGTGGTGGGAATGTGAAGAGGTTAAGCCCTTCTGGGGGGAAATTATTGAAATTATCAGAAAAGTCTGTAATGCAACATTAACCATCGGCTTTAACCTGATGTTGTTAAGTACAATAGGAAGTCCGGTACTAAATAGACCCACTCAAAACCTTGCCAAGGCGATGATATTAGCGGGGAAGGCGGTCATTGCTATGGGTTGGAAAGATAAAAGTAAATGGTCAATAGAAATCTGGCACAATTATTTGTTTGATTTCATACAGTCTGACATCGTGGCATCAATCAACAAGGATTCAACGTGGGAAGATAAAGCCAAGGAAATCGAGTCCAGATGGAAGCTCTATTTAGAATGGATGTCGGAACAAAGAAGGAAGGACATTCAGTGGAAGATCAAGACTTTGTGCCCGTGGCTGAGGGGGAAAGATTAAGAGTAGATGGGGAGGGATGGGGGGGGCGGGGTGGAAGGGCTTTTTGTAAATGAAACAAACATACGTTGTAATGGTCAATTTCATAAGAGTTAATAACAACAATAATATATATATTAAAAAAAAGTCCTGCAGTAGCTATGGCTGACCCAAAGCCATTCCAGCAGCTGCAAGTGGAGGAGAGTGGAATCAAACCCGGTTTTCCCAGATAAGAGTCCGCACACTTAACCACTGCACCAAACTGGCTCTCTTGACCATAATGGTTAGGTTAGGTTAGGTTTATTTGATTTATATCCTGTCCTTCCCACCAAAGCAGGCTCAAGGCAGCTCACAGTTCACAATAAAGCTTTGAGTTAAACATTAAGCTAAAAACAATTAAGTTAAAACAATTCAGATTCTAATTCCAATGCAATTTAAAGATGGCATTCCGTGGTCTTAAGACATCCATTCAGTTCTGATATCCTCGCTGATGGCCATCATTTCAGTTGAATGCTAGCTGGAATAGCATAGTTTTGCAGACCTTGTGGAACTGGGCAAGGTCCTGAAAGGCTCTGATATCCTTTGGGAGTTGATTCCACCAATAAGGGGAGACGATTGAGAAGGCTCTTTCTCGTGTTGTTTTGTAATTTCCACCACTTCCCATTTGCAGGGGAACGACAGTGGCTCAGTGGAAGAGCATCTGCTTAGTAAGCAGAAGGTCCAGGTTCAATCCCCGGCATCTCCCAACTAAAAAGGGTCCAGGCAAGTAGGCATGAAAAACCGCAGCTTGAGACCCTGGAAAGCCGCTGCCAGTCTGAGTAGACAATACTGACTTTGATGGAGGGCATTCTGCGCAGACTCGGAGGAAGGCAGCCGCTTGTCTCTTCGCTCCTACTAACGCTAAGTTGTTTTAATCTTTTAACTTTTATCTTGCCTTGATGGAAGGAATTGTTTTTAAATAATCTTATCCTATCACCTCACTTTTGATATTTGGTGCCTCTGTTTTGTCTTTCCCAAGCTCTGGTTGTTTAATTAGTCAATAAGCCTCTGCCTTCGTTTTCCTAATCAGAAGCTGCTGCAGCTAATGACCTACAGCTGAAGTTTTATAAAGTTTTATAAAGTTTTACACAGTCTTAGCCTGTCTCTCAAAGACAGGGTTTTGTTTTTTTTGTGTGTGTTTTTAGAATCTTTTAATTTGAACTGAAGGTTGAAATTAAGTCAACTCCTGCAAAGCAACAAGGCGGAGTGCAGTCGGCTACAGAGTTGGCTCTGACAAATTTGGCTTTTAAAGATATTTTACGATATTCTTAGCAGATGTTGTGGCTTTTATCTGTAAGTTTTAAGACATTAGTTGTTTGGTATTTGTTTTATTTATTTATTTTTTTATTCATTTTTATCAGGACAGGGCTAATTGCCACCCAACAGAACCCTCTTAATGGCATCAGGCAAGCGGCCAAGAGAAGTGGAGGAGGAATCTGCTTCTTTGCCACTTTGCAAACAGTTCAGGATAGAGGACTTTTTTACCTTAAACAATAAGTCCAAATCTGCTCTGCCATCATTTGCTATTGAAACATCGAATCGCTTCTCCCCTTTAGAAGACGAGGTAGAGCCTGCTGAAAAGGAGGAACTGACTAATGAATTGACTAATGAGTCTGATCACGAGGATGGCGTTGACTCTCAACTCCTGTCTGGGGTGGGGGCTTTAAAGGTGCAGCAGAGTCAGCATGATAATGAAGAAAGATCCATGTCTTCTGACGAACTTGCCCCAATTACCCTTATTGCAAGCACAGTGGATTGTATCTTTAAAAAGTTAAAGAGTTTAGAAGACCAAATTCTTGACCTTTCTTTAGAACTAAAGAGACTATCAGTGTCAATGGATAAAGTCTACTTAGCCCAGCTGGATGATACCTCTATTGGAGCTCTAGCCCCTTTAAAGCGATGTCCGTCTGCAACTCAGGAGGTTGATCCCCGGAGCTCCTTTACGGAGTCTAAGGTCAGCGTGGGCCTTAAAAGGAACGTGCAACAATTGGTTCTACAGCCCAATAAGGTTTGCATCACTGTTTGTCCTTATGGCAGGAAGACCCCATGCTGGAGAAGTAAACTTTTAGCTAAATCCCATCTCTGTGAACTTCTTCATCTGAACTATCACAAAATTGACTTGATTACCATTGAATCTCTTAATGATCAGTCTCAAATGCAGAGGATTCTGCTTACCTTTCAATCCTCCAACATTCCTTCACTAATTTTGAGGCGAAAGAATTACCTATGGTCAAAGGGGGTTTTCCCTGTTCGATCTTTTATTAACTCTCAAACTAATGCTCTGCTGCCTAACCTGTCCGCAGGGGTCAGGACACGAAGTAATCCCCATCTCTTGAAGAACGCATCATCTTCAGCGGCAAAATATAAGGCTGCAATGTGTCTTAAGGTATCCAGATCTGGTCAGTCCCAAGCAAACCCCGAGTTGCATAATGAGTCATCAGTGCAGCCCTCTATGGATGTGACGCATAGTCCCCTTAATGTTTCATTAGAAGATGACCTTTTGCAGTCATTTGGGAGTCTTCCAGCAAAAGATCAACAGGCGATACTCATAAGACTTGAAGGTACTAAGCTGCAGCTGCAAAGGTCTTTAGAGCCGGGGAAATCAGTTCCTTCAATCAACCTAGATCCTGCAAGCAACCCCCTGCCCCCTTGTCCCCCATCAGCTGACTTAATTGATCTGTCTATGGAACTCTCTCTAACTGGCTCAAGGGCACCCCAACATAATGGTTGTATTTTCACTGATGACTCCAGGGTTCTAGAAAGGATATCCATTATCGATTGACTACCAGCTAGGGAAGTCACAAGGAAGATCCACATCATCTCCTGGAACATTGCTGGGTGGAAGAGTAAAGCGAATGACTCAGATTTTTTGGACTTTTTGAAATCCTTTGATTGTGTCTTCCTTCAGGAAACATGGGCAGAAGACAGTTTTAGACTGACGGATTTTAAAGTTTTTAATCTCCCCGCTTATAGATCTCACTCTAAAGGTCGCAGTAAAGCAGGCATGGCTGCTTTGGTGAAATCCAGCTTACCATTTAAGGTGATCCTCTTGGATCCTTGCCCGCCAATTGCCCAGGCTTTATTGCTGTCCTCCCCAGCACTGACCCTAATCATGATTAATGTTTATTTAGCCCCTTCTAATGGTGAGCTGGAGTTTGATGCTGTCTGGGAGAAATTTTCTGACTATGTGACGTCTTTGTCTAGGAAATTCCATACTGCTCAGCTCATGATTTTTGGTGATTTTAATGCTCGGATAGGCAGTAACAATCAGAAATGGATCTCTCATTTTGGCTTTGAAGCGGTTGAATCCCCTCCACTACAACTATGTTTACCCCGTTGTTCTAAAGATACTTTAACCAATAAGGCGGGTCTTAGATTAATTGAATTCTGCATAGCGCACAATGTTATAATATTTAATGGTCTCTCCAAATTTCCAGCTGCAAATGACTTTACTTTTTTTTCCACAAGGGGTTGCAGTGTGATAGATTTTTGTGTGGGCTCACCCAACCTTCTGTCATCTATCGATAACTTTTACATCGATCCGCGCACAGAAAGTGACCACCTGCCCCTAACTCTATCCCTACGATTGGATCTGGAGGTTAATATGGTATCACCTTCCCAATCCATGAAGGCCCCTGAGAATGTTCTAAAAAAAATCAAGTGGTCCCCGGCCCTAGAAAGGGAGTTTTCTTCCCTCTTTGGCTCTGAAGCGCTATGCAGATTAAGGGATTCAATCATAAATTCCAATTCAGATGATTCAATCCTTTCAGGATTTTCATTATTAATTGATTATTGTAGTGCCAAAGCTAAACCGGTGATCTTGTCTAGGTCTAGTTTCTCCAGCTGGTTCGATACAGATTGTTTAGCTTGGAAACAAGAACTGAGAGCTCATTTTAAAGAGGCTTGTCACTCCAAAGACCAATCAAAAATTAAGGCCTACATTGCTTACAAGACAGCCTACCTGGAGCTTACTACATCCAAAAAGAAAGCTTTCTTTCAGAATAAATGGGACCAACTTTACCACTCGATAAAATCTAACGATAATAAGGCCTTCTGGAGAATCATTTCAGGTAATCTAAAAAACAATTCTGTTACTGACCCAAATATCTCTGAGCAAACATGGGTTGATTACTTCTCTAACATTTTTGCTGCCCCATGTGTATCCCCTCCTATCTTAGCAAACCCCTCAGTTACTGATATGCCGGTCTGGCCTCCAGTAACTCTAGAGGAAATCAGTGAGTTATTGAAGGATTTAAAAGCGGGTAAAGCACCTGGCCCTGATGGCCTTCCCGCTGAGGTATTCACAAAGTTTGCCGATTGGTGGCTCTTGCCCCTTGCAAAATTGTTCTCTTTTATCGATCTGCATGGCTCCATCCCTGACTCTTGGCTTGACTCTATAATTATCCCAATATACAAAAAGGGGGGGTTGGAGTTACCAGAAAACTTCCGCCCCATTAGTTTATTATCTATAGTGGGCAAATTGTATGCAAAACATTTAGAACTCCGATTAACTGACTGGATGCGCCTAGGCAACATCATAGGTCCTGAACAGATTGGCTTCTCCAAAGGCAAATCTGCTATGGATCACTGCTGCACTCTGGCCTTCCTTGCTGAAAAATATATGCATACCGGGTCAAAAAAATTATATGCTGCCTTCATCGATTTGAAGGGTGCTTTTGATTCAATAGATAGAGCCCAACTATGGATCAAGCTAGGTTACCTGGGAATGGACCCTCGTTTGCTGTTTCTCTTGAGGAAACTTCATTCTAATACCTTTTGCCAAGTGAAATTTTCTTCTAGCGGTGACTTGACTAGTAAAATCCCAGTGTTAAAGGGGGTAAAACAAGGTTGTGTGCTGGCCCCACATCTTTTTAATTTATTTTTAACTGACCTGGCACAATTTTTGACCCCTATCAATGGTCATCCGCCTAAACTTGCAGGCCGAGCGGTCCCCTTATTACTTTATGCCGATGACACTACCATCCTCTCTTGTACAAGAGTGGGCCTGCAAAGGTATTTGAACGCCTTTTATGACTACTGTAATTGTAATTCACTTACTATCAATTATACCAAATCTAAAGTAGTTGTCTTTTCAAATTGCTGGGGCCCACAGAGATGGTTTATTGGCAATTCAACAATCGAGCAAACAAAAAATTTTAAATACTTGGGGATCACTTTTAACCACAAGTTAAGCTGGGTTTCACATCGTAACAACACCATCAACTTGGCTAAGTGTTCAGCTGCTCAAATTAAACAGTTTTTCTTTGCAAGGGGCAACCAATTAGTTCCAGCAGCTATTAAAGTATTCAAAGCCAAAACGCTTGCCCAAATCCTCTATGGTATCCCTATATGGATCTCAGCTTTTACCAGGAAAGTGGAGGGCATTCAAGCCTCATTCTTTAGACAAATTCTTGGTTTGCCAAAATGTGTGTCCTACTTTGCTCTCTGCTCTGAAGTGGGTCAGTCTTTGGTGGAGACAAAAGCCTGGATTGCAGTGTTTAAATTCTGGCTCAAAATTCATTTTAGAACAGATCCCAACAGCCTTCTTGATTGTATGAAAAGAGACCCATATATTTCGTCCTGGACAGCAGTGCTTCTGTCTAAACTCAATCAATTGGGGTTAGAGGTAGATGATTTTTCTACCTCTGAAGAGTCATATATCTTCAGATGTATTAAACTGAGACTGTGGGAATTGGAGGAAACGAAATTACGGCCAACTCTCCCTTATACTTGCTCTCCAGCTTCCTTAGGTCTTTATGCTTTTTGTGGCAAAATGCCCAATTATCTATCAGACCTAACCACTCCAAGTCATCGCAGGGCATTTATGTTGGCCAGACTAAACGCGTTTCCCTCCAAAGTTTTACAAGGGAGATATCAGCGAGTCCCTTTAGCCGACAGACTTTGCTCCTGTGGAGCGAATACCCCTGACTCAATCCAGCATATATTGCTTGATTGTTCTTTTTACCATAACCTCCGTAAAGATTTATTTGGCAAGCTTTCTTTTTCTCCAGATTTGTCTATTCTGCCACCCTGTTATTATTTATTGAGTGATACTGAGGGGGTGGTTAGTGAGGCTGTGGCAAAATTTCTGGCTGACATCCTTAAATTTAATTCTGACCATGTTTGAATGTATCTGTAAGCTCGGTTTTATTTTGATTTTATCTCCAATGTTTAAATTTTTATATTCTGTGTATTTTTATCTGAATCTATTATGCCATTAAAGGTTTGGTATGATGGTATGACTTTGATGGACCGAGGGTCTGATTCAGTATAAGGCAGCATCATATCTTAAGGGGAGGGATGGTGGCTCAGTGGTAGAGCATCTGCTTGGTAAGCAGAAGGTCCCAGGTTCAATTCCCGGCATCTCCAACTAAAAGGGTTCCAGGCAAGTAGGCGTGAAAAACTTCAGCTTGAGACCCTGGAGAGCCACTGCCAGTCTGAGTAGACAATACTGACTTCGATGGACTGAGGGTCTGATTCAGTAGAAGGCAGCTTCATGTGTTCATATGTACTACTGTGGTTTTATTTCAATGGGATAGATCTCAAAGGATAGATCATGAATGCGTGTTGCAGCGATTCCTTGTCTGTATATGAAAAGCACTCAATTCCATTTTAAAAATGTATTCGCTAAAAGTGGGAGATGGTTAACAGCTTGTTTTTTGGCGCCTCTCCACCAGTCTCCCCTTTGGAACTCAGATTTGTTTGCATGCCTTTTAATAGAGCTTTTCAATATACCCGAAAGTTATTTTTCTTGCCAAGAACACGATAAAACAGCAACAGAAAATCAACAGCCGGCTGACTCAGCAGACCAATAAATAAGGTTTGCCATCTTATGACTTACAGTTTTGTTCCCTGTTAAAGCAGATAATGTGGCAGTGTCACAGGCGTAGAGCTGAAAATACCTACTGAGTGCAGAAGCAAATGTGTTTCAGCACTCTGGACAGCTCCCCAGTTACTCTTATCAATGTGCCCGAGGAAGCCTGCTGTGTGCACGCAAAAGCTCACGCCTTGAATAAAACTTTGTTGGTTTTAAAGGTGCCACTGGACTCCAGCTTTGTTCTACTGCTTCAAACCAACATGGCTTCCCACCTGAATCTATCCTGTCTTAACATTCCCTCTACAACTTTCTTCTGCTATGTCCGTCTGCTCCTCTCCTCTCTAAACGCTGCAAATATGAGCCAGTTTGGTGTAGCGCAGAAGTGGCCAAACTTGCTTAACTTAAGAGCCACGTGGGATAAATGTCAGATGTTTGAGAGCCTCAAGACACAAACATCAGATGTTTGAGAGAAGGAAGGAAGGAAGGAAGGAAGGAAGGAAGGAAGGAAGGAAGGAAGGAAGGAAGGAAGGAAGGAAGGAAGGAAGGAAGGAAGGAAGGAAGGAAAATAGATGGGGAGAGAGAGGTGAAAAGAGGGCAACTTTATTCTCCAGGCCACTGGCTGGCTTGGCGAAGTGATTTAAAGAGACAAATGCTTTCTCCAGGCTGGCCAATGGGGGGAGTGGGAGCTTTGGGAGCCACACAATATGTATGGAAGAGCTGCATGTGGCTTCCGAGTCAGTTTGGCCATGCCTGGTGTAGTGGTTAGGAGGGCAGACTCTCATCTGGGAGAACCAGGTTTGATTCCCTACACCTCCACATGCACCTGCTTGAGTGACCTTGGATCTTAGAGCTGTTCTCTCAAGAGCAGTTCTCTCAGAGCTCTCTCAACCCCACCTACCTCAGAGGGTGTCTGTTGTGGGGAAAGGAAGGGGAAGGAGATTGTAAACCACTCTGAGACTCCCAAGTGAAGGGTGGCGTATAAATCCATTCTCTTCTCTTCTCTCGGAAGGTCAAACAACAGGGCCTAGAGGCTGAAAACTTCCCCAATGTTGCCTCCTGGCACTGGTTTTCAGAGATTTACTGCCTCTGAATGTGGTGGTTCCACCATGACTTGTAGTCACTGATAGACCTGTCCTCCATGAAGGTAGTTTCAAGTATCTGTTGAAGGGAAATCTGACTTTCAAATGCTTATCCCATCCAACCCCCCCCCCCCCTACACACACACTTTTTTGTCTCTGAGATGCTTCTGGACTCGAGTCTAGCTGTCTACCATGAATTTGTTTAATCCCTCTTTAAAGCCACCTCTTTCTGTTCACAGGTGTTAGGATTTCTCTTGAAAGTACTGGAGATAGGGGAAACAGCTGAGCTGGACTCTTCCTTATTGAGAGGCAAGACGATACAGGATGCTAAAAAAAAACTATGGAATCCTTTTTATGCATGGTTTGATACTTTTGTGTAAACCCCCTATCTGCTTTGAATATCTGATGAAAGAAGCTGTTGACGATCAATTCCTAACTGTTTAAAATGTTAACTGTGGGCCCAAAATATGTAACCTGTGACTTCGAGTTATTACCTTTTCTTTTCATATACCTGGAACCCTTCTAGTTATTTTTATATTGTGATATGCAGCTATGTAGTGTTCTAGTACTTTTTTCCCCTTCCCCCTTCCCTCTTTCACCTTAACCTTTTCTTCTTTTTACTGTAAACTTAATTAAAAATACTTAAAGAGAAAGTACTGGAGATAGGAACCATCGTTAGCCACTCCCTTCGAAAGAGTTCTTCCCAATTTTCATGCAAACCGAGTCTCTGTTCCATCAATGGAGTCGCCAGCAAGTTACAAAACTGAGACAAGCACTTCATATTGCAACCTCCTACTTGTCCCTGCAAATATAACCTATTTTGACAAACACTTTGGGGTTTTTTAACAATAGGAGACCCTGCTCTTCCAATTTACTCATCCTCTGTCCTTGTTTTAGTACCCCGTGTGTTTACAAGTTATATTTATTTATTTATTTATTTATTTATTTATTTATTTATTTATTTATTTATTTATTTATTTATTTATATTTTGACTTATATCCCGCCCTTCCCACCGAAGTGGCTCAGGGCGGCTCACAACACATAAACTTACATAAGTTTATCTTAAAAACATTTACATAGTAAGGATTAAAGCAATAAATTAATAAGACATAAGACATAAAAAACAGCGGTCTGTTAAATGCATTCTAATTCCATCCAGAAATTCTCAGTGTCAGTTAGTTGTTGTAGGCCAGCCGGAAGAGGACTGTTTTACAGGCCCTGCGGAACTGCCCTAGGTCCCGCAGGGCCCTCACCTCTTCCGGCAGCTGGTTCCACCAGTAAGGCGCCGTTACCGAGAAGGCCCGATCCCTGGTGGATTTCAGACGGGCCTCCTTTGGCCCGGGGCTTACTAGCAGATTTTGTGAGCCCGATCGTAGTACTCTCTGGGGAACGTGTGGGGAGAGACGGTCCCTAAGGTAGGCAGGTCCTAGGCCATATAGGGCTTTAAAGGTAATGACCAACACCTTGTACCGGACTCGGAATGTTATTGGCAGCCAGTGCAGATCCCGAAGCCCCGACCGAATGTGCTCCCATCTTGGGAGCCCTAGTAACAGCCGGGCCGCGGCATTCTGCACTAACTGCAGTTTCTGGGTTCGGCACAGGGGTAGCCCCATGTAGAGGGCATTACAGTAGTCCAACCTTGAGGTGACCGTGGCATGAATCACCGTTGCTAGGTCGTCGTGCTCCAGGAAAGGGGCCAACTGCCTCGCCCGCCTAAGATGAAAAAATGCGGACTTGGCAGTGGCTGCTATCTGAGCCTCCATTGTCAATGAAGGCTCCAATAGTACCCCCAAACTTTTGACCCTGTGCGCCGCTGTCAACGGCGCCCCGTTCGATGCTATAAGAACGATGACTCGGTGGTCGGGCTATTCTTGGAATGGCATGCTTATTGAATCACGGTGAAGACAAGGTTTCACTCTTTTCTCCTCCACCTTTCATCCCATCAAATACCAATTATGGTCTCTGCTTTATGGACAGAAGGGATGGGAGTGTCTGAAGCCTAGCTTAGAGGATCATTAAGTACTCATTATTCCCCAAAAGGTTTTGCTCCTCAGCCCTATAGAGGTTTGCTTTGGATAGGAAGTTCTGCCATTTTGAGCAGGTGGTTTCCTAAATAGCCTCAGGGCAGGGGTGGTCAAACTTGCTTAATGTAAGAGCCACACAGAATAAATGTCAGAAGTTTGAGAGCCACAAGATCTGAATCTCAGATGTTTGAGAGCACAAGAAATGAACATCTGATGTTTGGGAGCCACAAGAAGGAAGGAAGGAAGGAAGGAAGGAAGGAAGGAAGGAAGGAAGGAAGGAAGGGAGGGAGGGAGGGAGGGAGGGAGGGAGGAAGGAAGGAAGGAAGGAAGGAAGGAAGGAAGGAAGGAAGGAAGGAAGGAAGGAAGGAAGGAAGGAAGGAAGGAAGGAAGGAAGGAAGGAAGGAAGGAAGGAAGGAAGGAAGGAAAACAAATAGATGGGGGAGGGAGAGAGAGGCGGAAAGCAATTTTAACTTTAAATGCATTCTTTAAATACATTTAAATGACTTGGGGCAGAGATTTAAAGAAACAATGCCTTCTCCAAGTCATCTGAGAGGGTGATGGGGGCTTTGAGAACCACACAATATGTGTGAAAGAGCCATATATGAAAAAGCTATGTAAGAACTGAAAATGTCCTTCCCAAGTATACAAGACATTTCAAAACTATTCTTCACCAGTTATATGGCTGAAAAATGGAACCCGATTCCCACACTACTGTAGGAGCAGCTCATAGCTCAAATGGAATCTTGAGGTTCTCCTCAAGATTCTACACCTGGGAAGAACGTATCGGCTGAAGAAATTTCTCCGGGACATCCGCTACCTTCTTTTTGGACTTTTGGTGGTCTTTTGGACACTATTATATGAAGAAGCACAGAAGATTCATGTTGACTATTGAGGAATGTTTCTTGAATTGCGATATTTATTTTACACCTCCTGTATCTGAATGGTGACCACCAATTCTAGTTCATTTTCTGTGTTTCCTATGATTATGTTTCAATAGACCCACGTCTATGGGTATTTGTGAATTTTTGAGAATTTTTTGGTTATGGTCTACCCTTGGCGTTTTCCATCTTTGCACAGGGATCCAGCTGGAGCATTAATAAAAAAAGGAATGGAATCCATCCATTTAGTCATAATCGAAAAAACGTCCGTAACCCTCTCGCTGAGCTCAGGTTTCTGTGTATTTTAGTACCTAGGAACGGATCGCTCAAAAATATGTAAGCTGAGCAAATACAGGTAATTTTGAGCTCCAAAGCCTTTTATCTCCTTAAAAATGAACACTTTCCTTAAATAGGTGACTCCGTTCCCTTTTGAAGCACCCTGCTTTGTTCACCTTAATAGCAGTTAAAGGCAGATTTTCCTCCATTCGATGCTGTCAGCATGATAATAATGAAGCAGATGTTGAGCCAGTGGGCTGCAGCCGTTCAGCTATTGGCCTAAGGCAGGGATGGCCAAACTTGCTTAACGCAAGAGCCACATTATCTGAGAGAGCTCTGACAGAAACTGCCCTTTCAAGGACAACCTCTGTGAGAGCTATGGCTGACCCAAGGCCATTCCAGCAGCTGCAAGTGGAGGAGTGGGGAATCAAACCTGGTTCTCCCAGATAAGAGTCTGCACACTTAACCACTACAGGGGAAGAAGGTCTATGAGAGCTATGGCTGACCCAAGGCCATTCCAGCAGCTGCAAGTGGAGGAGTGGGGAATCAAACCTGGTTCTCCCAGATAAGAGTCCACACACTTAACCTCCACACCAAACTAATATAAATAAAGTGCACAATTGTGTCATCATGGAACCAATGCCACAAAACCGGTCCCTGGTGCCGGTCCCTGGTAATGTCAGATGTTTGAGAGCCGCAAGACATGAACGTCAAATGTTTGAGAGCAGGAAGGAGGGAGGGAAGGAAGGAAGGAAAGAGATGGTGTGAGGGAGGGAGAGGTGGAAAGAGAGCAACTTTACCTTCAGATGCATTCTCTAAGCTGCCAACTGGCTTGCCTTGGAGAAGTGATTTAAAGAGACAAATGTCTTCTCCAAGCCAGCTGATGGGGTGGTGGGGGCTTCAAGAGCCACACAGCGTGTGTGAAGAGCCACATGTGGCTCCTGAGCCACACTGTGGCCACCCCTGGCCTAGAGTCTAGGAAACCAAGATTGGAATTGCTGCTTTCCTATAGAAGCTTGACAGGTTAGGCCAGTTAGAATCATAGAGTTGGAAGGGACCCCCAGGGTCATCTAGTCCAGCGGTTCCCAACCTTTTTGGCACCAGGGACCGGTTTTGTGGAAGACAATTTCTCCAGGGCCTTGGGGCAGGGGGGCAGCGGCAATGGTTTCATGATGACACAATTGTGCACGTTATTTATATTAGTTTGGTGTGGTGGTTAAGTGTGCAGACTCTTATCTGGGAGAACCAGGTTTGATTCCCCACTCCTCCACTTGCAGCTGCTGGAATGGCCTTGGGTCAGCCATCGCTCTCGCAGAGGTTGTCCTTGAAAGGGCAGTTTCTGTCAGAGCTCTCTCAGCCCCACCTACCTCACAGGGTGTCGGTTGTGGGGGAGGAAGGTAAAGGAGATTGTGAGCCACTCTGAGACTCTGAAATTTGGAGTGGAGGGCAGGATATAAATCCAGTTGTTTTCTTCTTCTTGCTACATTGTAATATATAATGAAATAATTATACAACTCATGGCCCGGTTGCTAACAGACCACGGACTGGTACTGGTCCATGACCCGGGGGTTGGGGACTTCTGATCTAGTCCAACCCCTTGCACAATGCAGGAAACTCACAAATACCTCCTCCTAAGTTCACAGAATCCACATTGCTGTTAGATGGCCGTACAGCCTCTATTTAAAAACCTCCAAGGAAGGAGAGCCCACCACCTCCTGAGGAAGCCCGTTCCATTGAGTAACCTCTCTAACGGTCAGGAGGTTCTTCCTAATGTTGAGCTGGAAACTCTTCTGATTTAATTTTAACTTGTTAGTTCTGGTCTGTCTTCCCGGAACAGCAGAAAACAATTCTGCACCATCTTTTATAGGACAGCCCTTCAAGTACTTGAAGATGGTGATCATATCACCTCTCAGCCAGCTTGAAAGTTGCACACTTTCAGTCTAAGCTCCCTCACAGGTTGTTGGGAGGGTAAAAGAACCATGCAAGTGTCAAGTACCTTGCCATGAGTTATGTTTCGGTATCAATTTGCTTGCTATGCTGTGCTTTTGCGCCGCCACCTCTTTTTCCTTATCTTTGTGACAAGCACCAAGATTCCTTTCCGCCAGCCTGAGAAGTTACCAAGGCCAGGCTATTGATAGTGAGACACCTGTTTAGAGGAAAGACTGGACAGTTGGGGAGGGGTCAATTTACCCGTGCTTCGCTTCCTGCTTTTGCTAGAAAAATGTAACCGTTAACCTAAGCATATATAAAGGGGTCAGTTCGCCAGTCTTAGCAAAACTTTTTTTGCTACCAGTACCATCAGTGACAAAATAAACCGCCTTTTTTTGACGTTACTTCAGTTACTGGGGTCTTGACAGTAAGACGCTTTGGGTTTCCACCGGGAAGAAATGTGGTGCATCAATGGAGTCAACAGATCAGCTTTATTACCTATTGGTCAAAGTCTTCTTCTTCTGTGGGTCAAAGGACTCCCAGCAAAGCACTGCGTGACTTGAAGAAGAGACTGGTGTGATCTGTGATATTCTCAGAAAGGTGGGTCTGAAAGACATCTTGGCTTCATTGCCTGTTTTTTGAATGGAGCCCTCTGAATAAAGCCAACCAGGTTGTATTTATGTCATCTAATGTCTCTGCCGTGATTGCTGTCTGCAAATTTAAACTTCCACTCAGACAAAACAGAGGGCTTTGTATGAACAAGCCCCAAGGAAATGAACTGGCTAGCCAGATATGTGTGTGTGTGTGTGTGTGTGTGTGTGAGAGAGAGAGAGAGAGAGTGAGAGAGAGAGAGAGTGAGTGTGTGTGTATGTGTAAAAGTGCCATCAAGTGGCAGCTGACTTATGGCAACCCTAGTAAGGGGCTGTCAAGGCAAGTGAGAAGCGGAGGGGGTTTGCCTTCCTCTGCAGAGACTTTCTTGATGGTCTCCCATCCAAGACTTATGGTGACTCCAGTGAGGGGCTTTCAAGGCAAGTGAGAAGCAGAGGTGGTTGGCCATTGTCTTCCTCTGCAGAGTCTTCTTTGGTGGTCTCCCATCCAATAGTTATGGCAACCCAGCAAGGAACTTTCAAGGCAAGTGAGCTGCAGAGGTGGTTTGCCGTTGCCTTCCTCTGCAGAGACTTCCTTGGTGGTCTCCCATCCAAGACTTATGGTGACCCCAGCGAGGGGCTTTCAAGGCAAGTGAGAAGCAGAGGTGGTTGGCCGTTGTCTTCCTCTGCAGAGACTTCCTTGGTGGTCTCCCATCCAAGACTTATGGTGACCCCAGCGAGGGGCTTTCAAGGCAAGTGAGAAGCAGAGACAGTTTGTCATTGCCTTCCTCTGCAGAGTCTTCCTCAGTGGTCTCCTATCCATGACTTATAGTGACCCCATCAAGGGACTTTCAAGGCAAAGGAGAAGAAGAGATGTTTTCCCATTGCCTTCCTCTGCAGAACCTTCCTTGGTCATCTCCCATCCATGATTGCTATGGAGAGACAGGCAATGGCAAACCACCTCTGAACGTCTCCTGTCCTGAAAACTCTACAAGCTCTCCATAAGTCAGGTTTGACTTGACGACACTTTTCACCACCATAAGGACTAGTCGCTTAATTTTGTCCTAACCTGGAAGGCTCAGGTTAGCCCAGTCTCATCAGATCTTGGCAGCTTAGTGGGGTTGGCTCTCGTTAGCACTTGTAGAGGAGACCATCAAGGAAGTCCAGGGTCGCTACACAGAGGCAGGCAATGACAGACCACCTCTGTTCTCACCCCTTGCCTTGAAAAACCTATGGCTCCAACATAAATTGACGACACTTTACGTTTACAAACGTTACAACAGAATACAGTAAACAGTGGTTCTTCTCTGAAATTCCACTTGTACTTGTTTATGTGGAATGTCACTGTTCCAAATAAATTTCTTGGGTCACCATGTGGAGGGCATCTAACCCCTTAGCAGAGGTGGAATTGTAGCAGGAGCTCTTTTGCATATTAGGCCACACATATGTAGCCACATATATTAGGCCACACATATTAGGCCACACATATGTAGCCAGTCGGAAGAGCCTTGTAAGCTCTTGGAGGATTGGCTACATCGGAGGGGTGTGGCCTAATATGCAAAGGAGCTCTTGCTAGAATTCCAAGCTCTTGGAGGATTGGCTACATCAGGGGTGTGTGGCCTAATATGCAAAGGAGCTCTTGCTAGAATTCCAAGCTCTTGGAGGATTGGCTACATCAGGGGTGTGTGGCCTAATATGCAAAGGAGCTCTTGCTAGAATTCCAAGCTCTTGGAGGATTGACTACATCAAGGGTGTGTGGCCTAATATGCAAGGGAGCTCTTGCTAGAATTCCAAGCTCTTGGAGGATTGGCTACATCGGAGGGGTGTGGCCTAATATGCAAAGGAGCTCCTGCTAGAATCCCACCCCTGCCCCATAGCATTATTACACAAACTACGCACACAATATGTTACACGCAGAGGATGGTGTTGGGAGCCTTTGTAAAATCCCCCCCCTTCTTTAACCTTTCTGAAATATCTTCCGACTCTTGCTGGCTACCTCTTCAGGAGACCTTTGGCTAAGAGAGCAAGAAAATGATGTCACCCTTCCTGCCACCTGCCCGCTCTGCGGAATGATACAAAAAGAATGATATGGGGGATATAAAAATAGAACAGGAGAGACAATTCAGGCTAGACCAGATGCTCAAATTGCTGCCACCTAGGCCGATTTAATACTGGCAGGCTTCAACCGGCGGGGGGAAAGAGACGAGAAATCATAAGCGCTGGGCCGACGGCAGCCTTTGAAGACTGCGATGGTGAAATGGTGCCAGCAACAAAGCAGGAAAGATCCCTCTTTTGGGGGTATTGTTTTATTAAATCTCAGTTTTGTAAGCAGATGCAAAACCCTTGATATAGGTCTGTCTGCTGGAGTATTTAGAATGTTGCAACGATCGGTTTGGAATCACAGAGGTGCTTTGTGCATACAGAGCTGAATTGTGTGAGCATTTGATCGGAGATTCTCATCGTCAGGGCTTTTTTTGCAGCAGGAACTGCTTTGCATATTAGGCCACCCCCCCCCCCCCCGATGTAGCCAATCCTCCTGGAGCTTACAGTAAGCCCTTTACGAAGAACCCTCCAAGCTCTTGGAGGATTGGCTACATCAGGGGTGTGTGGCCTAATTTGCAAAGGAGTTCCTGCTACAAAAAAAAGCCCCGTCTAAAACAGGCCATGATTACATCTAGTGTAAATAAAAAACCTGTAAATCTATTAGATATTTTTTGAACCTTGAATCTATTAGATATTTCTTGAACCTTGTTGGTCTTCTATGAATGCATTGTAAGAGACTGGTTTACCAGTGAAAAATAAGCCTCCAAACTGAAGAAAGACGGATGAAACGTCTTGATATCTAGAACAGACGTCTTTGGAAGGGCTTCCCTTAGCTCTATGAACTAAATACTGGAATATGGATATTCCTTTGTGATTGGAAAGTTTGTTGAACTACTTTTGAACCGATTTGTGGGAGTATCCTTTTGAAGCATGTTCTTGTACACTTGAAGTTCTATGTGCAAGCCTGTCATTTAAAATGTACGGTGTCTCTTAGCGTTTTTTAATGTACACATTTGTATGCAAAGATCCTATAGTTTCGCTATGATTACATCTTGTGGCAGCGAGTTCCACAAGCCAATTACATGTTCTATAAAGTACCAGCTTTGCTCTCTCCTGCACGTATTGCAAAATCAGTTTCATTGGCTTACCTGGAGTCCTGGTGAAAAGAGAAGAAAAAAAGCTACTGGGCTGCAAGACTCAGATGGTTGAGAAGTGCAGCTTGCCAATAAAACTGGTGTGCGGCGATGGCGCACAACCCCCTGAGAATGGATGACGGGCTGAGTCCATGCTGCTGTGCACCATACAATACCACCCACCTTTTAGTCCCACCATCGGCTAGGTTTCTGTGGGCCTGTCTCCCCACTCAATGTGATACAGTCCAGAAATATTTGACTATTTGGATAGCTGAATCCAGGGGTCACTTTGTAGAAAAATCGGTGGTGGACTTCATTAACATAACTCATTAGCATATGCCGCCACCTCCCCACCAGCCAAAAGCAACCCGACGCAAGAAGGGGGAGCCCTGGGCGAGTGAGACCTGCTTGGTGTAGTGGTTAAGTGTGTGGACTCTTCTCTGGGAGAACCGGGTTTGATTCCCCACTCCTCCACTTGCACCTGCTGGAATTGTCTTGGGTCAGCCATACCTCTTGTAGGAGTTGTCCTTGAAAGGGCAGCTGCTGTGAAAGCCCTCTCAGCCCCACCCACCTCCCTGATGTCAGGGAGGAAGATAAAGGAAATTATGGGGGAGGAAGATAAAGGAAATTGTGAGTCGCTCTGAGACTCTTGAGCGGAGGGCAGAATATAAACCCAATGTCGTCTTCTTCTTCTTGGGCTAGCTAGAGATCCAGCCAGCCCAAGCAGACTCTCCTTGTCCAACCGCTCCCCGCCACAGTCAAAAAACCAGAAAGCCACCTGCTGCCCAAAATCACATAAGAAGTGGAGAAAGGGTGGCGCGGGCTTCTCCAGGGGTGAATGAGAGCTGCCGGGGGTGTGGCAAAGCCCCTGGTGGCCAGCTGGCTGCCCACTTTCTTACAGGGATTGTTACGCAGCTGCACCTCCTATTCAATGGACAAGGTAAGTGGGGAGGAGGAGGGGGAACCCCCAGAAAGGTTCAGGAGCTGCTCCTGTGAGCTCCTGCTGAATCCGAGGCCTGGCTGTATCTCTCCGCCTTAGGTGCCGAAGCGCTATCAGAGGGAAAAGAAAAGAGGAAGACTCCAGCAGCACCTTAAAGACTAACGAAATTTGTGGCAGGGGAGGAGCTTTCGTAAATCACTGCTCACTTTTTCCAGATATCTGAACAAGTGAGTAGCGACTCATGAAAGCTCACCCCCTGCCACAAATTGGGTTAGAGTCTCGCTCTTTCCTACTGCTACAGGCAGACTAACATGGTAACCAGGGCCTTTTTCTGTAGAAAAAGCCCAGCAGGAACTCATTTGCATATTTGGCCACACCCCCTGACACCAAGCCGGTCGGAACTGCATACTTGTGCGCTCCTACTAAAAAAAAAAAAAAGCTCTGTTGGCAACCCATCTTGATCTTAGGAGAACCAGTTTGTTGTAGTGGTTAAGTGTGCAGAACTGGGAGAACTGGGCTTGATTCCCCACTCCTCCACTTGCACCTGCTGGAATGGCCTTGGGTCAGCCATAGCTCTCATAGACCTTCTTCCCCTGTAGTGGTTAAGTGCGTGGACTCTTATCTGGGAGAACTGGGCTTGATTCCCCACTCCTCCACTTGCACCTGCTGGAGTGGCCTTGGGTCAGCCATAGCTCTCATAGACCTTCTTCCCCTGTAGTGGTTAAGTGTGCAGACTCTTATCTGGGAGAACTGGGCTTGATTCCCCACTCCTCCACTTGCACCTGCTGGAATGGCCTTGGGTCAGCCAGAGCTCTCATAGACCTTCTTCCCCTGTAGTGGTTAAGTGTGCAGACTCTTATCTGCGAGAACTGGGCTTGATTCCCCACTCCTCCACTTGCACCTGCTGGAGTGGCCTTGGGTCAGCCAGAGCTCTCATAGACCTTCTTCCCCTGTAGTGGTTAAGTGTGCAGACTCTTATCTGGGAGAACTGGGCTTGATTCCCCACTCCTCCACTTGCACCTGCTGGAGTGGCCTTGGGTCAGCCATAGCTCTCATAGACCTTCTTCCCCTGTAGTGGTTAAGTGTGCAGACTCTTATCTGGGAGAACTGGGCTTGATTCCCCACTCCTCCACTTGCACCTGCTGGAGTGGCCTTGGGTCAGCCATAGCTCTCATAGACCTTCTTCCCCTGTAGTGGTTAAGTGTGCAGACTCTTATCTGGGAGAACCAGGTTTGATTCCCCACTCCTCCACTTGCACCTGCTGGAGTGGCCTTGGGTCAGCCATAGCTCTCATAGACCTTCTTCCCCTGTAGTGGTTAAGTGTGCAGGCTCTTATCTGGGAGAACTGGGCTTGATTCCCCACTCCTCCACTTGCACCTGCTGGAGTGGCCTTGGGTCAGCCATAGCTCTCATAGACCTTCTTCCCCTGTAGTGGTTAAGTGTGCAGACTCTTATCTGGGAGAACTGGGCTTGTTTCCCCACTCCTCCACTTGCAGCTGCTGGCATGGCCTTGGGTCAGCCATAGCTCTCATAGACCTTCTTCCCCTGTAGTGGTTAAGTGTGCAGACTCTTATCTGGGAGAACTGGGCTTGATTCCCCACTCCTCCACTTGCACCTGCTGGAGTGGCCTTGGGTCAGCCATAGCTCTCATAGACCTTCTTCCCCTGTAGTGGTTAAGTGTGCAGACTCTTATCTGGGAGAACCAGGTTTGATTCCCCACTCCTCCACTTGCACCTGCTGGAATGGCCTTGAGTCAGCCATAGCTCTCATAGACCTTCTTCCCCTGTAGTGGTTAAGTGTGCAGACTCTTATCTGGGAGAACCAGGTTTGATTCCCCACTCCTCTACTTGCAGCTGCTGGAATGGCCTTGGGTCAGCCATAGCTCTCATAGACCTTCTTCTCCTGTAGTGGTTAAGTGTGCAGACTCTTATCTGGGAGAACTGGGCTTGATTCCCCACTCCTCCACTTGCACCTGCTGGAATGGCCTTGGGTCAGCCAGAGCTCTCGTAGGAGTTGTCTTTGAAAGGGCAGTTTCTGGGAGAGCTCTCTCAGCCCCACCCACCTCACAGAGTGTCTGTTCCGGGAGGGGGGGGAAGTAAAAGATTGTGTGACCGTTCTGAGACTCTGAGATTCAGAGTATAGGGTGGGATATATATCCAATATCATCATCATCTTCTTCTCCTTCTTCTTCTATAACAGATTGTGTGTGGGGATTTGGGTTTTCATGCTAAGTTTGACCTGGTCTTGCTTTTGCCCACCCTTTTCTAGTTTTTCCGGAATAAGCTTTTAGTAGGGATCGGGTCTGTTGGAGCCTGTGAAATGCTGCGTGTGTGATGTTGTGTATGAATTCTTAATCGCTGTTTGCATCTTGTCCTACACAAACTGTAAGCAGACTCATTCTCTTGATCAAAGGAAGATTAGTGGGATTTCTGGAGAGAGAGAGTGAGCGAGAATCATGAGATTCTATAAATGGAGTTATCGGATGGTTTTTGATTTGTCCCCCCCCCCCCCCCCGAAAAAAAGGAAGGGGGTACATCCTTATATTCTTGGGCCATCAAAATACACACTTCCAAATGAATTTTAGAGTACTATCAAGGGGCCAAACGTTAAAACATCAGTAGTTATAGACAAAAGTACATATGTTTATTCAGAGGTGGGATTCTAGCAGGAGCTCCTTTGCATATTAGGCCACACACACCTGATGAAGCCAATCCTTCAAGAGCTTACAATGCTCTTTTTTTGCAAGCTCTTGGAGCATTGCCTACATCAGGGGTTTGTGGCCTAATATGCAAAAGAGCTCCTGCTAGAATTCCACCTCTGTGTTTATTACAAAAACATATATAAACCTTGTAGGGTCCCAAATGAATCATAGAATCATAGAGTTGGAAGGGACCCCTAGGGTCATCTAGTCCGACTTCCTGCACAATGCAGGAAACTCACAAATACCTCCCCCGAAATTCACAGGATCTTCATTGCTGTCAGATGGCCATCTAGCCTTTGTTTAAAAACCTCCAAGGAAGGAGAGCCCACCACCTCCTGAGGAAGCCTGTTCCACTGAGGAGTTGCTCTAATGGTCAGGAAGTTCTTCCTAATGTTGAGCCAGAAACTCTTTTGATTTAATTTCAACCCTTTGGTTCTGGTCCTACTTCATCTGGGGCCATAGAAAACAATTCCACACCATCCTCTATATGACAGCCCTTCACATACTTGAAGATGGTGATCATATCACCTCTCAGCCACCTCCTCTCCAGGCTAAACACCCCCCAGCTCCTTCAACCTTTCCTCATAAAGCCTCATAAAATTATCAAAGCAACAAATGCACAGGAAAGGAACCATTTATGACCTGATGTGTTTTGGCCTGCAGAGGCCTTCTTCAGAGGTCAAATAGTACAAATTACAGCGTACAACAAAGTTCCTGTTACACTTGTAAGACTCAAAATGGAATGTTCCAATCTGGAAATGAATGGCACAAAAATTTATTTTGTTTTGAGCCTGCAAATGTATCTGGCTTTATGTCAGCAGCAATTCCCTATAGCCAGGGCTTTTTTGAGCAGGAACACAGTTCCGGCTGGCTTGGCACCAGGGAGTGTGGCCTAATATTATTTTATTTATTTTTATTTTTGCTGATTTCTAGTCCGCCCTTTCCCAGGTCGGGCTCAGAGCAGATTACAACATAATAAATAATTATTATGACATCAGGGGGTGTGGCCTAATATGCAAATGAGTTCCTGCTGGGCTTTGTCGAAACCCCCATGAAACAATGGCGACACCAGGAGGTGTGTCCTAATATGCAAATGAGTTCCTTGTGGGCTTTTCCTACAACAAACCTTCATGAAACAATGGTGACATCAGGGGGCATGGCCCCAATATGCAAATGAGTTCCTGCTGGGCTTCTTCTCAAAAAAACTGCACAAAACGATGGTGACATCAGGAGGTATGGCCTAATATGCAAATGAGTTCCTTGTGGGCTTTTCCTACAACAAACCCGCATGAAACAATGGTGACATCAGGGGGCATGGCCCCAATATGCAAATGAGTTCCTGCTGGGCTTCTTCTCCAAAAATCTGCATGAAATGATGGTGACATCAGGAGGTATGGCCTAATATGTAAATGAGTTCCTTGTGGGCTTCTCCTACAAAAAACCTGCATAAAACAATGGTGACATCAGGGAGTGTGGCCTAATATGCAAATGAGTTCCTGCTGGGCTTCTTCTACAAAAAACTTGTATGAAATAATGCTGACATCAGGGGGTGTGGCCTAATATGTAAATGAATTCCTGCTGGGCCTTTTCCCATTAAAAATAGAATATATATTGCTGGGAACCCCTGAACTAGAGGACCTCTCTGTCTGCTCCAGCAAGACCATTCTTATTCTTTCTATGCATGGGATGGAGAGAACTGACAAAAAGGGATTTTTCCCCCTCTCCCCAAAGACTTGAACTCGAGGGCATCCAATGAAGCTGATGGACAGTAGGTTCAAGACAGGCAAAAGGAAATACTACTTCACACAGCGACTGATCAAAATGTGGAATTCTCTGCTAGAGGATGTCGTGATGGCCATAGGAAGAAACAGCTTTCAAAGGGGATTCGAGAGATTCATGGAGAGAAGTCTATTAATGGCCACAATGTCTGAGGGGAACCTCCACATTCAGACGTCCTAATCTTCTGAATCCCAGAGCCAGGAGGCAACATCAGGAGGCCTCAGCCTCTCTGCCCTGTTGTTAACCCCCCAGAGTAAACATTTGGCTGCTTTGTGAGACAGGATGCTGGGTCTACTGATGGACCTCGTAATGCAACTTGGGGTTTTTTTTGTCACTGTGTGACACAGAGTGTTGGACTGGATGGGCCACTGGCCTGATCCAACATGGCTTCTCTTATGTTCTTATGTGACTCAGAGTGTTGGACTGGATGGGCCATTGGCCTGCACCAACATGGCTTCTCTTATGTTCTTATGTGACTCAGAGTGTTGGACTGGATGGGCCACTGGCCTGATCCAACATGGCTTCTCTTATGTTCTTATGTGACACAGAGTGTTGGACTGGATGGGCCATTGGCCTGATCCAACATGGCTTCTCTTAGGTTCTTATGTGACTCAGAGTGTTGGACTGGATGGGCCATTGGCCTGCACCAACATGGCTTCTCTTATGTTCTTATGTTACTCAGAGTGTTGGACTGGATGGGCCACTGGCCTGATCCAACATGGCTTCTCTTATGTTCTTATGTGACACAGAGTGTTGGACTGGATGGGCCACTGGCCTGATCCAACATGGCTTCTCTTATGTTCTTATATGACACAGAGTGTTGGACTGGATGGGCCGTTGGCCTGATCCAACATGGCTTCTCTTACGTTCTTTTAATTTTTTTTTTCAAAAATAGCATGTACAAATAGCGTGTAACAACATTTATTTATTTCAAAAATAGCGTGTACAAATAGCGTGTAACAACATTCAAACTAACTTAAGTAGCTATTTAAAAAGTCGTCTAGAAGTAGGTCAGGTTATGATACAGTACATTTTTTGGTAAAATATCTTGTTCAGTTAGATATGTCACCACCAGGTACCATAAGTCTTTAACCTTCTTTCCATATAACGTTGGGGGCATGTCTAGGTAAGCCAGCTTGCTGAGAATAAAATAGTCCCAAATCCTGTTTCTCCATATGTTTACAGTCGGAATATTGCGGGAATTCCAGTTGTGCACTAAAAGAGTTCTTGCAATTGCTAAAAGGATTGATATGATTTCCCTTTTTCTTGTAGGCATCATGGAATGAGTCCAGTTTTCCAAGATGATCACTTCAGGGCTATAAGGTAAGTGCACATTCAATATGCTATTAATTTCAGTAACAATCACTTCCCACTAATGTTGTATAGCGGGACAGGTTCTCTTATGTTCTTATGGACTAGATGGCCCACTGGTCTGATCCAGCAGTGCTTTAAAAATAGCCTAAAAGACAAAGGAGTTGAGTGGAGAGAGGCCTAGTATAATAGATCAGCTGAGATTCTCTGTGTGGAACTCTCTGAACATATGAACATATGAAGCTGCCTTATACTGAATCTGACCTTTGGTCCATCAAAATCAGTATTGTCTTCTCAGACTGGCAGCGGCTCTCCAGGGTCTCAAGCTGAGGTTTTTCACACCTATTTGCCTGGACCCTTTTTTGGAGATGCCAGGGATTGAACCTGGGACCTTCTGCTTCCCAAGCAGATGCTCTACCACTGAGCCACCGTCCCTCCCTATCCATAAAACTGTCCAGACTGTTCAAGTCCCCACTTAGGGCTGTCAGCCTCTGGGCAGGGGTGGGGTGGGAGTCTGGAGATCACCCAGAATTACAAGCAATCTCTAGAGACAGTTCCCCTGAAGAAAATGGCTGCTTGGATGGTATGGATTATATGGCATTATACCTCGACGAGGTCCATCCTCCCAAACTGTGCCTTCCCCATATCTCCAGGAATTTCTCAACCCAGAGTTGGCAAGCCCTCACATTCAGAGTCTCCCCTGGTTTATTATAAGATCCTCTCTCCAGCAGGGCTTTTAAAAAAATGTTCTAATGTTCTTCCCCTAGTCTACCAGATTCAGTTTGGTGTAGTGATTAAGTGAGCTGACTCTTATCTGGGAGAACCGGGTTTGATTCTCCACTCCTCCACTTGCAGCTGCTGGAATGGCCTTGGGTCAGCCATAGCTCTCACAGAGTTGTCCTTGAAAGGGCAGCTTTTGGGGAGCTCTCTCAGCCCCACCTACCTCATAGGGTTGTGAGGGTGGAAGGTAAAGGAGATGGTGAACACTCTGTGGCTCAGAGTATAGGGCGGGATATGTCCAATATCTTCTTCTTCTGCTGTGCATTTCCAGCATCCTGTTTGGTTAGATTTAACAAGAACTTCTTCACCCAAAGAGTGATTAACACATCAAATTCACTGCCACAGGAGGTGGCAGCGGCTACAAGCATAGGCAGCTTCAAGAGGGGATTGGATAAACATCTGGAGCAGAGGTCCATCAGGGGCTATTAGCCACAGCATGTTGATGGACCTCTCTGTCTGGGGCAGTGATGCTCTGTATTTTTGGTGCTGGGGGGGCAAAAGTAGGAGGGCTTCTGGGGTCCTGGCCCCACTGATGGACCTCCTGATGGCACCTAGGTTTTGAAGAAGAAGAAGAAGACTGCAGATTTATACCCCACCCTTCTCTCTGAATCAGAGACTCAGAGTGACTTACAATCTCCTATATCTTCTCCTGACACAACAGACACCCTGTGAGGTGGGTGGGGCTGAGAGAGCTCTTCCAGCAGCTGCCCTTTCAAGGACAACTCCTGCAAGAGCTACAGCTGACCCAAGGCCATTCCAGAAGGTGCAAGTGGAGGAGTGGGGAATCAAACCCCCGTTCTCCCAGATAAGAGTCCGCACACTTATCCACTGCACCAAACTGGTTCTCACCAAACTTGGCCAATGTGTGACTCAGAATGTTGGACTGAATGGGCCATTGGCCTGTTCCAGCATGGCTTCCCTTATGTCCTTAAGAACTGCAGGGAATAAGGTTCGGTGCCCTGCTTAGGTACGCTGCAAGCATTTCTCCTTTCCCCACCCCCCTCCGTTCAAACCTCAGCCTCTGATGGATGCCCCCCCCTCTTTCTGGTCCCCCCTCCCCCAACTCGGGGAACAAGCCGGTGAAGAAGGTTCTATAAATAGTTGGCAACCCTGGAGTAAAAAAGTTGTGTGGTGTGAATCGATAGCTCCTTGGGAGGAAGGGCCTCCAAATTACATCTCCCGGGGATGGAGGTGTTGAAAAAGAATTGATAAACGAGTTGCAAATGCTGCGTCTGTGTTGTGTGTATCTAATTAACGGAGGGCGACCGGGGATCAATAGCGATGAAGGAGCCGGGCTAAAAATAGCCCTCAGCCAAGGAACGCAGCAACCTGCGGGCAGCTGCCTGGAATGAAAATGTCCCCTTGAATGATTACCCGTCGCTGCTGCGAAAGGAAGCTTAAGGGCTCGGAGGGGAGCCGGCCTACAAATAACGCTCTGGAGCTCCCTGAGGGGATCGTTGTTGATGCAGTCCCAGGGGATACAGCACAGCATGTTCCGTTACCCGAGAGAATGGCATTCTCTCTCTCTCTCTCTCTCTTTCTTCCCTGGGGGGAAAACACACACCAAGAAGTGCCATCTCTCATCTTCCGTCTGCTCTTTCAGGAGTTTCTGATTACCAAGCTTGGCTCGGGCTTTTCTCCAGAGCGAAATGTAGAAGAGGAAGAAGAAGAGGAAGAAGACGGCATTGGCTTTATATCCCGCCCTCCACTCAAGAGTCTCAAAGCGGCTCACAATGTCCTTTATCTTCCTCCCCCACAACAGACGCCCTGTGAGGTGTGTGGGGCTGAGAGGGCTCTCCCAGAAGCTTGCAGTGACTCACGAAAGCTCCTCCCCTACCACACATCTCGTTGGTCTTTGAAGTGCCACTGAACTCTTGCAATGACTCACGAAAGCGCCTCCCCTGCCACACATCTCGTTGGTCTTTGAAGTGCCACTGAACTCTTGCAATGACTCACGAAAGGGCCTCCCCTGTCACACATCTCGTTGGTCTTTGAAGTGCCACTGAACTCTTACAGTGACTCACGAAAGCTCCTCCCCTGTCACACATCTGGTTGGTCTTTAAAGTGCCACTGAACTCTTACAGTGACTCATGAAAGCTCCTCCCCTGCCACACATCTCGTTGGTCTTTAAAGTGCCCCTGAACTCTTACAGTGACTCACGAAAGCTCCTCCCCTGTCACACATCTGGTTGGTCTTAAAAGTGCCGCTGAACTCTTACAGTGACTCACAAAAGCTCCTCTCCTGCCACACATCTTGTTGGTCTTTGAAGTGCCACTGAACTCTTGCAATGACTCACGAAAACTCCTCCCCTGTCACACATCTGGTTGGTCTTTAAAGTGCCGCTGAACTCTTACAGTGACTCATGAAAGCTCCTCCCCTGCCACACATCTCGTTGGTCTTTAAAGTGCCACTGAACTCTTACAGTGACTCACGAAAGCTCCTCCCCTGTCACACATCTGTTTGGTCTTTAAAGTGCCGCTGAACTCTTACAGTGACTCACAAAAGCTCCTCTCCTGCCACACATCTTGTTGGTCTTTGAAGTGCCACTGAACTCTTGCAATGACTCACGAAAGCTCCTCCCCTGCCACACATCTGGTTGGTCTTTAAAGTGCCACTGAACTCTTACAGTGACTCACGAAAGCTCCTCCCCTGTCACACATCTGGTTGGTCTTTAAAGTGCCACTGAACTCTTACAGTGACTCACGAAAGCTCCTCCCCTGCCACACATCTGGTTGGTCTTTAAAGTGCCACTGAACTCTTACAGTGACTCACAAAAGCTCCTCTCCTGCCACACATCTTGTTGGTCTTTGAAGTGCCACTGAACTCTTGCAATGACTCATGAAAGCTCCTCCCCTGCCACACATCTGGTTGGTCTTTAAAGTGCTCCTGAACTCTTGCAGTGACTTACGAAACCTCATTCCTTGTTACGCATTTTGTCCATTTTTAAGGTGCTCCTGGATTCTCGTTCTTTTCTACTGTGATTAAAATGCTTAATATCAAACTTCCATCTAGATACTGCAACGCTCTCGGAGCTTATGAACTTTGCCAGCCTCATCGCGCAGCACTCCCTGGCTGGCAATCTTCCTGCCAACTTGCCACAGAAACCTAACGGATGTATGAAAGACAGCGGTTCTGCTCCCGGCGAGTCAGACACCTGCCTGAATCCAGCTGCCTCTCTGCAGCGCCCAGAGACCTCTCCTCAACAAGACGTGAGCAACACTGCAGCAAACCCCTGTCATTCGTAAATCCAGTCGCCTCCCCAAGCTCCAGGAGCAGCTAAAGCTTTTCCTCCCCATCCAAAAGAAATGGCCATCGTCTGTTTGAACATCCCTGCCATGTGTATATTTCCCAGGGCAATGCAAGATGAGGTTGGGAGTTCCTTGTTTCCAAACTGCTTTTATTTTTCGAAGCTAGTGACCCTGGAGAAGGGCCTTCCCCTAATATTCCAGCCGGATTAGATCCAAGCAAACAGCTGTGTTGGTCCGTAGTAGCAGAACAAAATAGGAGTCGAGTCTTACCTTTAAGTCCAACTTAGTTTTATTCAGAACGTAAGCTTTTGTGTGTGAAGTCTGATGAAGTGTGCTTAGAGAGCACACGAAAGCGTATGTTCTGGATAAAACTAAGTTGGTCTTAAAGGTAAGACTTGACTCCTATTTTATTCCAGCCAAATGTCACCTGCCATTAAGCAGCAGGGGAAATAACGACAACTACAACAACAACAACTGCTATTATTATTACTTTAGATTTAAGAACATAAGAGAAGCCACGTTGGATCAGGCCAATGGCCCATCCAGTCCAACACTCTGTGTCACATAATGGCCAATATATGTGTGTGTGTACACACACACACACACACACACACACTGTGGCTAATAGCCACTGATGGACCTCTGCTCCATATGCTTATCCAATCCCTCTTGAAGCTGTCTATGCTTGTAGCCGCCACCACCTCCTGTGGCAGTGAATTCCACACGTTAATCCCCCTTTGGGTGAAGATTTCTATCCTGCCCTCTCCGCAAGTGGACTCAGGGCAGCTCACAGTCAGTTCAGACATCTATAATTGTAGTTTAAAACCAATAAAATGCAATTGCAACGAAAACATTCCCTGGTGCTGTACAACTTCGATAAGAACCACTTTCTTTGCTTTTCTCCTTTGTTTTGTTCCCCGGCTTCACAGCAGTGGGATTGCTGAACAGCTGAAATAAGTGGCACATTCATTGTAGGGGCAGTCCGAAACATCAGCTGCTGCTTATAGCAGCCAGTTTGGTGTAGTGGTTAAGTGTGCGGACTCTTATCTGGGAGAACCAGGTTTGATTCCCCACTCCTCCATTTGCACCTGCTGGAATGGCCTTGGGCCAGCCGTAGCTCTGGCAGAGGTTGTCCTTGAAAGGGCAGCTGCTGTGAGAACCTTCTCCAGCCCCACCCACCTCACAGGGTGTCTGTTGCGGGGGAGGAAGGTAAAGGAGATTGTGAGCCACTCTGAGACTCTTCGGAGTGGAGGGCGGGATATAAATCCAGTGTCTTCTTCAATGTCAATGGAGGGGAGAGATACTTCTGCTGGAAGTGCCGCTTCCTTGGATCTCTGTATTGAAACTCGCCGTTCATAGATCTTTTTATTTATTTATTCGCCTTCAATTTCTATCTTGCCCTCTCTGCGAGCGGACTCAGGGCAGCTAATGATCATTTTAGAAGAAGCAGACTGCATATTTATACTCCGCCCTTCTCTCTGAATCAGAGACTCAGAGTGGCTCACAATCTCCTATATCTTCTCCCCACCAACAACAGACACCCTGTGAGGTGAGTGGGGCTGAGAGAGCTCTCACAGCAGCTGCCCTTTCAAGGACAACTCCTGCCAGAGCTATGGCTGACCCAAAGCCATCCCAGCAGCTGCAAGTGGAGGAGTGGGGAATCAAACCTGGTAATCCCAGATACGAGACCACACATTGAACCACCGCACCAACCTGGCTCTCTTTTAAAACGACAATTTCGGGTTACAATTTTCAAACGGTAAAGCTTAAACCTTGAAACAATTCAAACAACATATATGGTGCTACTCGTAATTTTGAGATACGTGGATCACAGCTTGCTTTCTTTGGCAGTCTAAATGATGCCATTGAGATGACGTGTGGGGATGTGTTTTGGAGGGTTTGTGTGGAATCACACCCCCCACCCCCACCCCACCCCTTCCAGATTAGTGCCTGGTAAGCCCTAAGCCTCTGAGAGTTCATGAAAGATTAAAGTATTGAATGATGTTAAAAAGTAAATTTGGTGGACAAGAACATCTCTAGGAAATACATTTCCTTTTGTTTTACCTAGACTTGCAGCAATAACAATTAACAGGCAACTTTTATTGCTATCCAGACCAAACGCTCTTCCAGTTATTACACTATTTTGCCATTTGATCCAAACTTTGTGTAAGTTTACACTCTTCACTCACCAACTACAAGCATTTCAGCCCACTGTACCCCATCCCCTCATCTGAAGAAGTATGCCTGCATATGAAAGCTTACATGCTGATCAAAACTTTGATGGCCTTAATAATAATAATAATAATAATAATAACTTTTTATTTATATCCCGCCCTCCCCGCATAGCAGGCTCAGGGCGGCTTACAACACACGGCTTACAAGACCAACATGGCTGCCCACCTGAATGTATGAATAGAACTTCCTTGGTCTTTTAATTTAAATATATAGTTTATTCACTTTATAGACAGTTAAAAAAAAAAGGGGGAAATGCAGTAATTCCTTACGAAAACCCCCATAAAATATAATACAGAGATCAAAGGTAGTTCTATAACGATCGCTTAATATTCACATTTCTCTTTAGTTTCAGACCCATTTTGCCATCACTTACGCAATTTCTTACTTCCACGTTCCAGTAGCCATCTATATAATCCATCCCATTTGTCTTTGGCTGTTTGCTGCGATTTCGCATTCAACAGAGCTGTCGGTATATCTAACTCTGCAACATTTAACACCTTCTCTAAAAACTCCTCCGTACTTGGAATTTTTTTCTGTCTCCAACTTCTAGCATACTTCTAGCAAGTGCATACTTCCCCATTTACTCAATTGTGCCTCTGTTTCTTTTGTTGGTCTTAAAGGTGCCATTTGACTCCTACTTTGTGCAGTTGCTTCAGACCAACACGGCTGGCCTCTTGGATCTATCTTCATGAAAGATGGCAAGACTTAAGATGGCTGATCTTTTTGCTTTTAATAAATGTTGATGCTGAGGCTGAATTCTGGAGTGCAAAAATGTCAGGCTTGCTCCCAGGCCCCCATCAGCTACTCAAAACACACCATTTCGGCAAAACCGGAGCCAGTGCCTGAAGAAGTGAGCGGTGACTCACGAAAACTCATCCCCGCCACAAATTTTGTTAGGCATTCATGTGCTACTGGATTCTTTTCTGCTGCCACAGAGCCGCTGTGGTATAGTAGTTCCAATGTTGGGCTAGGATCTGGGGCTAAGATCGGAGGGACCCAGGTTCGAATCTTTGCTCTGTCCTAGAAGCTTGTTGGGCTGTTATTAAAAAAAAAAAAAAAAGGTAAAGGTAGTCCCCTGTGTAAGCACCAGTCATTTTCGACTCTGGGGTGACGTTGCTTTCACAATGTTTTCATGGCAGACTTTTTACGGGGTGGTTTGCCATTGCCTTCCCCAGTCATCTACACTGTCCCCCCAGCAAGTTGGGGACTCATTTTACCGACTTCGGAAGGATGGAAGGCTGAGTCAGCCTGGAGCCGGCTACCTGAACCGGCTTCCTCTGGGATCGAACTCAGGTCATGAGCTGAGGGCTCCGACTGCAGTACTGCAGCTTTACCACTCTGCGCCACGGAGATAGGAGCAGAACACCATTTCTCCTGTCAGTTACAGTTCAAAGCAGTTGAATATCCCCCATGACCTGTTTTTTCTTCTGGATAATGACTGATCTCACTCATCTCTTGTGGAGCAGTCCTTTCCTTGCTTACAGGACGATTCTTTTTATTGTTGTTGTTGTTATTAAATTAGGCTATATCTGAGCCAAAAATATCTGAAAAATACCTTGCTTGTATCCTCCATGAACCTGGACAGAATTAGATTCATCTGGAAAATACCTTATATAAAATAAGTAGCAGGTTTGAAGGCATAAGAATGGATAAACGTACGACAGGCTCTTTGGCTTCTTTTCATCTGGGAGAAATGGGTTTGATCCCCCACTCCTCCACTTGCACCTGTTGGAATGGCCTTGGGTCAGCCATAGCTCTGGTAAGAGTTGTCCTTGAAAGGGCAGCTGCTGTGAGAGCCCTCTCCAGCCCCACCCACCTCACAGGGTGTCTGTTGTGGGGGAGGAAGGGAAAGGAGATTGTGAGCCGCTCTGAGACTCTTTGGAGTGGAGGGCGGGATATAAATCCAATATCTTCATCTACCGCACAGGGTGTCTGTTGTGGGGGAGGAAGGGAAAGGAGATTGTAAGCTGCTCTGACACTCTGATTCAGGGAGAAGGGCGGGGTATAAATCTACAGTCTTCTTCTTAAGAAGAAAGGGATGAATGAAACCAGAAAACACTGAGGAAGAGTGGACTACAAAACAGGCCCAAGGGAGACAGCAGAGCACCATTTCTCTTGTCAATTACAGTTGTCAGTTAGGGTTGTCAATTACAGTTCAAAGCAGCTGAATGTCTCCCGATGACCTGTTTTTTCTTCTGGATAATGATTGATCTCACTCATCTCTTGCGGAGCAGACCTTTCCTTGCTTACAGGACCATATCCTCAAACACCTTCTCACCGATAACAATGGGCCACCTAACAGAAACCGTAGCTCAGGAACCCATATCTGCAATACACCTAGATGCCCCCTTTGTCCCTACATCCTCTTGGACAGTACAGTTTCATGACCTAACAGCAGTAGCAATTTCATCTTAGGACCCCCCCCCCCCCACTCGCTCACCCTCCAGTGTGATACGTGCCATCATGCGTTAACAGTTTCAGAGCCAGTTTGGTGTAGCGGTTAAGTGGGAGAACCAGGTTTGATTCCCCACTCCTCCACTTGCAGCTGCTGGAATGGCCTTGGATCAGCCATAGCTCTCGTAGGAGTTGTCCTTGAAAGGGCAGCTGCTGAGAGAGTCCTCCCAGCCCCACCCACCTCACAGGGTGTCTGTTGTGGGGGAAGACGATGAAGGGGATTGTGAGCTGCTCTGAGCCTCTGAGATTCAGACTGGAGGGTGGGATATAAATCCAACATCTTCTTCTTCTTCTTAACACTACCTTTCTGCCAGTTTGGTGTAGTGGTTAAGTGTGTGGACTCTTATCTGGGAGAACCGGGTTTGATTCCCCACTCCTCCACTTGCACCTGCTGGAATGGCCTTGGGTCAGCCATAGCCCTGGCAGAGGTTGTCCTTGAAAGGGCAGCTGCTGTAAGAACTCTCTTAGCCCCACCCACCTCACAGGGTGTCTGTTGTGGGGGAGGAAGGGAAAGGAGATTGTGAACCGCTCTGAGACTCTTCGGAGTGGAGGGCGGGATATAAATCCAATATCTTCTTCTTCTTCTTCTTCTGCTCTCTGTATTGGACAAACAGGTAAAGGTAATGGTAGTCCCCTGTGCAAGCACCGGTCGTTTCCGACTCTGGGGCTATGTTGCTTTCACAACGTTTTCACGGCAGACTTTTTACGGGGTGGTTTGCCATTGCCTTCCGCAGTCATCTACACTTCCCCCCCAGCAAGCTGGGTACTCATTTTGCTGACCTCGGGCAGAGAGTTCAGACTGCAGTATTGCAGCTTTACCACCCTGCACCATGGGGACAAACAGCCCTGACATAAAACAATGCACTAGCTCAGTTTAAAGCGGCAGTGTTCAGAAACCACTGGGGAACATTTGGGGCCATTTGATGCATTCTGTCAATGTTCTAAAATTCACTGTTCTCCTACCAAAGAACCTCAAAGGGGATATTCAGCGCAAAATTACTGACTTGGGATTCATCAAGAAGTTCTATAATATTCCCCCTACTCTACCCGTGGCCAGTATAAACAATAACTTGGGATTTTTCATTCATTATAAGGTCAAGTAAAAAGGTAAAGGCAGTCCCCTGGGCAAGCACCTGCTGTTTTCAACTCTGGGGTGACGTTGTTTTCACGGCAGACTTTTTACGGGGTGGTTTCCCATTGCCTTCCCCATTCATCTACACTTTCCCCCCAGCTAGCTGGGTACTCATTTTACCGACCTGTGCCATGGGGCTCTAAACAATGCACTAGCACAGTTTGAAGCTGCAGTGTTCAGAAACCACTGGGCCTTTTATTGCATTCTGTCAATGTTCTAAAAGTCACTGTTCTCCTACCAAAGAACCTCAAAGGGGATATTCAGCACATAATTGCTGACTTGGGATTCATCAAAAAGTTCTATACTATTCCCCCTACCCTACCCGTGACCAGGATAAACAAAGACTTGGGATTTTTCATTCATTACAAGGTCTTACAGAGGGCAGCACAGGAGCCTCGTGGTGCAGAGTGGTAAAGCTGCAGTACTGCAGTCGGAGCCCTCTGCTCATGACCTGAGTTCGATCCTAGCAGAAGCTGGTTCAGGTAGCCAGCTCCAGGTTGACTCAGCCTTCCATCCTTCCGAGGTCGGTAAAATGAATCTCCAGCTCGCTGGGCGGAAAGTGTAGATGACTGGGGAAGGCAATGGCAAACCATCCCATAAAAAAAAGTCCGCCGTGAAAACGTGAGAGCAATGTCACCCAGAGTTGGAAACGACTGGTGCTTGCACAGGGGACTACCTTTACCTTTCGAGGGAAGCATGTTACAGTGCGATCTTGTCAGGTCTTAGAAACTAAACAGGGTTGGTACTTGAAGAAGAAGAAGATATTGGATTTATATCCCGCCCTCCACTCCGAAGAGTCTCAGAGCAGCTCACAATCTTCTTTACCTTCCTCCCCCACAACAGACACCCTGTGAGGTGGGTGGGGCTGGAGAGGGCTCTCACAGCAGCTGCCCTTTCAAGGACAACCTCTGCCAGAGTTATGGCTGACCTAAGGCCATGCTAGCAGGTGCAAGTGGAGGAGTGGGGAATCAAACCCAGTTCTCCCAGATAAGAGTCCACACACTTAACCACTACACGAAACTGGCTCTCTGTGTCACACAGTGGTCAAAAAAAACCCAAGTACCATAAGGAGGTTCACAAGTCGGGCTAGAAGCCCTTCCATTTTGCCACCCCCCCTGCCCAAGCACCAAGAATACAGAGCATCACTGCCCCAGACAGTTCCAACAATATGCTGTGGCTAATAGCCACTGATGGACCCCTGCTCCATATTTTTATCCAATCCCCTCTTGAAGCTTGACGTCTTTTGATTTGGAGAAAGTAGAGAAAGAAGTACTTTTCTCCCTTTCCCACAATACAAGAACTCATGGGCATTCAATGAAATTGCTGAGCAGTCAGGTTAGAATGGGAGATCACAAAGGAAGACCGGGGTCACTGTGCAGAAGAAGACGATGGCAAACCAGCTTACCTACTTTCTTGCTGGAAGTGACCTAGTATGGATGGGGTTGCCATGAATTGGTTACAACTTTGATGGCAGCAGCAGCATAAGAAGTGCCGTGCCTGTTTTTCCCCTTAAATCCCTTGTGTGTGTTAAAACAAAGCAGGAGTCAACACCTTTAAGACCAAGACCGTTTTATTCAGAATGTAAGCTTTTGTGTGCTCTAAGCACACTTCATCAGATGAGGAATCAGGGACAGTGTGCGGGGCTGTATATAACTGGTAGGCAGTGGTTTAGAATAAGTCACTTCTGACTTATGGGAACCCTGTGTATTTCCCTATGAAGAAAGGTTAAAATGCTTGGGGCTCTTTAGTTTGGAGAAACGTCGACTGAAGGGTGACATGATAGAGGTTTACAAGATTATGCATGGGATGGAGAAAGTAGAGAAAGAAGTCCTTTTCTCCCTTTCTCACAATATGAGAACGCATGGACATTCCATTAGATGGCTGAGCAGTTGGGTTAGAATGGCTAAAAGAAAGTCCTTCACCCAAAGGGTGATTAACACGTGGAATTCACTGCCACAGGAGGTGGTGGAGGCTACAAGCATAGCAAGCTTCAAGCAGGGATTGGATAAGCATATGGAGCAGAGGTCCATCAGTGGCTATTAGCCACAGTGTATTGTTGGATGCAGCTGCGCTGGGCAGGGCATATTTCTAGGATGGAAAACCACCGCCTTCCCAAGATTGCTCTGTATGGCGAACTTTCCACCGGCCATCGAAATAGAGGGGCACCAAAGAAGAGGTACAAGGACTCCTTGAAGAAATCCCTTGGCACCTGTCACATCAACCATCAGCAGTGGTCTGACCTAGCCTCAGATCGCAAAGCATGGAGGCACACCATCCACCAGGCTGTCTCATCCTTTGAGAACGCACGCATAGCTGGTCTTGAGGACAAAAGGAGATTAAGGAAGAATCGCACTGCTACAGCCCCAACCCCAAATCAGACTTTTCCCTGCAGCCACTGTGGCCGGATCTGCCTGTCCTACTGTGTGACACAGAGTGTTGGACTGGATGGGCCATTGGCCTGATCTAACATGGCTTCTCTTATGTTATGTTCTTATCCGGGAGAACTGGGTTTGATTCCCCACTCCTCCACTTGCACCTGCTAGCATGGCCTTGAGTCAGCCATAGCTTTGGCAGAGGGGTCCTTGAAAGGGCAGCTTTTGGGAGAGCTCTCTCAGCCTCACCTACCTCACAGGGTGTCTGTTGTGGGGGAGGAAGGTAAAGGAGGCTGTGAGCCACTCTGAGACTCTGAGATTCAGAGTATAGGGCGGGATATAAGTACAATATCTTCTTCTTCTGCTGTGCATTTCCAGCATCCTGTTTGGTTAGATTTAGCAAGAACGTCTTCACCCAAAGAGTGATTAACACATAACTTCTTCCAGCCTTTCCTCAGAGAGCCAGTTTGGTGTAGTGGTTAAGTATGCCTACTCTTCTCTGGGAGAACCGGGTTTGATTCCCCACTCCTCCACTCGCAGCTTGTGGAATGGCCTTGGGTCAGCCATAGCTCTTGCAAGGCTCTCCTTGAAAGGGCAGCTTCTGGGAGAGCTCTCTCAGCCCCACCTACCTCACAGGGTGTCTGTTGTGGGGGAGTAAAGTTAAGGAGATTGTAAGCTGCTCTGAGACTCTGAACTTCAGAGTGAAGGGCAGGGTATAAATCCAATACAATTCCAGTATTTTCTTCTTCTTCTGCACTGGTCAGGCCACACCTAGAGTACTGGGTATGGCTCTGGAGACCTGACTTCTAAAAAGATGTGGACAGAATGGAGTGAGTGCAGATGAGAGAAACGGAGATGATCTGAGGTCTGGAGACCAAGCCCTAGGAGGAAAGGCGGAAAGACCTGGGAATGCTGGGTCTGGAGAAGAGAAGGTTGTGGAAGAGGGGGTGGGGGGAAACGAGATTGCTCTCCTGAAGGATCTGAAGAGCTTTCCCTTCAAGGAGGTCAGGGAGCTGTTCCTGCTGGCAGCAGAGGCGAGGACTCGCAACGGTGGTGAGTATAAATATATTTATATATTTATTTATTTATTACATTCAATTTATATCCTGCCCTCTCCGCAAGCGGACTCAGGGCGGCTCACAACATCGTACCATACAATCAATCCAATAAAACATATAAAACCACAATTTACTTATTTCAGTTTTAAAACCATTCAATGGCGCTGCTTCAGTACAATGTAAGCGGTATTGAATTGGGCAGGAAGGTACCATTTGGATATTAGGAAAAACTCTTTCCCGGTAAAAGTTGTTCAACCCTGGAACCCGCTCCCTAGGGAGGGGGTGAGCTCCCCTTCCCTGGCCGTCTTCAAGAAACGGCTGGACAAACCCTTGTCAGGGATGCTCCAGGCTGATCCTGCCTTGAGCAGGGGGGTGGACTAGATGGCCTCTAGGGCCCTTCGAGAAGAAGACCGTAGATTTATACCCCACCCTTCTCTCTGAATCAGAGATGCAGAGCGGCTTACAATCTCCTATATCTTCTCCCCCCCACACACAACAGACACCCTGTGAGGTGGGTGGGGCTGAGAGAGCTCTCCCAGAATCTGCCCTTTCAAGGACCCCTCTGCCAGAGCTATGGCTGACCCAAGGCCAGTCCAGCAGCTGCAAGTGGAGCGGTGGGGAATCAAACCCGGTTCTCCCAGATAAGAGTCCGCACGCTTAACCACTGCGCCAAACTGACTCTCAAAAAGTCTGCCGTAAAAACGTTGGGAAAGCAACAGTCGCCCCAGAGTCAGAAATGACTGGTGCTTGCACCTTTACCTGTATCGATAGAGATACATGCAGGTACATACATTTAAAATCTAGACAGACATAGCTAAACACCCAGAAACACGTTATCAACACATGCACTGAGATACACATATATGCCCACACAGACACAATAAGAAGGGAAGGGGCGTGGCCGCCTGGGGGCGGGGCCAGAGGCCGAGAGGACGAGCCAGCGAGCTGGTGGAAGACCCAGCGAGCGCCTGGGGGGGAGACAGCAGCTAGACGAGTCCGGCTTTTTCCAGACAAGGTGGGTGGATCAGAGGAAGGGGGGGGGGCGGAGTGGGGTTTTCTCTGGCTCGCCGTCTCTCTCTCTCTCTGGCTCCGGTGCGGCTTCGAGGACCCGAGGCGAGCACAGGGGTGCTGGTGCGGGGTGGGGGTGGGGTGGGCGGTTTGGTCAGCTCCTCGACCCCCGTTGGAAAAAAGAAAAAAACTACGCCCCCCAAATCGACCCCCCTCTCCCCTTTCCTGGAATATCCTCCCCTCCCCATCACTCTCTCGCTTGGAGGAAAGTGTGTGTGTGTGGGGGGGGGGGGCTGGAGAATGGGGGGGGGGGTGTTCAACCCCCTCTTCTACTGGTGATGGCTGGGAGGCGGAGGGAGCGCTGGCTTCGGCTCGGAAGCCCCCCCAAGCGCCCCCCCCCCAGGGAAAGCAAGATTCCCAGGGACAGCCCAGCCTCATCGCTGGGACCCCCGCCCGCTCCCCTTCCTTGTGTCTCCGCGGGGCTCTCTCTGTCTGCCTCTCTGCTTGCGAGGCCGAGGCCACCGGTGTCTCCCCCCCCCCGCCCGCTTTTCCCACCCCCCTTTCCCGGGCTCTGTCGCCTGCCGCTTCCTAACCATGTCGCGCTCTTCCTTCTCCTCCTTCCCGCAGCCGGAATGCGAGCGAGGGACCCTCCTCTGAGCCTCTCCAAAGCCGGGAGCGGGACGTTTCCATGCGCCGGTGCCCGCCCGGAGGGCGAGGCGGGGGGAGAGCCCGGGCCATCCAGACGGCCCCCCGGGCCAGCGGCTGACTCCGTGCGCGGCGGGGAGACGCCTCTGCCGCCGCTGCTTCGCCTGCTTCGGCCCGCCTGCCTTCCTTCGCCCGGCTCCTTCCAGCCGCCGGAGCCTTCTAACGACAGATCCGAGAATCGCGCTCGCCTCCCGGCTTCCCGAAACGCGCCAGGCTGCGGGGGCTCTGGCGAGGGGACGGTCCGGGAAGTCTAAGCATGCTCGCCTCGCCTCGCCCGCCGCCCACCCGGGCGCTCTCCTCCACCCTGCCGGCTCGGACTCTGCGAGGTTGCTTTTGAGCGCCTTTTGGCCCCTCTCCGACAGGCGGCTTGCAAAGGACGGATATTTTCTCCCCTCTCTCTCCCCGCCTTCATAACTTTTCTCCTCCCCACCCCCCCAAGCGGGTTCCCCCCTCCCTTTGGAAGAAGGCAGCCGGTCGAACGGAAAGGGGAGAAAGTTAGCCAGAGAACCAGCGATCGCGCCCGAAGACAGGCGCTGGTTGGGTAGCTTCGCTTCTCCCCAGCCCCGTTCCCACTCCGGCAAGTGGGGCTGCTCCGGATCTAAGGCTCTGCCGCCCTCCCTCCAACCTCACCTCGTTCCTTGGGAAAGATTTCGCTCGGTTCAAGCGCCACCCTCGGGAGCTGGGAGCTCCGCGGGAGACGTCGCCTGCCCAGGGGGCGAAACGCCCTGAATTTGGCTCCTGGACCTTTTTTGAGGGGTGGGGAGAGGAGGAGGGAGCGATTGCAAACTGCCCGTTTCTTTCCCCGCTTCCCGGAAGCTCTTCTTGACGCCCCCTTCCAAAAGAAAAAAAAAAAGACCCAACACTCTTGCAACGCGACTGATGCTGTGCCCGGATCCGGACCCACCGCGGCTGGAGAAGATCCCCGCCAGCTCTGGGAGCTTCCTTTCGGAGCCCCCTCCGCGCCTCGCCCGGGTGTGCCGCTCCCCCGCCTCTCCGATGGGAACCCCGCATCCTTTCGCCCCACCCGGAGCTTGAAAAGTACTTCTTGAGAGTCCGAAGAAGATTCCCAAAGAAAGGGAGAGAGAGTTGGGGGAGGGGAGGGAAAGAAAGGAGACGCCTGGGCGCAGTTTGGACAGGTGGCCCCGGAGTTAGGAAGTTGGGGGCGGGGGGGGGGGGTTGAAAGAGTTGGGGTGGGGCGGGAGGGGGTGGGCTGGCCTCCGGTGCCTTCTTGGCCTCACGGCCCCCTCCCCTGGACTCCCGGGGCGGGCAGACTCTGGTTTCCCCCCGGAGGCGCCGTTGATGGCCCTGCGCGCCGGAACGGCTTGGTTTGGGCAGGTCTGGCGTAGAGTCGGCCGGCTCCGGGGTCCCTGGTCGAGGCGCTCCAGCAGCCTCTTGTGCCTGTCTCCCGCCCACCAGGAGTCGGAGCAGGGAGGAGAGCAGCCCGAGTCGCCGGCGCCGCGGCGGCCGTTTCAGCACCGAGGACAGCAGCCTCCCCGAGGGCGCGTCCGTCTCGGTCTCCCTTTCCAGCGCGCCCCAGGCGGCGGCGGCGGCCGTTTCAGCACCCAGGACAGCCGCCTCCCCGAGGGCGCGTCCCTCTCCGTCTCTCCTCCCAGCTCGCCCCCCGGCGGCGGCTGCCTCTCCTGCCGCACCCTGTCGGACCCCCAGGAGGCCAGGGGGGGACATGGTCCCCTCCGTGGGGCCCTCGTGGCGGCCATGAAGAGGCAGAACGTGCGGACCGTGTCCCTCATCGTCTGCACCTTCACCTACCTGCTGGTGGGCGCCGCCGTCTTCGACGCCCTGGAGTCCGACTACGAGACCCGCGAGGAGGAGCAGCTGAAGGCCGAGGAGACCCGGCTCAAGGGGAAGTACAACATCACCCGCGAGGATTACCAGCAGCTGGAGCTGATCATCATGCAGTCGGAACCCCACCGGGCCGGGGTCCAGTGGAAATTTGCGGGGTCTTTCTACTTCGCCATCACGGTCATCACCACCATAGGTGAGTGTCTCCTCTCCAAGAGGGGCGCGGGTGAGGAGAATGAGAGAAGGGGAGGATGGAGGGGAGTGGGTTGGGTCTCCAAGTTGGGAGGCTGGGGGACGCTGGGGAAATGCTGGGGGACGCTGGTTCTTCCTCTCTCGGGAAGAACCGAAGAAAGGACGGATCGGTGTATGTTGAGTTGTGTCCACAAGTTGGGAACAGGGAGAGAGGAAAAAAAAATCAAGAAGGTTCTGTATATACTTGAATAGGTTGACTTCAATGAGTTGGGCCAAGGCAGGGTTACAAGGGCTGAGCAGAGAAAGGCATGTCAGAAGGGATCCCACCTCCCCCTGCCCCCGCAAATTGCAGAGCTGTTGGGTTGCTGAGGGATAAGACCACCCACCTCTCCCTCCCCAGTCTACTTTTGTGACTGTTAACAGCTATTTGTTGCTAGTCTCTCCTCCCGCCCTGTCTAGATTACACTTAAGAAAGAGCTGGATGCATTGTTGAGATGTGAGGAGAACCAAGTTGAGAACTGCGAGGGGAGGGGGCTTTTAAACAAGTGTCAAGAGTAACCAAAGAAAGGATGGACAAGCGTGTGATGAGTTGCATCCACAAGTTGGGAGCTGGGAGGGAGAGAAAAACGGAGTAGATTCTATATACATTTGAATGGGTTGAATTCAAGAGTTGGGCAACTGCTGGATTTCAAGGGTTGAGCAGAGAAAGGCACGTCGGAAGGGATCCCCCTCCCCCAAATTGCAGAGCTGTTGGGTTGCTGAGGGCTAAGATGTGACCACCCACCTATCCCTCCCCAGTCTACTTTTGTGACTGTCAACAGCTATTCGTCGGGAGTCTCTCCTCCCACCCTGTCTAGATTAAACTTAACAAAGTGCTGGATGCATTCTTGCGAGGAGTGGAGAACCAAGTTGAGGACTGCAAGGGGGGGGCTTTTAAACAAGTATCAAGAGTAACAAGTAGTCCCTCCCCCCATGACTAGGAGGCGGTAAAGTGATGGAACAACATGAGAATTCTTACAAGTGACAGCCGTATGGAATTGTTCTTGGCCTAGAGTGATTTGGGGAGGGACGGTGGCTCAGTGGTAGAGCATCTGCTTGGTAAGCAGAAGGTCCCAGGTTCAGTCCCCAGCAGCTCCAACTAAAAAGGGTCCAGGCAAGTAGGCGTGAAAAACCTCAGCTGGAGAGCCTGGAGATCCGCTGCCAGTCTGAGTAGACGAGACTGACTTTGATGGACCGAGGGTCTGACTCAATATAAGGCAGCTTCATGTGTTCATTTGGGGAGAGATGGTGGCTCAGAGGTAGGTAAGCAGAAGGTCCCAGGTTCAATCCCTGGCATCTCCAAAAAAGGGTCCAGGCAAATAGGTGTGAAAAACCTCAGCTTGAGACCCTGGAGAGGTACTGCCAGTCTGAGTAGACAAGACTGACTTTGATGGACCGAAGGTCTGACTCAGTATAAGGCAGCTTCATATGTTCATATATGTTCATTGGCATAGAAGATGCTTACACAAATAGTTGTGAAAGGAAAAGCGCTGGCGACTCCTCCAGTTTTTATAAAAACGGGATCTTTTCGTTTTAAACTTGAAAGGGGAGAAGTGGTCCCAGAAGTCCTCCTTCCCAGCACCTTCCCAGGAATGGGTCCTTCTTTGCTCTTCTGGGCTCGTGAACCCTCCCCTCTTTGGAAGCCAAAGTAAGCCGTCCGGGTAGCACTATAACCATTAGTGAATGCTGCTGTCACTCCGCTTCAACGTAAAGCTCTGAAAGAATCAGAAGATGGCAGATTTGTTGACCATACAAAAAAAAAAGGGGGGGGGGAGGTTTGCTTTTTGCAGAGGTGACCTGGGCTGCCGGCCAAATAGCCGGAGTCTCTGGAGAAAGTTTCCCTCCCTTGCATCAAAGCTGACATTGACTGATAGGTCGATGGATACGGCAAGTCACCCGCTTCATCCTGAAGACCTGTAATAGGTCATAGCAGACAGGGAAACTTCAGGAAAAGATACAACTTCTAGACCAGGGGATGGCCAAACTTGCTTAACGTAAGAGCCACGTAGGATAATGTCAGATGTTTGAGAGCTGCAAAACATGAACATCAGATGTTTGAGAGCAGAAAGGAGGGAGGGAAGGGAGGAAATAGATGGCGTGGGGGAGGGAGAGGTGGAAAGCAAGCAACTTTACCTGCAAATGCATTCTCCAAGCTGCCCGCTGGCTTGCCTTGGGGAAGTGATTTAAAGAGACAGATGTCTTCTCCAAGCTGATGGGGTGTGTGTGGGGGGGTGCTTCTAAAGCCACACAGTGTGTGTGAAAGAGCCACACTTTGGCCACCCCTGCTCTAGATGCCAGACCGCGTCTGGCCCACTCTCTCCTTCCTGTGTTGTCGGCTGCTTCGTGCGCTTTGCGTGTTCTCAAGAGACACGGCTTGGCAAGATTTGCAGAGAGCCAAGAGTGTCACTTCGATGAGGGAGTTGGTGAAGAGTGCGTCGGCTTCCTGAACAGGACGTGAAAGACCAGATCGATGTTATGAATCCAGGCAGACGCTATCTTTTGACTGCCGGGTCTTTTTACCCACGATGGGGCCACTGCTGTATGAAGATGTCCGTTTTCAGTACGCCCTCCATCCCTTTCTCCTTTCCACCTGTTGGAAGCAGGTGCTTACAGGTGCTAAATTTTGATCTTACCGGTGGTAGCATGCTGGTTGTCTCGATAGGTGATCCGGTACAAGAAGAGACTGTGTTTTTTAAACGGCTTCCTTCTGTCTGTCTGGTAGTTTTCCCCTTCGTGCCTTACTGAAAGTCTTCTTTGTAGGATTATAGGTTTGGAACAAGCTCTGTGCGGTTTTTGTTTGGTGGTGTTGGTGGGAATACTTAAAAATACTTTTGATTTTCTCCTCCCTTCGCGCTTCAGCACTTCACAGTTCGTATCTACCTAGCAGTAACAAATAACTTCCTTTCGTTCCTGTGAACATACACATTCAGATTTGTATGCAATGAAGTCTTAAGAGAGCTGATGTGGCATAATGGTTATAAGAGCAGCAGACTCTATTCCGGAGAGTCGAGTTTGATTTCCTGCTCCTCCACCTGGAGCCAGCTGGGTGACCTTGGGCCCGTCTCAGTTCTCTCAGAACTCTCTCAGCCCCACCTCCCTCACAAGGGGGTCTGTGGTGGGAAGGAGAAGGAAAGGAGATTGCAAGCCGCTTTGAGACTTCTTAAGATAGAGAAAAGTGGGGTATAAAAGCCGATGCTCTTTCTCCTCTTTCTGGACTGCTGGAAAAGGATGTAATTGGGTTTTGTGTTTTGCTCTCTGGTGACACGGTTCCTTGGATGTCAACGGAACCTCAGAGATACAGCTGAGAAGCTGCGCAAAGAACTTCCACGGTGCATGTACACCAAACAGCTGCTGGAAAGAGGACTTAGAATAAACCAAAATTATAGCCCAGATAAAGTTCCATATCTCTGTCTCATTCATTCCATTGGGCCACATGTTAAGTAGCCTTCCAATCAACGGGACTTCAAGCTTTGACAGTATTCGGCCCAAAGTGTTTCCTTTGCTTCAATCATTAAATGACGGCTGTCAAACCTGATACCAGCCTGAAAGCCATTGTGGGAAGGATAAGATATTAGCTGTGTTTAATCCACCTGCGAGAGAAACAGGGCTCTTTTTTTTGTAGCAGAAAGACTTTTGCATATTAGGCCACACAACCCTGATGTAGTCAATCCACCAGGAGCTTACAGTAGGCCCTGTAAGAGGAGCCAGTTTCAAGAGGGGATTGGATAAACATATGGAGCAGGGGTCCATCAGTTGCTATTAGCCACAGTGTATTGTTGGAACTCTGTCTCGGGCAGTGATGCTCTGTATTCTTGTGCTTGGGGGGGGTGGTACAGTGGAAGGGCTTCTGGCCCCACTGGGGGACCTCCTGATGGCACTGTTTGTTTTTTGGCCCCTGTGTGACGCAGAGTGTTGGACTGGATGGGCCATTGACCTGATCCAACATGGCTTCTCTTATGTTCTTATATGGAGCAGAGGTCCATCGGTGGCTATTAGCCACAGTGTATTGTTGGAACATCTCGGTCTGGGGCAGTGATGCTCTGTATTCTTGGTGCTTGGGGGGCACAGTGGGAGGGCTTCTAGTATCCTGGCCCCACTGGTGGACCTCCTGTTGGTACCTGGGTTTTTTTTTTTGCCACTGTGACACAGAGTGTTAGACTGGATGGGCCATTGGCCAGATCCAACATGGCTTCTCTTATGTTCTTATGTTAGCCCTGTAAGCTCTTGGAGGATTGCTACATCAGGGAAGTGTGGCCTAATATGCAAAGGAGTTCCTGCTCCCCCCAAAGAAAGCCCTGGAGGAAATATAATCTGTGTATGCTCAGAAGCATTAGCCTGCTGGTGAAAGTTTTTGAAAGTCCAGTTAGTTTTGAACGATGCCAGAGCTTTTGGGATCTGCAGCCAAGGATGGGGAATACTCCATCTGGTGATCGACTGTCTTGAACTTCAGCACAAAAGCATACCCATTGAGCTCATGTTTCCATATAAACAGGCCCTGGATACAGCCCCAAAGAACTCTCAATTAAAAGAATCTCAGGTAGAACAGATCCTTCCATAGTTGCTTGTAGTCAGTTTGGTGTAGTGGTTAAGTGCGCGGATCCTTAAGAACATAAGAGAAGCCATGTTGGATCAGGCCAACGGCCCATCAAGTCCAACACTCTGTGTCACACAGTAGCAAAAAATTTTATATACACACATACACTGTGGCTAATAGCCACTGATGGACCTGTGCTCCATATTTTAATCTAAACCCTTCTTGAAGGTGGCTATACTTGTGGCCGCCACCACCTCCTGTGGCAGTGAATTCCACATGTTAATCACCCTTTGGGTGAAGAAGGACTTCCTTTTATCCGTTTTAACCTGTCTGCTCAGCAATTTCATCGAATGCCCACGAGTTCTTGTATTGTGAGAAAGGGAGAAAATGACTTCTTTTTCTACTTTCTCCATCCCATGCATTATCTTGTAAACCTCTATCATGTCACCCCGCAGTCGACGTTTCTCCAAGCTAAAGAGTCCCAAGCGTTTCAACCTTTCTTCATAGGGAAAGTGCTCCAGCCCTTTAATCATTCTAGTTGCCCTTCTCTGGACTTTCTCCAATGCTACAATATCCTTTTTGAGGTGCGGCGACCAGAACTGCACACAGTACTCCAAATGAGACCGCACCATCGATTTATACAGGGGCATTATGATACTGGCTGATTTGTTTTCAATTCCCTTCCTAATAATTCCCAGCATGGCGTTGGCCTTTTTTATTGCAAACGCACACTGTCTTGACATTTTCAGTGAATTATCTACCACGACCCCAAGATCTCTCTCTTGGTCAGTCTCTGCCAGTTCACACCCCATCAACTTGTATTTGTAGCTGGGATTCTTGGCCCCAATTTGCATTACTTTGCACTTGGCACATTGAACCGCATCTGCCACATTGACGCCCACTCACCCAGCCTCAACAGATCCCTTTGGAGTTCCTCACAATCCTCTCTGGTTCTCACCACCCTGAACAATTTAGTGTCATCCGCAAACTTGGCCACTTCACTGCTCACTCCCAACTCTAAATCATTTATGAACAAGTTAAAGAGCATGGGACCCAGTACCGAGCCCTGCGGCACCCCACTGCTTACCGTCCTCCACTGCGAAGACTGCCCATTTATACTCACTCTCTGCTTCCTATTACTCAGCCAGTTTTTGATCCACAAGAGGACCTGTCCTTTTACTCCATGACTCTCAAGCTTTCTAAGGAGCCTTTGATGAGGAACTTTATCAAAAGCTTTCTGGAAGTCAAGGTAAACAACATCTATTGGGTCTCCTTTGTCCACATGTTTGTTCACCCCCTCAAAGAAATGTAACAGGTTAGTGAGGCAAGATCTTCCCTTGCAGAACCCATGCTGAGTCTTCCTCAATAACCCGTGTTCATCAATGTGCCTACTCATTCTGTCCTTGATAATGATTTCTACCAACTTTCCCGGTATTGAAGTCAGACTGACTGGCCTGTAATTTCCCGGGTCTCCTCTGGAACCTTTTTTAATGATGGGGGTGACATTTGCTACCTTCCAGTCCTCAGGAACGGAGGCAGATTTCAATGAAAGATTACAGATTTTTGTTAGAAGATCCACAAGTTCAACTTTGAGTTCTTTCAGAACTCTCGGATGTATGCCATCCGGACCCGGTGACTTATTAGTTTTTAATTTGTCTATCAGTTGTAGGACCTCCTCTTTTGTCACCTCAATCTGACTCAGGTCTTTCAATACCCCTTCCAAAATTAGTGGTTCTGGGGCGGGCAAAAAGTTCTCATCTTCCACAGTGAAGACGGAGGCAAAAAATTCATTTAGCTTCTCAGCCATTTCCCTATCCTCCTTCAGTAATCCTTTTCCCCATGGTCATCCAAGGGCCCCACTGCCTCCCTGGCTGGTTTCCTACTTCTAATATATTTGAAGAAAGTTTTATTGTTGGTCTTTATGTTTTTTGCAATATGCTCCTCATAGTCCCTTTTTGCCTGCCTGATCACAGTCTTGCATTTGATTTGCCACAGCCTGTGTTCCCTTTTACTAATCTAACTTGGACTGGTTTTCCACCGCTTAAAGGAGTCCTTCTTACCTTTTACAGCTTCCATTACTTTGTTTGTTAACCACGCAGGCCTTTTCTTATGCCTGTTTGTGCCTTTCCTAACTTGTGGTATGTATTTTATCTGAGCTTCTAGGATTATAGTTTTAAATAGCATCCAAGCTTCCCCAAGGGTTTTGACCGTATGTACCTTTCCTTTCAGTTTCCTCCTCACATGCCTCCTCATCTCAGTGTATTTACCCCTTTTAAAGCTAAACGTGGTTGTGGCGGTCTTTTTGGACAACTCCCTATTTATACAAACGGTGAAATCAATAACATTATGGTCACTGCTCCCAAGAGGCGCAATCACTTTTACATCTCTCACCAAGTCTTGGGCATTACTTAGGACCAAATCCAGGATCGCCCCTTATCTGGGAGAACTGGGTTTGATTCCCCACTCCTCCACTTGCAGCTGCTGGAATGGCCTTGGGTCAGCCATAGCTCTTGCAGGAGTTGAAAGGGCAGTTTATGGAAGAGCTCTCTCAGCCCTACCCACCTCATAGAGTGTCTGTTGTGGGAGGGAGAAGTTATAGGAGATTGTAAGCTGCTCTGAGACTCTGATTCAGAGAGAAGGGCGGGTTATAAATCTGTAGTCTTCTTCAGGGTAGAAATGCAGAAGGGCTCATGATTGGATTCCGCATAAAGTCGCTTCCCAACATTCAGATTATGCTTCAGAAGAGTCTGTAGGTTCAGGAGAGCCAGTTTGGTGTAGTGGTTCAGTGCGCAGACACTTATTTGGGAGATCCGGATTTGATTCCCCACTCCTTCACTTGCAGCTGCTGGTGTGACCTGAGAGAACTCACGGTTCTCTCAGAGCTGTTCTCTCAAGAGCAGTTTCTGTTAGAGCTCTCTCAGTTCCACCTACTTTGCAAGGTGTCTGTTGTGGGGAGGGGAAGGGACAGGGGTCATTTTGTAGAAAAAGAGGTGCTGGAGCTCATTAGCACAACTTATTTGCAGAACTCATTTGCATATGCCGCACACCCCAACATCACTGGAAGGTGTACTAAATTCTATCAACTCAGAATCTACCTTAAAATGCTTCTTGAATTAGAATTGTCATAATAAACCCGTACTTCCATCATTCCTTTAAAATTCCTTTCTCCTCTGTGGCCACAGTGGCATGAGGAAGATTTCCATCTGTCTGCTTTCTATGTTTTGGTTATTTTCCCATTTTTTTTTTTGGTGGGGGAAAATATTAGAAAGTTTGTCAGATCTTAGTGTTTAGTAAAATTAAGAGGTTCTGGAGCTCCGCTCCTGTTAGCTCCTGCAGAAAATGAGGCCTGGGAAGGGAAACGAGATTGTAAGCTGCTCTGAGATTCCAAGTGAAGGATGGGGTATAAATCCAATCTCCTCCTCCTCTTTCTCCTCCTCTTTCTCCTCCTTCTCCTCCTCCTTCTCCTCCTCCTCCTCCTTCTCCTTCTTCTCCTCCTTCTCCTCCTCCTCCTCCTTCTTCTCCTCCTTCTCCTCCTCCTTCTCCTCCTCCTTCTTCTCCTCCTCCTTCTCCTCCTCCTTTTTCTCCTCCTCCTTCTTCTCCTCCTCCTTCTTCTCCTCCTTTTTCTCCTCCTCCTTCTCCTCCTCCTCCTTCTTCTTTTCCTCCTCCTTCTCCTCCTCCTTCTTCTCCTTCTCCTCCTCCTCCTCCTTCTCCTCCTTCTTCTCCTCCTTCTCCTCCTCCTCCTCCTTCTCCTCCTCCTTCTCCTCCTCCTCCTCCTTCTCCTCCTTCTTCTTCTCCTCCTCCTCCTCCTCCTCCTCCTTTTTCTCCTCCTTCTCCTCCTCCTTCTTCTTTTCCTCCTCCTCCTTCTCCTCCTCCTTCTTCTCTTTCTCCTTCTTCTCCTCTTCTTCTCTTTATCCTCCTCCTCCGTCACAAGTTGTGTGTGGCAAAAAACCCAACAACTTCAAGTATAGGCTAATGGGGATTGAACTTGCTGAGAGTGAGAGAAAAAAACATCTTGGGGGCGCAGTGACTAGCTCAATGAAAGTGTCAACAGCATGCTGCAGTGGTGAAAAAGGCAAACTCTGCATTAGGGATAACTGCGAAAGAGGCTGGGAATAAAACAGCCAATACTGGAATGCCCCTGTATAGATCTAAAGTGGAATACTCTATACAGTTCTGGTCATTGTAGCTCCAAAAAACATTGCATAGCTGGAAAAAGGTACAGAGGAGGGCGACCGAGATGATGAGAGGGTTGGAAGCCCTTCCCTCTGAGGAAAGGCTGAAGAAGCTGGGACTTTTTATTTTAGAAAATATATGACTGAGAGGAGATGTGATAGAAGTTTATAAAACGATGGACAGGGTGGGAAGAGTTGACAAAAGAGAGCTTTTTCTCCCTCTCCCAAAAGACTAGCTCTCAAAGGTGTTCAATGAAGCTGCTGGGCAGTAGGTTTAAGATGGAAAAAAAGGAAATACTACTTTACACAGAGAGGGATTAAAATGTGAAATTTGTTGCCAGATGATATAGGGATGGCCAGAGGAGGAAGCAGCTTGAAAAGGGGGTTGGATAGATTCATGGTGAGCCATGATGAGTGGGGGGAACCTCCACATTCAGAGACACCAATCCTCTGAATCCTAAAGTTGGGAGGCAACATCAGGTGAAGGCCTTGGCCTTCATGCCCTGCTGTTGGCCCTCCAGAGGAACTGTTTGGCCACTGTGTGAGACAGGAGGCTGGGCTAGAGGGGCCACTGGTTTGATCCAGCAGGGCTCTTCTGATGCTCTTATGAAGGTCTTGGCCTCTCTGCCCTGTTGTTGGCCCTCCAGAGGAGCTGGCTGGCCACTGTGTGAGACAGGATGCTGGACTAGATGGACCACTGCTCTGATCCAGCAGGGCTCTTTTGATGCTCTTATGAAGGCCTCGGCCTCTCTGCCCTGCTGTTGGCACTCTAGAAGAACTGGTTGGCCGCTGTGTGAGACAGGATGATGGAGTAGAGGGACTACTGGTCTGATCCAGCAGGGCTCTTCTGATGTTCTTATGAAGGCCTTGGCCTCTCTGCCCTGCTGTTGACCCTCAAGAGGAACTGGTTGGCCACTGCGTGAGACAGGAGGCTGGACTAGATGGACCATTGGTCCGATCCAGCAGGGTTCTTCTGATGTTCTTATGAATCTGGCTTTGACTGGTGGGTGGCTGACCGGCTATATGTTAAGAATAATTTACTCACCAAGATACTCCCACTCCACCATATCCATATACTTGCCTTTTCTCATACTCCCTTATACTAGAAGAAGCTTTCCTGTCTTCTGTCTCACATGACCACAATTTGAAACTGTAACCAAAATGTTTGTAAAAATACTCGACAGCGATGAGGTGGGCTGCTTCTGTTGAACTGGTTGCAATGATATCTTTAAAAAAAAAAAAAAAAAAAATTAGCCCCGAAGTTGCTGCTTATCCACTTTCTCCCGAACATTTCTCCTCTGCTCTAATTGAACCAACTCCAATAGGTGTGGTAACTTTGAGAACCAGTTTGGCGTAGTGGTTAATTGTGCGGACTCTTCTCTGGGAGAACCGGGTTTGATTCCCCACTCCTCCACTTGCAGCTGCTGGAATGGCCTTGAGTTAGCCATTGTTCTTGTAGGAGTTGTCCTTGAAAGAACAGCATCTGAGACAGACTCAGAGTATAGGGCAGGATATAAATCCAGTATCATCGTCGTCGTCGTCGTCGTCGTCGTCGTCGTCGTCGTCATCATCATCATCATCATCATCATCATCATCTCCTTCTTCTCTTCCTCCTTCTCCTCCTCCTTCTTCTACCTTTGCATCCTTTAGAAGAATTCTTTATTCCCACCTCCTGACTAGGACAAAGGGACTCTGAGGTCTTCATTCCTACTCATGTCTGATGAAGGGAGGTTTGGTTCTCTACAGCTTCTACCCTGAAACTTTGGTGGATCTCTGAGGTGCTCTTGATTTGGAAACGAACCATTTCTTCTCTCTCTGAAACCCCCCCAGTAGATCTCAGTGTGTCCTGTGGTGCAGCTTTTTTGAAAGTTCCAAAGTTCTACCTGCTTTTAGAGTTCTGTCATATGCGGGGCTTTTTTTTGGTAGCAGGAACTCCTTTGCATAATAGGCCACACCTCCTCAATGTAGCCAATCCTCCAAGACTGGCTACATCAGGGTGTGTGTCCTAATATGCAAAGGAGTTCCTGCTACCAAAAAAGCCCTGTTGTATGTCACCTCAGTGACTCAACGACCCCTTAAATCATTTGGCGCTTTCATGTACAAGCAAGAAGGGGCCACAGATTTCTATTCTCTTGAGTCACCCGTGGTTGCATTTGGGACTAGGATCTGGGAGACCTGAGTTTGAATTCCCACACTGCCATGGGAGCTTGCTGGGTGAACAAGGCCTGGCCACTGTTACTCACCTTAATCTAATTCTCAGGGTTGTTCTGAAGGCAAAATAGAGGAAATAAGAATTCGGGTCCATGTCACTTTGGAAGGGATAAAATGGTATATAAATAGAAAAAAAGATAAAAAGGAAAATTGGCAGGGGGGTCAGAGAAGAAAAATGAAGAAGGGAGGCCGGAGACAACGCTTAGCAAATGGGGTCTGAATTTTCTGAGAGCGAGAGGGAAAAAGTTCTTGGGATTTTAGTGGCTAGCTCAAGGAAAGTGTCAACCCAGTGTGGTGCAGCAGTGAAAAGGGCAACCCTCCCCTATAACATCATCCTGTGTAGTGTTCATAAAGTAATGCCTCATAGGTTTGCTCACTGATTTATCTAAAACACCTATTAGCTGTCCTAGCCATACTGTAAGCTCAAGGTGACTTCCAATATGGATATAATCCATCAAAAATTTAGGACTGCTGGTCAATTAACAAAATGCGGGCCTATATCAAACTGTCTTCAGCGCTCTCTGAACTATTGAAAGCAAAGTGGCCAGATGCACCTCTCTCGGAAGGTTGTTCCATAATTGTGGGGCTACCACTGAAAAGGCCCTGTCTTGTGTGACCACCAAATGAGCTTCATTGATGGATGGGACAGCCAGGACAGTCTCTCTCCATGATATTAATTCCCAGGCAAGGATGGATGGGAGAAGATGGCCCTTCAGATACCCCAGTTCCAAGTCATGTAGGGCTTCCAAGGTCAAAACCAACAGTTTTGCATAGTAATAATCCCAAGGATGGAACTACTTGGCCCTTGGAACTGCTATCCGACTAGCAGACTTTTGGATCCAATCACTCAGCTGCCTTTTCTTCAGAACAAGGCAAGGGGCAGGAGAGGCAAATAGAATGCTGTGTCTCCCCCTCTCCCAGCTGGAGTTGAATTGCAAACAGCTCTGCAATTCTGCTTTTTTGGGGGGGGGATGCATTAGAACATAAGAGAAGCCCTGTTGGTTCAAGCCAATAGCCCATCCAGTCCAACACTCTGTGTCACACAGTGGCCAAAAAACCCCAGGTGTCATCAGGAGGTCCATCAGTGGGGCTAGAAAACTAGAAGCCCTCCCACTGTTGCCTCCCCAGCAACATGAATACAGAGCTTCACTTCCCCAGACAGAGAGTTGCATCAATACCTTGTGGCTAATGGCCACCGATGGACCTCTGCTCCAGATGTTTGTCCAATTCCCTCTTGAAGCCGTCTGTGCTTGTAGCCGCCGCCACCTCCTGTGGCAGTGAATTCCATGTGTTAATCACCCTTTGGGTGAAGAAATGCTTCCTTTTATCCATTCTAACCTGACTGCTTGGCAATTGCATGGAATGCCCACGAGTTCTTGTATTGTGAGCAAGGGAGAAAAGGACCTCTTTCTCTGCCTTCTCTATCCCATGTGTTTGAATTGCTGAGTCAAAGCAGCAGGCAGGGTAAGAATTAAAGGGCTGCTCATCCTTCCTGTTGCTTCCCCCTTTCCCAACCTGCCCCTTCCAAATCTGCTTCTTGATAAAAAGGATTTGCAGGACAGGAAGAGGCAACTGAATGTCAAAAGGCTTCCCAGCCGATAAAAGGAAAGGCTTCTAAGCTGATAAACTGATAATAGGAAGTCCTTCTTCAACCAAAGGGTGATTAACACATGGAATTCATTGCCAGAGGAGGTGGTGGCAGCTACACACATAGACGGCTTCAAGAGGGGATTGGAAAAACATCTGGAGCAGAGGTCCATCAGTGGCTATTAACCACAGCGTATTGTTAGGACTCTCTGTCTGGAGCAGTGATGCTCTGTCTTCTTGGTGCTTGGGAGGGTCAACAGTGGGAGGGCTTCTAGTGTTCTGGCCCCACCGATGGACCTCCTGATGGCACTTGGTTTTTTTGGCCACTCTGTGACACATAGTGTGTGTGACACAGAGATGGGCCATTGACCTGATCCAACATAGCTTCTCTTATGTTCTTAAACTGAACATCAAAAGGCTTCCAAGCTGAATTGCAATAATCACACTTGGCCAACTTTGTAGATTTAAGCTGACTGAGCCCTGTCCGAGTCTTCCCTACTAATCAAGGATGATTCACAGCCATGGTCTTAGTTGTGTGTTCAAACTTTTCTGGACATATCTTGGCATTCAATTGCCTCTTCCTGTCCTGCAAGCTATCTACTTTGACTCATTGTTTCTATGGATTGTGTATAATAATCTTAGTTCTGGGGATTGGACTTCAGTCCAGCCCATAGACAGGCGGAGAAGATGATCAATAAGTTCTTGCTGATACAACAGACGGTTGACCGGATTGCTTTCCCCTTTGACCATCATTCTGTCTTCTCAGGATCTAACAATATTAAATATCGAACACCACTCAACAATGCCCTTTCAATCCACTTTCAGTGCACTTTCCAATAGGATTTTACTGTGTGGACTGGCATCCAGTTGGAACATCCCGTTCGAAAGTGCATTGAAAGTGGTTTTAAAGTGCAGGGGTGTCCACCTCATTCGCTATGAGGGCCAGATCTGACATAAATGAGACCTTGTCAGGCCGGACCCTGTGGGTCATAAAATGTCATGCCAGGGGGAGGGACGGTGGCTCAGTGGTAGAGCATCTGCTTGGGAAGCAGAAGGTCCCAGGTTCAATCCCCGGCATCTCCAACTAAAAAGGGTCCAGGCAAATAGGTGTGAAAAACCGCAGCTTGAGAGCCTGGAGAGCCGCTGCCAGTCTGAGTAGACAAGACTGACTTTGATGGACAGAGGGTCTGATTCAGTAGAAGGCAGCTTCGTATGTTCATATGAAGCAGAGATATAAACTTTATAAAGGACACAAACAAACACAATTCGATATTTTTTTCAAAACTTAAAATACGCTGAAACGATTAGCACTCTTGCAGTATTTTGTTTCTTTGAGAAGAATTACAATAGAGAGAACCACGGAGAGAATGAAAACCCAAAGAGAAACCGTGACAAAATCACAAGCACAATTGTTAATTCATTTATAATTATTTAAGTAAGAAACTTCACTGGTTATTATAATCCAATTCAACCGTTAATGTATCAAGGTAAGTACATGTAAATCATTTCCAAAACACACCTAAAAACATACTGCATTAGAAAAAAATTGCTTAAAGTGCTTAGCGCTACAAAGTGCTTGTAGGTCCAAGGGGCTGTGCAGATTTTTCTTTCCAAAAGGAATGAATCCAAAGATTCCCCGACGTCCCTCTGACGGAACCTGGAGCCGGCAGGTTGCTTGTAATGCTATTTATAATAATAATAGCTATTTATAATAGCTTTTCATGCTGTTTATAATAATATGCTTGCAGTTTTTGTAGTAAGTGTTTGCGTTGTTTTCCTGGCTTTGATTAAATCTTTAACAGGTGTGTTGTAAACCTTGGGGTTTTGTACCTTGAAATATTGCGTCGGGTTTGATGTACTTTGCGGTAATACGCCTTAGGAATGATACTGCGTGCTTGTGTTAGCTTTAGTCTTTGCTAACAGTGGTAAGTTGCTTGTATTAACTGTCAATATGAATTTGGTATTGTTAAAGAAACGTTGCCTAAGATGCATTTGCTTGCTTTATGTAGCCGTTGTGAAATACATCAATTTGGATATTCCTCTTTGATAAAGACAGCGGAAACGGTGCGTCAAGCGTCCTGCTGACTCCAGGCTCCGTCAGAGGGACGTCGGGGAATCTTTGGATTCATTCCTTTTGGGAAGAGAAATCTGCACAGGCACTTTGACCTACAAGCACTTAGTAGCACTAAGCACTTTAAGCCATTTGTTCTAATGCAGTGTGTGCTTAGATGCGTTTTGGAAATGATTTACATGTACTTACCTGGATATATTAATGGTTGAATTGGATTATAGAAATCAGTGCTTTGGAGTTTCTTACTTAAATAATTGTAAATGCATCAACAATTGTGTTCGTTATTTTGTCACGGTTTCTCTTTGGGTTTGTATTTTGTTTGTTTGGCAGCTTCTGATAACGGACACCTCTTGCTCTGAATTATTGCATCGAGACCTCGAGACAATTTCTGCACTGTAGCAATCTTGAGTAGGCTGTTTAGGTGTTGCTCAGGTGTGTGTCTGTAAGTTGCAAACCTGCTTTTCGTTTGACATTCATTACAGAAATCTCATGTCCAATGCTTTGAGCCTAAGACCCAGGGGAAAACATGAAACGGCTGGGCATTGTGAACGTTTGTACATAGTTGCTTCATGTGGTGGTCAGCCAATGGAGAAAATAGAGGCTTTGCTCTGTAGCTCCTGTGCCATTCATAGAATCATAGAATTGGAAGGGACCTCCAGGGTCATCTAGTCCAACCCCCTGCACAATGCAGGAGACTCACAACTACCTCCTTTCACAGGATCTTCATTGCTGTCAGATGGCCATCTAGCATCTGTTTAAAAACCTCCAAGGAAGGAAATCCCACCACCTCCCAAGGAGGAAGCCTGTTCCGCTGAGGATCCGCTCTAACTGTCAGGAAGTTCTTCCTAATGTTGAGCCGGAAACTCTTTTGATTAAATTTCAACCCATTGGTTCTGGTCCTACCTTGAGCAAGCCTGGCAAAGCAAGCTGTGATGCAGAAGGAAGTAAGAGAGAGAGAAGGAAGCAGATGACAGTGAGTTGCTTACAGGCCTGATTTGGCCCTTGGGCCACATGTTTGACACCCTAGATTTCGTGTGTGTGACTGCGGCCTAAGCGTCTGATGGAGTTTTGACTCTCAAAAACTTCTGTCCTAGAAATCTTGTTGGTCTCTAAGGTATTCTTGGCCCCGAATCTAACTGCACTACCGCAGACCAACAGGGCTGCCCTCTGAGACTATTATTAGTATTTAAGCTGTGGTGCTGAAGTGGACAGCTCCTCCGATTCTGTCCTCAGGGTAGAAACATTCGGAGGTTCTTTCAGGGTGATCTGCAAGAAGAAAGGCCACTGCTAATTAGTTTCATTGTCATCCCCGATCCTACGATCATGCAAGTGAAGCGGGGCGGGGGCGGGGAAGAAGCATCAAAAGGCTTCCGAGCCGCATTGCAATAATAACACTCGGCCAACTTTGTAGATTGAAGAGGACGGAGTCTTGTCCGTGTCTTCATTATTGATCAAGGAGGAAGAGATCTCTAGCAAGGAGAGAAGAGTCTGGCACTTATAAGTTCTTACGGTGTAAGACAGAGAGAAAAGGACTTCTTTCCTCTAACCCTACCTATTCTTTGCATAAGTCTGTCTGTAAGCTTCTGTCACGTCAGTCAACCCCTCAGTCATCCTTTCTCCCAGCTAAAAGAGGACCTTCCAGTAGCCTTGTCAAAACAATAGCTGCCGGGGCTTTGTCAGACCTAGTTGGAAGACTCCTCCCCCCCCCCACTGTAATTTAAGCACAGCTTAAGCACAGAAAACAACTGTGCTTTCTTGGTAGAATGTGGATTTGAAGGCAGGCTTGAAATATTTATTCTACATCCAGAGGACCTGCCCCTCTGCCCCCCGACTCTGAACTGCAAGGGTTTAAAAAAAAAATTCCAATGCATTATGTCAAAGAGTTGTTTGGGCTAGCTTCCAAAACTTCCTTATCGCTGTATAGAAAATAAATCATCGTATACCACTGGCAGTACTGAAGTGACTTCTCATGAAATTTTCATTATTTGGTGGTTCAAAATAGTTTTCGAGCGATGAAAGGGGTTGGCTTTTTTTCTTTCTTTTGAATTTATTCTGTTCTGTTTTCTTCCCGTGCACCGTCTTCTGACCACGGCGCTCCATCCTACTGCTCCTTTCTGTTCTAGAGGTTTCTGCCCAGCCCACCGTTTACCCGTCTTCATTGGGCTTATTCTTTTCCGCTGTTTCTCAAAGCGAATCTTCCCTAAGAATCGCCTCGCTAGATTAGTCCAAATTGCACTTTTCTATTTCTAGCAGTGAGAAGCCGGGTTTTTTTGGGGAAAGCTCTTAAGCATGAATACGATGCAGTTCACAGTCATCTGGCATCAGAGGCGGGGCTCCTTTTGTAGCAGGAACTCATTTGCATATTAGGCTACACCCGCCTGATGTAACCAATCCTCCTGGAGCTTACAGTTGGCCCTGCAAGAAGAAGAAGAAGACATTGGATTTATATTCCGCCCTCCACTCAGAGTCTCAGAGTGGCTCACAATCTCCTTTACCTCCCTCCACCACAGCAGACACCCTGTGAGGTGGGTGGGGCTGAGAGGACTCTCACAGCAGCTGCCCTTTCAAGGACAACCTCTGTGTTAGCTATGGCTATCCCAAGGCCATTCCAGCAGGTGCAAGTGGAGGAGTGGGGAATCAAACCCGGTTCTCTCAGATAAGAGTCCGCACACTTAACCACTACACCAAACAAAGCTCTTGGAGGATTGGCTACATCAGGAGGGTGTGGCCAAATATGCAAAGGAGTTCCTGCTACAAAAAAAGCCCTGATCAGAGGTATGTTGCCTCCAGTGTTCCCTCTAAGCTGAGTTAGCGTGAGCTAGCTCACAGATTTTTAGGCTCCAGCTCACACATTTTTGTCTTAGATCAGGAAGGATGGCCCCAGAGCACACTAATTGATGCAATCGCTCACCACTTTAATGCCAGTAGCTCACAAAGTAGAATTTTTGCTCACAAGACTCTGCAGCTTAGAGGGAACATTGGTTGCCTCTATTCATGGAAGATCCATTTAGCTATCATGGCTATTGCAAGGGATTAATCTCTCTTATTGTCCCCACTCTATGCTCAGTTCGTGATTTCCTTAAGCTCTCCCTTCACGTTATTTTCTCTTCCACAATTTTCAAATCCTCATAGGGTTTGGTGGCAGGGGTCTCTGGGGTTACCTTGTGCCAGAGCAGCCAAACTCATGCAATGTTGCCCCAGGATAGAATACAATCCGAGGCGCAAGAAGCCTCATACTGTAGCCAATGTGAAATTGCTGTTGGAGAGGCTCTGCGTCCCCTTTTTAAAAAATGATGTAAAGAATCTTTATAATTGAATCAATATTGGTCCCAGGTCTGATGAAGACTGGAAAGAAACAAATACTTAATTGATTGGCTTGTCATCACACTACTTTGGGACTTGAATGTACATGTTTTGGACATTTGGACTGATTTCTATATATTTCTTAGTAAATTAGTCACTAGCTTGTTGTGTTGCCCCAGGATGGCAGTTTGTCTGGGCAGAGATTGGGCAGTGGGCTGCTCCAATCTTCTCAGATCTCAGAAGCTGAGCGTGGTTGGTCCTGATTAGTACTTGGAGGAGAGACCACCAAGGAAGTCCAGAGCTGCTACACAGTGGTGTAGTGGTTAAGTCTGCGGACTCTTATCTGGGAGAACCGGGTTTGATTCCCCACTCCTCCACTTGCAGCTGCCGGAATGGCCTTGGGTCAGCCAGAGCTCTCTTATCTGGGAGAACCGGGTTTGATTCCCCACTCCTCCACTTGCACCTGCTGGAATGGCCTTGGAGCAGCCATAGCTCTGACAGAAGTTGTCCTTGAAAGGGCAGGTTCTGTCAGAGCTCTCTCAGCCCCACCTACCTCACAAGGTGTCTGTTGTGGGAAAAGAGATTGCGACCGCTCTGAGACTCTGAGATTTAGAGTGGAGGGCGGGATATAAATCCAATATCTTCTTCTTCGTCAATAGCCAACCACCTTTGTTTATCTCTTGCATTGAAAACCCTGCTGGGTCACAGTAAGTCTGCTGCAAGTTGATGGCCTTTTCCTCCACCACCGATAAAAGGTATTCTATGGCTTTTGTTTTAATAGTAGATCAGGTTTCTATGCACTGCGGCACTCGTTGCTCAGCAAATGGTGATATTTTGTGGTTGCAGCAGCAGACACCAAGACAAAAGGGTGCATCGGTTTACACTCGGGCCACGCTTGCCAAAGCCCTCAGTCGAGGACCTCATGTGAGTTAGTGCTGCCAGGCTGTGCATGCTCAGAGGATTGAAAACTGGCACCTCCGTATGGAGGGACAGTACACATGGCCACCAGTTTCTGAATATCAAGGAATGGCTTGCCTCCATTGCTAGATGTGTACTGGCCATCCACACAGATGGTTTGTCTGTCTGTCTGTCTATCTTCTTCTTCTTCTTCTACTTCATCATCATCATCATTAATCTGTCTTTCTGTCATATCTGTCTGGCTATCTATTGGGGAGGGACGGTGGCTCAGTGGTAGAGCATCTGCTTGGTAAGCAGAAGGTCCCAGTTTCAATCCCCGGCATCTCCAACTAAAAAGGGTCCAGGCAAGTAGGCATGAAAAACCTCAGCTTGAGACCCTGGAGAGCTGCTGCCAGTCTGAGTAGACAATACTTGCTTTGATGAAACGAGGGTCTGATTCAGTATAAGGCAGTTTCGTATGTTCATATATGTTCATTATCATTGTCTGTCCGTCTGCCTGTCCGTCCGTCCGTCCATCTCTATCTATCTATCTATCTATCTATCTATCTATCTATCTATCTATCTATCTATCTATCTATCTATCTATCTATCTATCTATCTATCTATCTATCTATCTATCTATCATCTATCTATCTATCTATCTATCTATCTATCTATCTATCTATCTATCTATCTATCTATCTATCTATCTATCATCATCTGTCTGTCTGTCTGTCTCTCTCTCCCCCCCCCCAACTAATCACCTACTCCCACATGAACCTGGATATGTTTAGCATGGGGAGGAGATGACTGAGAGGTGATATGATCACCATCTTCAAGTACCTGAAGGGCTGTCATCTAGAGGATGGTGCAGAATTGTTTTCTGTGGCCCCAGAAGGATGGACCAGAACCAACAGGTTGAAATTATATCAAAAGAATTTTTGGCTCAACATGAGGAAGAACTCCCTGACCAAGTGGCTCCTCAGTGGAACAGGCTTCCTCGGGAGGTGGTGGGCTCTCCTTCTTTGGAGGTTTTTAAACAGAGGCTAGATGGCCACCTGACAGCAATGCAGACCCTGTGAATTAGGCAGATCATGAGAGCGAGGGCTGAAAGGGTTGCATCAGTCCTTAGTTCCTGTGGCCCTTTCTTACATGCCCAAGGAAATATTGATTGAAACTTTGGATCCAGGAAGCAATTTTTCTCCAGGCCATATTGGCCAGGGATCCTGGAAGTTTCTGCCATTTTCTGGGCACAGAATTGGGATCACTGGGCATGCATGTGTATGCGGGGAATGTATTTGTGAATTCACCGCATTGTGCAGAGGGCTGGATTAGATGACTCTGGAGGTCCCTTCCAACTCTATGATTCTATGAACCTACCTGATCACTCTGGGCACCATCAGAGGCCCTACTTCAGGTGTCCTTCCCCCACCAACGGAGACTACATGGGCCTTGTTAATTGTGACACTAGTTGTGGTACTCACTATCCAGGGAGATTCACCTATCCCTAACTAGGGCTGGTACTTGTAAGGGAGACCACCAAGGAAGACTCTGCAGAGGAAGGCAATGGTAAACCACCTCTGCTTCTCTCTTGCCTTGGAAGCCCCTTATAGGGTTGCTTATAGGGTCTTTGAAGGGACACCACTGAGGAAAGCTCTGCAGAGGAAGGCAACGACAAGCCACCTCTGCTTCTCCCTTGCCTTGAAAGTCCCTTCCTAGAGTTGCCATAAGTATTTCAAGGGAGACCACCGAGGAAGGCTCTGCAGAGGAAGGCAACGGCCAACCACCTCTGCTTCTCACTGGCCTTGGAAGCCTCTTGTAGGGTTGCCATAAGTCTTTCAAGGGAGGCCACCGAGGAAGGCTCTGCAGAGGAAGGCAATGGCCAACCACCTCTGCTTCTCACTGGCCTTGGAAGCCCCTTGTAGGGTTGCCATAAGTCTTTCAAGGGAGGCCACCGAGGAAGGCTTTTCAGAGAAAGGCAATGGCCAGCCATCTCTGTTTCTCCCTTGGCTTGGAAGCCCCTTGGAGGGTTGCCATAAGACTTTCAAGGAAGGCCACCAAGGAAGGCTCTGCAGAGGAAGGCAATGGCCAACCACCTCTGCTTCTCCCTAGCCTTGGAAGCTCCTTGTAGGATTGCCATAAGTCTTTCAAGGAAGGCTCTTCAGAGGAAGGCAATGGCCAACCATCTCTGTTTCTTCCTTGCCTTGGAAGCCCCTTGTAGGGTTGCCATAAGTCTTTCAAGGGAGGCCACCGAGGAAGGCTTTTCAGAGAAAGGCAATGGCCAGCCATCTCTGTTTCTCCCTTGGCTTGGAAGCCCCTTGGAGGGTTGCCATAAGTCTTTCAAGGGAGGCCACCGAGGAAGGCTCTGCAGAAGAAGGCAATGGCCAACCACCTCTGCTTCTCCCTAGCCTTGGAAGCTCCTTGTAGGATTGCCATAAGTCTTTCAAGGAAGGCTCTTCAGAGGAAGGCAATGGCCAACCATCTCTGTTTCTTCCTTGCCTTGGAAGCCCCTTGGAGGGTTGCCATAAGTCTTTCAAGGGAGGCCACCGAGGAAGGCTCTGCAGAAGAAGGCAATGGCCAACCACCTCTGCTTCTCCCTAGCCTTGGAAGCTCCTTGTAGGATTGCCAAGGGTCTTTCAAGGAAGGCTCTTCAGAGGAAGGCAATGGCCAACCATCTCTGTTTCTTCCTTGCCTTGGAAGCCCCTTGTAGGGTTGCCATAAGTCTTTCAAGGGAGGCCACCGAGGAAGGCTCCGCAGAGGAAGGCAATGGCCAACCACCTCGGCTTCTCCCTTGGCTTGGAAGCCCCTTGTAGGGTTGCCATAAGTCTTTCAAGGGAGGCCACCAAGGAAGGCTCCGCAGAGGAAGGCAATGGCCAACCACCTCGGCTTCTCCCTTGGCTTGGAAGCCCCTTGTAGGGTTGCCATAAGTCTTTCAAGGGAGACCACCGAGGAAGGCTCTGCAGAGGAAGGCAACGGCCAACCACCTCTGCTTCTCCCTTGCCTTGGAAACCCCTTATAGGGTTGCCATAAGTCTTTCAAGGAAGGCCACTGAGGAAGGCTCTTCAGAGGAAGGCAATGGTCAACCATCTCTGTTTCTCCCTTGCCTTGGAAGCCTCTAACTGGGGTGGCCAGAAGTCAAATGTGACTTGTTGGCACATCACACACACATAATGTGCTTTCAATCGGCTTACGTGCCCATAATGTTTCAGTTTTGGGACTGTTTTGAAAGAAAAGAGCTGAGGGATCCATTTATAGTTGTGAGTAAGCTGTTCGGTTCTTTTTTTTAAAAAAATCGTTGTCTGAAGTGAGCAAGCAATACTGGCAAAACGCATCCCTACCACGGATGTCACTCGATCACGTCTCAGGCTTTTAGAGGTGATAGCTGTACTTGATTTCACACCGCCTAACTCTAGTAAACACTGAATATTTCTGTAGGTCTCTGTAGAGAACGCAAAGACAAGAGACTGCTTGTTCCCCCCTCTTACTCCAAAAGAAACCAGTGCCTGCAGTTCCATGTGGTTGCCAACCTCCAGGTGGTCAAAGGTACATAACCCACCGTGAAAACCAGCTTCTATTATTAAAGTATACAAGGTCAACAAAAATAAACACAAATTCTACCATCATAAATTACAAAACAACCATAACTTTTAGTCCTTAATAGAAAAGGAAGCCTTAGCACCAAGAGTCTTTCTTTTCATCCTACGGTAAAACTTCCCATCTCATTCCATGCAATCCTGGGGTAGTACTCCAGATGTTTAACGTCTGTCCAAAGATGCAGCCAATGATCCACGTTTCCAAGGACAAGGTCGTACGGAACCCTTGTTTCGCGTGAGCTTCTTCAAGCTGCAACAATCCTCTTAGCAATTTCTCTTAAGTGTTAGGCCAAACAGCCAGCATGTTTGAAGGAACACCTACAAGGATTGTTGCAGCTTGAAGAAGCTCACGCGAAACAAGGGTTCCGTACGGCCTTGTCCTTGGAAACTTGGATTATTGGCTGCATCTTTGGACAGACATTAAACATCTGGAGTACTACACCAGGATTGCATGGAACGAGATGGGAAGTTTTACCATAGGATGAAAAGAAAGACTCTTGGGGCTATTGCTTCCTTTTCTATCAAGGACTAAAAGTTATGGTTGTTTTGTAATATATGATGGTGGAATTTCTGTTTATTTTTGTTGACCTTGTATAATTTAATAATAGAAGCTGGTTTTCACGGTGGGTTATGTACCTTTGATTTTTTTTGTCCTTTTGCCGTGTTACTCTCTCTGCGTTGTATAACCTCCAGGTGGTGCCTGGAGATCTCCTGGATTGCAACGGATCACCAGATGACAGAGATCGGGTGCCTTGGAGGAAATGGGGTACAATGCTATGTAGTCCACCTTCCAGAGTGGCATTATTCACTACCGAGGTCACTCCCCTGCCCAAACTTTCAAGCATCGATATTTCGAAATAACCAAGCATTTGTTTTAAATCAAAGACTTGTTTTATTGAAACTCCATGACTTGTTCCAAAGACTCAAACCTTGGAAGTGATACAGATTGTCATAGTGCAAAGTATCTTAAAGGTGACTTCAAAAGCAGGGTTACAGAAAACTTCAAAAGAATAACATATAGATGCAAATTGCATTGAAAGTTCAAAGGGTACTAACAACTATCTCTTTGGTTACTGAAGAATGTAGACATGCTTCAAATGTCACTTGGTCTTAATGGTGATTTCTTTGTATTTCTCCCCTGGGATCCAGGGAACTGGGCAAAGGAAGCTCTGGCTCTTTCCTTCCTTCCCCAGGGGACCAGGAGGGTGAGGAATCTCAGCCATTAGAAGGAAGATAGGTTTGACTCAGTAGCTCTACTTTGTGATTGAGAGAGCCTGGCAAAGCAAGTCCTCCCTCCCCCCTTCCTCCCCAAGGGAGGAGTCTCAACTAATGGAGAAAATAGAGGTTTTCCTTTGTAACTCCTGTGTGATTGAGTAAGCCTGTCAAAGCATGATGTGATGCAGAAGGAAGCCAGAGAGAGGGAGAAGAAGCAGATGACAGTCAGTTGCTCAGCCTGATAGGTGTCCTCTGGGGGCCTGATTTGGCCCCAGGGCTGCATATTTGACACCCCTTATATAGGAAGTCCAGGATTGCCACGCAGAAGCAGGCAGGGCTCATTTTGTAGCAAGAGCTCCTTTGCATATTAGGCCGTGTCCCTCTGATGTAGCCAATCCTTCAAAAACGTACAGTAGGCCTTGTAATAAGAGCCCTGTAAGCTCCGTGGCGCAGAGTGGTAAAGCTGCAGTACTGCAGTCTTAAGATCTGTTCACGACCTGAGCTTGATCCTGGCAAAAGCTGGATTCAGGTAACTGGCTCCAGGCTGACTCAGCCTTCCATCCTTCCGAGGTCGGTAAAATGAGTACCCAGCTTGCTGGGGGGAAAGTTTAAAAGACTGGGGAAGGCAATGGCAAACCATAAAAAGTCTGCCGTGGAAACGTTGTGAAAGCAACGTCACCCCAGAGTCGAAAACGACTGATGCTTGCACTACCTTTACCTTTTTAAGCTCCAGGAGGACTGGCTACATCAGGGGGGTATGGCCTAGTATGCAAAGGAGCTCCTGCTACAAAATGAGCCCTGGAGTCAGGCAATGGCAAACCAACTCCGTTACATCCCTTGTCTTGAAAACCTTATGGAGTTTCCATAAACTAGCTGCAATCTGATGGCCCTTTCTACCAGTTTGAATCTGCCTTATTCCTTTTTATTCCAGTTTGGTGTAGTGGTTAAGTGTGCGGACTCTTATCTGGGAGAACCGGGTTTGATTCCCCACTCCTCCACTTGCAGCTGCTGGCATGGCCTTGGGTCAGCCATAGCTCTGGCAGAGGTTGTCCTTGAAAGGGCAGCTGCTGTGAGAGCCCTCTCCAGCCCCACCCACCTCACAGGGTGTCTGTTGTGGAGGAAGAAGGTAAAGGAGATTGTGAGCTGCTCTGAGACTCTATCCTTGAAAGGGCAGCTGCTGTGAGAGTCCTCTCCAGCCCCACCCACCTCACAGGGTGTCTGTTGTGAGGGAGGAAGGTAAAGGAGATTGTGAGCCGCTCTGAGACACTTCGGAGTGGAGGGCGGGATATAAATCCAATATCTTCATCTATCTCACAGGGTGTCTGTTGCAGGGGAGGGAGATAAAGGAGATTGTGAGTCGCTCTGAGACTCTTAAGTGGAGGGCGGGATATAAATCCAATGTCATCTTCTTCTTATTCTGAAAGAGCCCTGTGGCGCAGAGTGGTAAAGCTGCAGTATTGCAGTCGGAATCCTCTGCTCATGACCTGAGTTCGATTCCAGCGGAAGCTGGTTCAGGGAGCCGGTTCGAGGTTGACTCAGCCTTCCATCCTTCCGAGGTCGGTCAAATGAGTACCCAGCTTAATGGGGGGAAAGTGTCGATGACTGGGGAAGGCAATGGCAAACCACCCTCTAAAAAGGTCTGCTGTGAAAATGTTGTGAAAGCAACGTCACCCCAGAGTCGGAAACGATTGGTGCTTGCACAGGGGACCTTTTCTTTTCCTATTGCTTTTTAAGAAGCGATCTTATACGGCTAGTCCACACGGTCCATCTCTTGCCAGCATCTCACCGAGATCTTGGTCTGATCGTTGGAAGTGCCATACACTGATGGATCTTCCCTCCCTGGTTTGAATGGAGTTTTAATTTGCATTGGGGACTGTGTGGGTAGCAAAGGGAGTGATATTTATCCTGGATTAAATAAAGGGCGTCGTCGTGCGCACATCCTGCAGATGTCCCAGACCCGGCGGCGCAGTCTGACAAGTGGACGGACATCCCCAAAAGGTTATCTGGCACCCCAGGAGACAGGAAGTCATGACGAGCGATCTTGTCTTTCGTAATTACAGCTTGAAGCAATCGAAAATGAGAACGTTGTAAGGATTTAGCACAGGCAGGTCTCAGCTTCAGCAGGAGCTCACAGGAGCACAGCTCCTGAACCTTTCTAATGGTTCCCCCCTCCTCCTCCCCACCTATCAACCTTGTCCATTGAATAGTAGGTGCAGCTGCATAGCAGTCCCTGGATTAGGAGAGCGAGCAGCCAGCCACCAGGGGCTTTGCCACGCCCCCATTGACCACTGTTCCCTCTAAACTGCAGAGTTTTATGAGCAAAAATTCTACTTTGTGAGCTACTGGCATAAAAGTTGTGAGCTACTGCATAAATCAGTGTGCTCTGGGGCCATTATTCCTGAGCTAAGACAAAAGAGTGTGAGCCGGAGGCTTAAAATCTGTGAGCTAACTCAGTTTAGAGGGAACACTGCCATCAACCCGCATTAACCACTGGAGAAGCCCGCGCCACCCTTAAGAAGGAGAAGAAGATATCGGATTTATATCCCGCCCTCCACTCCGAAGAGTCTCAGAGCGGCTCACAATCTCCTTTACCTTTCTCCCCTACAACAGACACCCTGTGAGGTGGGTGGGGCTGGAGAGGGCTCTCACAGCAGCTGCCCTTTCAAGGACAACCTCTGCCAGAGCTATGGCTGACCCAAGGCCATGCTAGCAGATGCAAGTGGAGGAGTGGGGAATCAAATCCGGTTCTCCCAGGTAAGAGTCCGCACACTTCACCGCTACGCCAAACTGAGAACCCATATTGGATCAGGCCAATGGCCCATCCAGTCCAACACTCTGTGTCACACAGTGGTCAAAAAAACCCCCCAAACCCAAGTGCCATCAGGAGGTTCACAAGTGGGGCTTGAAGCCCTTCCACTTTGCCCCCCCCCCACCAAGCACCAAGAATACAGAGCACCACTGCCCCAGGCAGTTCCAATAATATGCTGTGGCTGCTGTGGCTAATAGCCACTGATGGACCTCTGCTCCATATTTTTATCCAATCCCCTCTTAAAAAGCTTGTTATGCTTGTAGCCGCCACCACCTCCTGTGGCAGTGAATTCCACATGTTAATCACCCTTTGGGTGAAGAAGTACCTCCTTTTATCTGTTCTAACCCGACTGCTCAACAATTTCATTAAATGCCCAGGAGTTCTTGTATTGTGAGAAAGGGAGAAAGGTACTTCTTTCTCTACTTTCTCCATCCCGTGCATAATCTTGGAAACCTCTATCATGTCACCCCGCAGTCGACGTTTCTCCAAGCTAAAGAGTCCCAAGTGTTTTAACCTTTCTTCATAGGGAACGTGTTCCAAACCTTTAATAATTTTAGTTGCCCTTTTCTGGACTTTCCCCAGTGCTGTTCTTTCCAATGCCTTTCTCCACTTCTTATCTGATTTTGGGCAATGGGTGGCTTGCTGGCCTTTTGACGGGGGTGTGGTCCAGGAGAGCCCCAGACAAGCAAGGCCTGATTGGGCTAGCTGGATCTCTAGCCAGCCCAAGCAGGCCTCGCTTAACCGGGGCTCTCCTTTCTTGTATCAGGTTGCTTTTGGTTGGGGTGGGCTGGCATATGCTAATGAGTTACGCTAATGAGCTCCACCACCTATTTTTTCACAAAATGACCCCTGAGCACATGAGTGACCAAAGTGTGGCTGAGGAGCCAATGCGACTCTTTCACATATATTGTGTGGCTCCTGGAGAGCAAGGAGGTACTTAAGGCAGGTTTACTCTCAAGTTAGGGTGCTCAGCATCGGGACCTCAGTAAGCCTCTGTATGCTGACCTATTTCTGCTGTGTGTGAAGCAAGAAGGAGAAGGAAATAGTCAGGCTTGCAAGCTCATCACCACAGAGGGACGGTGGCTCAGTGGCAGAGCATCTGCTTGGTAAGCAGAAGGTCCCAGGTTCAATCCCTGGCATCTCCAACTAAAAAAAAAAGGTCCAGGCAAGAAGCCGTGAAAAAACGCAGCTTGAGACCCTGCAGAGCCACTGCCAGTCTAAGTAGACAAGACTGACTTTGATGGACCGAGGGTCTGATTCAGTATAAGGCAGCATCATATGTTAAGGGGAGGGATGGTGGCTTAGAGGTACAGCATCTGCTTGGTAAGCAGAAGGTTCCAGGTTCAATCCCTGGTATCTCCAACTAGAAAGGGTCCAGGCAAATAGGCGTGGAAAACCTCAGCTTGAGACCCTGGCGAGCTGCTGCCAGTCTGAGTAGACAATACTGACTTTGATGGACCCAGGGTCTGATTCAGTAGAAGGCAGCCTCATATGTTCATATGTCTAAGGGGAGGGACGGTGGCTCAGTGGTAGAGCATCTGCTTCGTAAGCAGACGGTCCCAGGTTCAATCCCTGGTATCTCCAACTAAAAAGGGTCCAGGCAAATAGGCGTGAAAAACCTCAGCTTCAGACCCTGGCGAGCTGCTGCCAGTCTGAGTAGACAATACTGACTTTGATGGACCCAGGGTCTGATTCAGTAGAAGGCAGCCTCATATGTTCATATGTCTAAGGGGAGGGACGGTGGCTCAGTGGTAGAGCATCTGCTTGGTAAGCAGAAGGTCCCAAGTTCAGTCCCTGGCATCTCCAACTATAAAGGGTCCAGGCAAGTAGGTGTGAAAAACCTCAGCTTGACCCTGGAGAGCCGCTGCCAGTCGGAGTAGTCAATACTGACTTTGAGGGACAGTGGTTCAGTGGTAGAGTATCTGCTTGGTAAGCAGAAGGTCCCAGGTTCAATCCCCGGCATCTCCAACTAAAAAGGGTCCAGGCAAATAGGTGTGAAAAATCTCAGCTTGAGCCCCTGGAGAGCCGCTGCCAGTCTGAGTAGACAATACTGACTTTGATGGACCGAGGGTCTGTTTCAGTATAAGGCAGCTTCATACGTTCATATGTTCACAGAGGTTGCCAGATTCCTAGAGTGGGGGAAGAGAGTGCAAGAGCCAAGGGAGCCACTGGAAGGAGGGACAGAATTAAAGAGGGTGACGCAGGGTTCCCCCTTAGTTTCATAGCTCTTGTAGGAGCTGTGTTTACTAACCTTGGTGTTAAGGCAAAGAGAGATGCATAATGGGGCAAACTGTGGCCAGTGATTTACATGGTGCCTGTGGGTTTCCTTCTCCCACTGGTGCAAAAAAAAAAAAAAAGGCTCTAACCTTGACAGCTCGGACAAAACTCCTCTTGGGAGAAGCAGCTCTGCGAGACCTTGGGACTGACTCAAGGTGGTGCATATGGAGGAGTCTGGAACAATGTTCCTTCTAAGCTGTCGTGTCTTGTGAGCAAACATTCTACTTGGTGAGCTACTGGTATTAAAGTCATGACGTTAAAGTGGTGAGCTGCTGCATCAATTATTGTGCTCTGGGGCCATTTTTCCTGAGCTGAGACAAAAACGTGTGAGCCGGAGGCTAAAAATCTGTGAGCTCGCTCACGCTAACTCAGTTTAGAGGGAACACCGGCCGGGAATCAAACCTGGTTCTCTCAGATAACTTAGCCGCTACACCAAACTGGCCCTCTTGAAGGGTGGCCTCTAGGGCAGGGGTGACCAACGGTAGCTCTCCAGATGTTTTTTTGCCTACAACTCCCATCAGCCCCAGCCATTGGCCATGCTGGCTGGGGCTGATGGGAGTTGTAGGCAAAAAACATCTGGAGAGCTACCGTTGGCCACCCCTACTCTGGGGCATTGGGCCATGCTGAGTCCCCTCCCCAAACCCCACCCTCTCCCAGATCCACCCCCAAAATCTCCAGTTATTTTCTAACACAGACCTGGCAACCCTAACAGCTGGTCTAGGTTACAGAGATCAGTTCCTCCGGAGGAAATGGTTGTTTTGGAGGGTGGACTCTGTGGCATTGTATCTCACTGAGGTCCCTTCACTCCCCAAACTCCTCCCACCTCAGGTTCCACCCCCCCACCCCCTCCAATCTCCAGGTATTTCACAACCCAGAACTGACAAGAAGAAAACGAAGAAGAGTCTCCCCCACAACAGACACCCTGTGAGGTAGATGAATATATTGGATTTATATTCCGCCCTCCACTCCGAAGAGTCTCAGAGCGGCTCACAATCTCCTTTCCCTTCCTCCCCCACAACAGACACCCTGTGAGGTAGATGAAGATATTGGATTTATATCCCGCCCTCCATTCCGAAGTGTCTCAGAGTGGCTCACAATCTCCTTTACCTTCCTCCCCCACAACAGACACCCTGTGATGTAGGTGGGCCTGAGAGAGCTCTCCCGGAAGCTGCCCTTTCAAGGACAGCTCTGAAAGAACTTGCGACTGACCCAAGGGTCACTCCATCAGCTGCAAGTGGCGGAGGGGCGAATCAACCCCAGTTCTCCCAGATAAGAGTCTGTGCGCTTTACCACTACGCCAAACTGGCTCTCTGTGTCTCACGCTATGTCTCCCGAAAGCTTTTCTTCATGTGTGTGATTTGGAAACTGTACAGAGAGGGGAAAAGGACTTCCAGTATGTTCAAAGTTGCTTTTGATTACCGTTTCCCGTGTTCTGATGCCGCGGCCAAGCCAATCAGATCCGGCTTCCATGGAGTGTTGTTTGTTCCTTCAAACGTTCTCCGATCCTTTCTCTCAGGTACCAAACTAGTTCTTTCCCCAAAAGCCTTCCCTCATCAACTGCATCGGTGTCCTGTAGGATGCATGCCGAAGAGCATCAGAGAAATCTCTTCCTATTCTAATAACGGAGGCTTTTTTTGTAGCAGGCACTCCTTTGCTTATTAGGCCACACCCCCTGCTGTAGCCAATCCTCCAAGAGCTAACAGGGCTCTTAGTACAGGGCCTAGTACAGCTCTTGGAGGATTGGCCACAGCAGGGGTGTGTGGCCTAATAGGCAAAGGAGTGCCTGTACAAAAAAAGAGAGCCCTTCTACTCAACCAGCCCAGGGAGAACTGCAAAGACGTCCCTGAACACAAAAGCTCCCTTTTTCACTGTAATTCATTGCCGTCTTGGGGACGGCAGCTTGCGTGGCATTCGAAAAGAGGCTCAGGAGCCAGGAACTCTTTAGCCAATTGCATCTTGCATAACCTTCTGGTGGCAAACGTTCAAACATTAACAAAAAAGTTTATGTAATGCTGCAAGCGGGTGGGGGAGTGGAGGGAAGGAAGCAATGACTATAGGAGGGGAAAAGTTAAGATCCTTAGAAGAATTTGTGTTGCTGAGCCCCATCAGGTAGTGAAGGGAGGAATATAAACCCAATCTCCTCCTGCTGCTGCTCCTTCTCCTCCTCCTCTTCTCTTCCTCTTCTTCTCCTCATCTTTTTCTCCTCCTCTTCTCCTCCTCATCTTCTTCTCCTCCTCCTCCTCTTCTCTTCCTCTTCTCCTCCTCCTCTTCTTCTCCTCCTCCTCTTCTCCTCCTCCTCCTCTTCTTCTCCTCCTCATCTTCTCCTCCTCTTCTTCTTCTCCTCCTTCTCCTCCTCCTCTCCTTCTCCTCCTCTTCTTCTCGACTGAGGGGTGACATGATAGAAGTTTACAAGACTATGCATGGGAAGGTAGCAAAAGAAATACTTTTCTCCCTTTCTCACAATACAAGAACTCGTGGGCATTCAATGAAATTGTTGAGCAGTTGTGTTAGAATGGATAAAAGGAAGTCCAAAGGGTGATTAACATGTGGAATTCACTGCCACAGGAGGTGGTGGCAGCTACAAGCACAGCCAGCTTTAAGAGGGGACTGGATAAAAATATGGAGCAGAGGTCCATCAGTGACCGTTAGCCACAGCTTATCGTTGGAACGCTCTGTCTGGGACAAAGCAGGAATCAAGTTCGCACCTTTAAGACTAACCAATTTTTATTTAGAACATAAGCTTTCGTGTGCTCTTAAGCACACTTCATCAGACGAGGAATCCAGCACAGTGAGCAAAGCCATACATAGCTGAGCAGAGTCATACAGAGCTGATAGGCAGTAGCCCAGAATGCAACATGGTACACATTTGAGAACCAATGACAGTGAAGTAAAATTATCTGGTAGGCAGTGGTTTAGAATGTAAAATGGTACTATGACAGAATAGTAAGATTAACAAATTGAGCAAACCTTTGATCTGAGTCGCATGAGCATGCGAAAGCAACAGAACAGTAGTATGTCAAAATGTGAGATTGTCTGTCAATGACAATGGGAGATGGGTTCAATATATGTAATGGGATAAGCAACCAAAGTCCCTGTTTGAATGTGTCAATACAGCTAAAAGAGAAATACATTGGATAGGGATGTTCTTGTCCATCTAATTTACTTTTTAACATGTAAACATCATTCTAGTTTGCCATAGGGAAAAGGAACATAATAAAATATAGTGTTTAGGCGGAGAGCGTATTTTAGCTCGCCCGCGGAGCCTGATGGACCCGGAACGGTTCCTGACGGCTCTGCGGGATACCTGGCCCACTGGCGATTCTCTGGATGATCTGGTAGAGTCCTGGAACGATGGACTCTCCAGGGCCATCGATGAGATCGCGCCTAGGCGTCCTCTGCACCCCCGCCTCAAGCCGTCCCCCTGGTTTAACCAGGAATTGCGGCAATTGAAGCGGGACCTCAGACGACTAGAGAGGCAATGGCGGCGCACTCGAGACGAGGTGATCCGAACATCTTATAGAGAGAGTTTGAAGACCTATGAGATGGCAATCAAATCCGCAAAGAAGACATACTTTGCGGATAAGATTGCGTCCGCAACTTCGCGCCCGGCACAATTGTTTGATATAATTCGGGATCTCACTACGCTGCCCCAGGGCAGACCAAATTCCTTTGAATTGGAGATAGGCTGTGAGGCTTTTGCGAATTATTTTGCGGACAAGATCGCATCACTCCGCCTCGACCTCCCCGTCAACTTAGAGACAGTTAACGCAACTGAGGCCCCGAGCATGTCTTCGGATTATATTCTGGATGGTTTCGGCCCCCTCAGCCTGGAGGAAGTTGACAGGATCCTCTTGGCTGCCCGCCCAACAACTTGTAAATTGGACCCATGCCCTTCCTGGCTTATTAAATCTTGCCAAGGGGATCTCAGATATCCTATACGGGATATCATAAACAGATCCCTAACGGAAGGGCTCTTTCCAACGCCGCTTAAAGAGGCTGTGGTCCGTCCCCTCTTAAAAAAACCATCTTTAGACCCGGCCCAATTGGCACACTATAGGCCGGTCTCAAATTTGCCCTTTCTGGGCAAACTTATTGAGAGGGCAGTGGCGAGGCAGCTACAGACTTTCCTGGAGGATGCTTCCGTCCTTGACCCACTCCAGTCCGGCTTTCGCCCAGGTCACGGGACGGAGACGGTGTTGGTTGCCCTGGTAGATGACCTTCAACGGCATCTGGATCGGGGTGGCTCGGCAGTGCTGATGCTGTTGGACCTATCGGCGGCGTTCGATACGGTCGACCATCGGTTACTGACTTGCCGCCTCGCCGACGCGGGGACTCAGGAGCTGGCCTTGCAGTGGCTTTCCTCGTTCCTCGAAGGTCGGGGACAAAGGGTCACAATTGGGGGGAAACTATCCCGGAGGCACACACTTAATTGTGGGGTGCCCCAGGGAGCGGTTCTCTCCCCGATGTTATTTAACATCTATATGCGACCTCTTGCCCAGATTGCCCGAAGGTATGGGCTGGGGTGTCACCAGTATGCTGATGACACCCAGCTCTATCTACTTATGGACGGTCAACCGGTCTGCGCCCCAGAAAACCTAGATCGGGCATTACAGGCCGTGGCTGAGTGGCTCAGACTCAGTGGACTGAGACTGAATCCTGCGAAGACAGAGGTCCTTTGTTTGGGCCGTCGTGGACCGGGGGGGGAAATCCCCCTGCCGGTTTTTGACGGTGTGCCGCTGATGGCGGCGGACAGGGTCAAAAGCCTGGGGGTGCTACTGGAGCCGTCCCTAAAGATGGAGGCTCAGATAGCAACCACTGCCAAGTCCGCGTTTTTTCATCTTAGGCGGGCAAGGCAGTTGGCCCCCTTCCTGGACCGCGACGACCTAGCAACAGTGATCCATGCTACGGTCACCTCGAGGTTGGATTACTGCAATGCCCTCTACATGGGGCTGCCCCTGTGCCGGACCCGGAAATTGCAGCTGGTGCAGAATGCCGCGGCCTGGCTGTTATTGGGCCTCCCAAGGTGGGGGCACATTCGGCCGGGTCTTCGGGCTCTGCACTGGCTTCCAATAATATACCGAGTCCGGTACAAGGTGCTGGTCATTACCTTTAAAGCCCTATATGGCCTGGGACCTGCCTACCTGAAGGACCGTCTCTCCCCACACGTTCCCCAGAGAGTACTGAGGTCTGGGATGCAAAACCTTCTCACCAACCCCGGGCCCAAAGAAGTCCGTCTCAAGACAACCAGAGACAGGGCCTTTTCTACAATGGCCCCCACATGGTGGAACCAGCTGCCAGAAGAGGTGAGGGCCCTGCGGGATCTTACTCAGTTCCGCAGGGCCTGTAAGACAAGCCTCTTCCGGCTAGCCTACGCCTGACTAGATAAATGTAGCTTATCAGACTTTAGTGAAATATACTGTATAGTTTTAACGTTAAGATTTTAAGGTTTTTAGGTTTGAAACGCTTTGACTTTTTAAATGTAATAACTTTGCACTCTGTTTATTGTTTTATCGGTTGTTGTGAGCCGCCCTGAGCCATTTTATGGGAAGGGCGGGATATAAGTCATAGAATAAATAAATAAATAAAATGGGTAAAGCATATGTAATGAGACATACAGCCAATAGCCCTATTTTGAGTATGTCAATACAAACAATTATACTGATATACAATTCTAAAAGAGAAACACATTGGAATACTGTGGATATCTAGCTATACTCACTGAGAGTGGGTTTAGCATCTGTAATGAGATAAAAAGCCAATATTCCTGTTCAGTCCTGGGGAGGAGTTTGTTCCAAGTTTCATAACAATTTGTAAATCAGCAATTTCTCTCTCCATTCTGCTCCTGAAGTTCCTTTGCAGTAAAACAGCTACCTTGAGGTCACCCGTTGAATGTTTGGAAGGTTAAAGTGTTCTCCCACAGATTTCTCAGTTCTGTAGTTCCTAATGTCAGATTTGTGTCCGTTTATCCTTTGGCGTAGGATTTGTCCTGTTTGCCCTATGTAGAGAACTGAAGGGCATTGTTGCCATTTAATGACATATATAATGTTGGAAGATGAACAAGTGAATGAGCCTGAGACGGTATAGTTAATGTTGTTAGGCCCAGGGATTGTGTTGTCTGGGTGTATGTGGCAGCAAAGTTGGCACTTGGGTTTATTGCAAGCTCTGGTACCGGTGTCCATGCTCAGATGAGACACTGTCTGGGACAGTGATGCTCTGTATGCTTGGTGCTTGGGGTGGGGAACAGTGGGAGGGCTTCAAGTGTCCTGACCCCACTGGTGGACCTCCTGATAGCACCTGGGTTTTTTGGCTACTGTGTGAGACAGAGTGTTGGACTGGATGGGCCATTGGCATGATCCAACATGGCTTCTCTAATGTTCTTATGTGACACAGAGTGTTGGACTGGATGGGCCATTGGCCTGATCCAACATGGCTTCTTTTATGTGCTTATGCTTTCCTCCTCCTCTCTGTTGTTGGACGTCCAGAGGCCACTTTGTGAGAGGGGACGCTGGCAGACGGACCACTGATCTGCTCCAGCAGAGCTCTTCTGATGCTCTTAGGTTCCCTAAAACGAGCCTGTATTGGAATGTATCGAAAAATACGAACAGCCAGAAACAGACGGCAGGCCCTGGGCCTCTGAACTTTGGTCTGGTCTTTGATTCAGGATTACGACAGCAGGAAGATGGTTCGTTGCCCCGGAAGCCATTTCCTCCCTGGCCACCAATGCTGAAGAGCGCGCCTGGTTGCGAACCTTGCGGCAGCTGACCCAATCCCCCCATTATCTCTTCCTCAGCGTGCTCCGTCTTCAGCTTCCGCACCACTGAACAGTTGCTATGGTTAAAATGAGATCAATCGAGATCCAGGCAACAAAATAGTGGTGACAGAAAGCGTTCTCTCTCTCTCCCTCTCCCTGCTTTGCACAGAGGACACATTTCAGCTTCAACTTTATGCCCGAGAGCTTCGGGCGCACAAAACAATTTGAGGATAATATTTGGTTCTATCTCATTCCTCGGGTTATGTTTTAGGGAAAGCGGTGAGAGCCAGTTTGGCGTAGTGGTTAAGTGCGTGGACTCCTATCTGGGAGAACCGGGTTTGATTCCCCACTCCTCCACTTGCAGTTGCTGGAATGGCCTTGGGTCAGCCATAGCTCTGGCAGAGGTTGTCCTTGAAAGGGCAGCTGCTGCGAGAGCTCTCTCAGCCCCACCCTCCTCACAGGGTGTCTGTTGTGGGGGGAGAAGATATAGGAGATTGTAAGCCACTCTGAGTCTCTGATTCAGAGAGAAGGGTGGGGTATAAATCTGCAGTCTTCTTTTTCTTCTTCACCTGTTTGTTGTAGTAGTTAAGTGCAGGGACTTAAGTGCATGGACTTCCCCACTCCTCCACTTGCACCTGCTAGCATGGCCTTGGGTCAGCCATAGCTCTGGCAGAGGTTGTCCTTGAAAGGGCAGCTGCTGAGCCATCTCAGCCCCACCCATCTCACAGGGAAGATATAGGAGATCGTGAGCCACTTTGAGTCTCTGATTCAGAGAGAAGGGCGGGGTATAAATCTGCAATTCTTCTTCTTCTAGCCAGACAGGTAGCATTTTGTAGAAAAAGAGGTGCTGGAGTCATTTTGTAGAAAAAGAGGTGCTGGAGCATATTAGCACAACTCATCTGCATACGCCACACTCCCTTGATGTCATCACCAAATTATATCAGCTCAGCATCTACCTTAAAATGTTTCTTGAATTAAAGGTAAAGGTAGTCCCCTGCGCAAGCACCAGTCGCTTCCGACTCTGGGGTGACGTTGCTTTCACAATGTTTTCACGGCAGACTTTTTTAATGGGGTGGTTTGCCATTGCCTTCCCCAGTCATCTACACTCCCCACCCCCCATCCCAGCAAGCTGGGTACTCATTTTACCGACCTTGGAAGGATGGAAGGCTGAGTCAACCTCGAGCCGGCTACCTGAACCCAGCTTCCTTGAATTAGAACTGTCATAATAAAACCTTACTCCCATCCAACGTTCACTCCAAGCTGTAGAGTCTTGTGAGCAAAAATTCTACATTGTGAGCTCCTGACATTAAAGTTGTGGGCCGCTGCATAAATGAGTGTGCTAAGGGGTCCCTTCCCAGGCTCCACCCCCCACAAATCTCCAGGTATTTACAACCCAGAACTGGCAACCCTAGCCGGGCTGGAGTTGTGAGTGGCCCACCAGAATCAGGGTTGCCAGGTCTGCCCAGACACCGGAAAAGGAGGAAAGGTAGGGTTGCCAGATCCAGGCTGAGAAACTCCGCGAATGAGACGCTTAAGAAACTCCACTCCCCCCCCCCCCCCCAAAAAAAGCTTCTTTCTCTCTGTAGTTTAACTATATTGGTTTTGTCCATGGCATGGGCACTAATGGTAGTTCTGACGGACCAATGTCAAAAGTCCCCGCAGCCGCCCTGAGCCACTTGGTGGGAAGAGCGAGATATAAATAATAAAATAAATAAATAAATAAATAAATTTCTGAAGGTTCGGAGGGAACTGTGGGCAAGTCCAGGCAATGCCCCTCTGCTTGCTTTTGCACACTTTCTTCCGAGCCGTGATGAGCAGTCTGGGACTTGTTGGAGATGAAATGCAGAGAGGCAGAGGAAACCGAGGAGGCAATAAGATGATGGGTCTTTTTACTCACCTTTTACATTACCTAATGTTCTCACAACTGTTTTGCATTATTGCTGCCCAAAGCATCTACATTTGTTTCGGCTCCACCCCCCACAAATCTCCAGGTATTTACAACCCAGAACTGGCAACCCTAGCTGGGCTGGAGTTGTGAGTGGCCCACCAGAATCAGGGTTGCCAGGCCTGCCCAGACACCGGCAAAGGAGGAAAGGTAGGGTTGCCAGATCCAGGCTGAGAAACTCTGCGAATGAGACGCTTAAGAAACTCCACTCCCCCCCCCCCCCAAAAGAAGCTTTTTTCTCTCTGTAGTTTATTGGTTTTGTCCACGGCATGGACACTAATGGTAGTTCTGACGGAGCAATGTCAAAAGTCCCTGCAGTGATTTTAGAAGGTTCCGAGGGAACTGTGGGCAAGTCCAGGCAATGCCCCTCTGCTTGCTTTTGCACACTTTCTTCCAAGCCGTGATGAGCAGTCTGGGACTTGTTGGAGAGAAGGCGAGATGAAATGCAGAGAGTCAGAGGAAACCGAGGAGGCAATAAGATGATGGGTCTTTTTACTCACCTTTTACATTACCTGATGTTCTCACAACTGTTTTGCATCATTGCTGCCCAAAGCATCTACATTTGTTTCGGCAAGATGCGTTTCAGAGCTGCTGCTGCAACGTTTTTATCCACACTAGTTTTGATCTGGTGTTTCCTCTGCAGGCATTTCAAACTGTATTGTAGACGTTTTCATGCGTTTTAAAAAACTCCTTCAAAAGCCACCACAAGGTGCAGTAATTTGCATGAGAACTGACAGCACTTGAAATTTTTACATATCATTGCTTGCCTCCTCTAGTAATTTAAATTTGTATCGTTTTTCTCCACACTAGTTTTGATCTGGTGTTTCCTCTACAGGCGTTTCAAACTTGTATTGTAGACGTTTTCATGCATTTTAAAAGACTCCTCCCAAAGCCACCACAAGGTACAGTAATTTGCAAGAGAACTGACAGCACTTGAAATTTTTACATATCATTGCTTGCCTCATCTAGTAATTTAAATTTGTATTGTTTTCGCAGTGTTGACACGATTTCCAAGCAACCATATACATTTAACTAAGTGGTGGTATTCCGTCTGCCCTCTGATCAGAGACCCCCCCCCCAAAAAAAGAGAAACGCTTAAATGTAAAAGGAAAATAATTAAAATGGAATGGTGGCAGGCGATTTGAAGACTCTAAAACTCTGGATCAAACTGAACGTAAAAACACCCGATGTTCAGCGGGCACCATGAACCTGAAGAGAGCTCTTGGGGAACAGGGGAGGAGGAAGGTGAGAACTGTCTAGCAATGGCTTGTAAATACTCAGCTGATTGCAGGTTGAGCTAGGGCGGCCAATCCCCAGAGAGCAGCTGGAAATCTCCTGGGATCCAAGTGAAAGAGATCAGTTCTCTTGGAGGAAACGGCTGCTTTGGAGAGAGCATTCTATGGCAGGAGTGTCAAACATATGGCCCGGAGGCCGGACCTAGCCTATCCATGTCCCTTATCCTGCCCTTGAGCGGAGGGGCCCCCTGAGATTTACAACTTAAAATTGTTTGTTAGCCCCATGGCGTAGAGTGGTAAAGCTGCAGTAATGCAGTCGGAGCCCTCTGCTCACGACCTGAGCTCGATCCCGGCGGAAGCTGGTTCAGGTAGCCGGCTCCAGGTCGACTCAGCCTTCCATCCTTCCGAGGTAGGTCAAAGGAGTCCCCAGCTTGATGGGGGGAAAGTGTAGAGGACTGGGGAAGGCAATGGCAGACCACCCCGTAAAAAGTCTGCCGTCAAAACGTTGTGACCCCAGAGTCGGAAACAACTGGTGCTTGCACAGGCGACTACCTTTACTTTAGTGGGCCCTGTGGCACAGAGTGGTAAAGCTTCAGTACTGCAGTCGGAGCCCTCTGCTCACGACCTGAGTTTGATCCCAGTGAAAGCTGGTTCAGGTGGTTGGCTCCAGGTGGACTCAGCCTTCCATCCTAAGAACAGAAGAACAGAAGAGAAGCCATGTTGGATCAGGCCAATGGCCCATCCAGTCCAACACTCTGTATCACACAGTGGTCTACACACACACACATTCTGTGGCTAATAGCCATTGATGGACCTCTGCTCCATATTTTTATCCAATCCCCTCTTGAAGCTGGCTAAGCTTGTAATCACCACCACCTCCTGAGGCAGTGAATTCCAAATGTTAATCACCCTTTGGGTGAAGAAGTACCTCCTTTTATCCATTTTAACCTGATTGCTCAGAAATTTCATTGAATGCCCACGAGTTCTTGTATTGTGAGAAAGGGAGAAAAGGACTTCTTTCTCTACTTTCTCCATCCCATGCATAATCTTGTAAACCTCTATCATGTCACCCTGCAGTCGACGTTTCTCCAAGCTACAGAGCCCCAAGCATTTTAACCTTTCTTCATAGGGAAAGTGTTCCAAATCTTTAATCATTCTAGTTGTCCTTTTCTGCACTTTTTCCAATGCTATAATATCCTTTTTGAGGTGCGGTGACCAGAATTGCACACAGTACTCCAAATGAGACCGCACCATTGATTTATACAGGGGCATTATGATACTGGCTGATTTGTTTTCAATTCTCTTCCTAATAAGTCCCAGATAGCGTTGGCCTTTTTTATTGCAATCGCACACTGACTTGACATTTACAGTGAGTTTTCTACCATGACCCCAAGATCTCTCTCTTGGTCAGTCTCTGTCAGTTCACAACCCATCAACTTGTATTTGTAGCTGGGATTTTTGGCCCCAATGTGCATTACTTTGCACTTGGCCACATTGAACCTCATCTGCCACATTGACGCCCACTCATTCAGCCTCAACAGATCCCTTTGGAGTGCCTCGCAATCCTCTCTGGTTCTCACCATCCTGAACAATTTAGTGTCATCTGCAAACTTGGCCACTTCACTGCTTACTCCCAACTCCAAGGTTCCGAGGTCGGTAAAATGAGTACCCAGCTTGCTGGGGGGAAAGTGTAGATGACTGGGGAAGGCAACGGCAAACCACCCCATAAAAAGTCTGCCGTAAAAACGTTGTGAAAGCAATGTCACCCCAGAGTCGGAAATGACTGGTGCTTGCACAGGGGACTACCTTTTTTTTTAAAAAAAATATTCTAGTACTTTCCCCCCCCTTCCCCCTTTCACCCTAACCTTTTCTTCTTTTTACTGTAAACTTAATTTAAAAATACTTAAAGAGAAAGTACGGGAGATAGGAACCATCGTTAGCCACTCCCTTCGAAAGAGTTCTTCCCAATGTTCGTGCAAACAAAGTCTCTGTTCCTTCAACGGAGTCGCCAGCAAGCTGCAAAACTGAAACAAGCATTTGATATTGCAGCCTCCTACTTGTCTCTGCAAATATAACCTATTTTGACAAACCAGTCGCAAACGACTGGCGCTTGCACAGGGGACTACCTTTACCTTTTTTAAGTGATTGGTAGCTGACCTGAGTCCGCTTGCAGAGACGGCAGGATAGAAACCTGAAGTAAGTAAGTAAATAAAAAATCTTCTGTGCGAAATGCAGGAGGGAAGAGAACTAGTGGTGGAGGGATAGGACAAGCTGATCAAACCAACTGTTTGAACTGTGGTCTCAGGCTGTGCCTATTGTTCGAATGATGGTCTCTTTGATTTCATCTGTAGGTATCGTATTGATGAGAAAGCTTAATTAGGATGCTTAAGTTATGCTTCATTTATTGTTATTGTAGTGTTTAACGTTGTAAACCGCCCTGAGCCCGCTTTGCGGGATAGGAAGGGGTATAAATGGCAAATTAAAATTAAATTAAAAAAAATATGAAACAGCTGGGTTCAGAGCCCCTCTCATCCTGAGCTAGGAACCTGACATCTGGGTCACACAGGGCTGGTTGCTCAACCTGGGCCGCCTCATAGTCTTGCAGGTGGTTAAGAGAAACCATGTTGGATCAGGCCAGTGGCCCATCCAGTCCAACACTCTGTGCCACAGAGTGGCCAACCCCCCCCCCCGGTGCCATCAGGAGGTCCATCGGTGGGGCCAGGACATTAGAAGCCCTCCCACTGTTGCCCCCTCCCCGCAAACACCAATAATACAGAACTTCACTACCCCAGGCAGAGAGTTACAACAATACGCTGTGGTCAATAGCCATTGATAAAACTCTGCTCCATAAGTTTATCCAATCCCTGCTTGAAGCCATCTATGCTTGTAGCCGCCACCACCTCCTGTGGCAGTGAATTCCATGTGTTAATCACGCTTTGGGTGAAGAAGAACTTCCTTTCATCTGTTCTAACCTGACTGCTCAGCAGTGTCCACGAGTTCTTGCATTGTGAGAAAAGGAGAAAAGTACTTCTTTCTCTGCCTACTTTCTCTACCTTCTTTCCCTACCTTCTTTCTCTGCCTTCTCTATCCCATGCATAATATTGTAAACCTCTATCATGTCACCCCTCCGCCGACGATTTATTGGGACGTTTGTGGATTTCCCAGTAAATCAGCAGCTTTCCCTCCTACGAATCAATCATTGGCCCCGCCCTCTCGTCGGTTAGATCTCGAGCCTCTTTGGCCCTTGCTTGCCTTCTGTTTTTCATCTTATCTAGGAACCTCTCTTCTTTCCTGTCGCCCTGGGCTTGGAGGCGTAGCAAGTTCAAAACTTTTTGAAGTTCATCTGTTCACAGTAGGTTAAATCTACCTCTATGAATATGCCATGTCAGACGCGCCTCTATTTTCATCAGTAAAATTTCTTTCTCTTGTGACCATCCACCCCAAGCCCTCTATGTGGCCAGGGAGGACTTGGTAAGCCTAGTGGGTGCCCGGGTGCCCAAGGGCACCGTGTTGGAACCCCCCCCAACTATTTTTCATTCTTACCCTCTGCGTCCAAACCCCAACCCACCCCAAGCCGGTTTGGTGTAGTGGTTATGTGTGCGGACTCTTACCTGGGAGAATCGGGTTTGATTCCCCACTCCTCCACTTGCACCTGCTAGCATGGCCTTGGGTCAGCCATAGCTCTGGCAGAGGTTGTCCTTGAAAGGGCAGCTGCTGGGAGAGCCCTCTCCAGCCCCACCCGCCTCACAGGGTGTCTGTTGTGGGGGAGGAAGGGAAAGGAGATTGTGAGCCGCTCTGAGACTCTTCGGAGTGGAGGGCGGGATATAAATCCAATATCTTCTTCTTCTAAAAGCCTCTCCTTTTGAGAGCCAGTTTGGTGTAGTGGTGAAGTGTGTGGACTCTTATCTGGCAGAACCGGGTTTGATCCCCCACTCCTCCACTTGCACCCGCTGGAATGGCCTTGGGTCAGCCAGCGCTCTCGCAAAGCTCTCCTTGAAAGGGCAGCTTCTGGGAAAGCTCTCTCAGCCCCACCCACCTCACAGGGTGTCTGTTGTGGGAGAGGAAGGTATAGGAGATTGTCTGAACAACATTTTTCTCTTAAGCGGGAAACGTGGACGATCGGGAAAACTGCATTAAGCTTCTGCACTTCCAAGGCGCAATTTTTACAAAATATATATTGGACCAATGGATACCCAGCACACTTCAAAGGTAGCCCAGCTGTTCTGCAGGCCACCGGAGTGTCACGCAAGGATGGTGGTGATTTCTCGCCTAACCTCGCCCGGCGGCAATTGGCATGTGCCCTAAAGCACAAGATTCAATTATCCCCCTCATTATCTTAGCTACAAATGTTATTAGGAGCCATAAAATTACCCATTAAAGCCAGAGGGATTATTTGCGTGCATCACTAAAGGGGGAGAAGCGGGGAATAATTCACTAAACAGGCTTAGAGCTGAAATTCCGTCTTTAATTATTTTTATTTAAACAGGGACGTCCGTAACGGACGCCGTGTCCTCTCCAGACGAGCATGCCATGTAGCTATTTGTCTTAGTAAATTTAGTTGCCATGCCTTTGGGAAAAAAAGACCCTAGAAGTGAATTCTGTGCCAGGAAACGGTGTCACACGAGTGTATAGAAGCTTGACAACACTTCGCTTCTGTTTATATAGCACTTCAGGTCATACCAAGTATGTCTCTTTCCAGAGGGTAGCTGTTTGCACTGAAAATAAACAGGAGCCTGGTAGCATTTAAAGGACGAAGCAAATGTTATTTCCCACGTAAACTTTCTCAGAATAGATAGAGAAGGTAGAGAAAGAAGTCCTTTTCTCCCTTTCTCGCAATCCAAGGACTCGTGGGCGCTCCATGGAATTGCTGAGCAGTCAAGTTGGAATGGATACAAGGAAGTCCTTCTTCACCCAAAGGGTGATGAACACGTGGAATTCTCTGCCACAGGAGGGGGGGACGGTGGCTCAGTGGTAGAGCATCTGCTTGGTAAGCAGAAGGTCCCAGGTTCAATCCCTGGCATCTCCAAAAAGGGGTCCAGGCAAGTAAGCATGAAAATCCTCAGCTTGAGACCCTGGAGAGCCGCTGCCAGTCTGAGAAGACAATACTGACTTTGATGGACCAAGGGTCTGATTCAGTATAAGGCAGCTTCATATGTTCAGGAGGTGGTGGCGGCTACAAACATGGACAGCTTCAAGAGGAGGTTGGATGAACACACGGCGCAGAGGTCCATCAGGGTATAGATGGAACTCTCCGTCTGGGGCAGTGATGCTCTGTATTCTTGGTGCTTGGGGGGGGGGCAACAGTGGGAGGGCTTCTAGTGTCCTGGCCGCACTGGTGGACCTCCTGATGGCACCTGGTTTTTTGGGCCACTGTGTGGCACAAAGGGTTGGACTGGATGGGCCATTGGCCTGAGGAGGAAAGTAAGGACTATTGTAAGCTGCTCTGAGATTCAGAGTGAAGGACGGGGTATAATTCCAATATCATCATTATCATCATCATCTTCTTCTTCTCCTTCTCGTCCTCCTCCTCACTTGGTAGGGACTAGGAAATGCGTCTGCAGGTGTGGGGGATGCCAGCCTGCATTTGGAACCTGGAGAACTCCAGGAATGACAGCTCATTCCTATACTACAAAGATCGGTTCACTTTGGAGGGTGGATTCTTGGGCAGTGTACCCCACTGAGGTTCCTGTCCTCCCCAGGCTGCATCCCCAAATCTCCTGGAGTTTCCAGGCCTGGAACTGGCAACCCTCCCCCCACCCCAAGCCCTCTATGTGGCCAGGGAGGACTTATTTATTTATTTATTTTATTTTATTTATTTCTTATTTATTTTTCATATTTCTATCCCGCCCTCCCTGCCAAAGCAGGCTCAGGGCAGCTAACAACACTAAGCCTAGTGGGTGCCCAAGGGCACCACATTGGAAACCCCCCCCATCTATTTTTCGTTCTTACCCTCTGCATCCAAACCCCATCCCAATCCTTAAAAGCCTCTCCTTTTGAGAGCCAGTTTGGTGTAGTGGTGAAGTGTGCGGACTCTTATCTGGCAGAATCGGGTTTGATTCCCCATTCCTCCACTTGCAGCGGCTGGAATGGCCTTGGGTCAGCCAGAGCTCTCGCAAAGCTCTCCTCGAAAGGGCAGCTTCTGGGAGAGCTCTCTCAGCCCCACCCACCTCACAGGGTGTCTGTTGTGGGGGGATGAAGATATAGGAGATTGTAAGCCGCTCTGAGTTCAGAGAGAAGGGCGGAGGATAGATCTGCAGCCAGAGGGCACGAACAACAGCCCCTCTTCCAGAAGTGGGCAGCAGCCAGCTTGGCCATACCCTCCCCAGTGTTCCCTCTAAGTTGAGTTCATGTGAGCTAGCTCACAGTTTTTTAGCCTCTGGCTCACACATTTTTGTCTTAGCTTAGCCTGCTCAGGAAGGAGGGCCGCTGAGCACACCATTCCATGCAGTAGCTCACAACTTTAATGCCAGTAGCTCACCAACTCCTCCACTTGCACCTGCTAGCATGGCCTTGGGTCAGCCATAGCTCTGGCAGAAGTTGTCCTTGAAAGGACAGCTGCTGTGAGAGCCCTCTCCAGCCCCACCCACCTCACAGGGTGTCTGTTGTGGGGGAGGAAGGTAAAGGAGATTGTGAGCCGCTCTGAGACTCTTCGGAGTGGAGGGTGGGATATAAATCCAATATCTTCATCTACCTCACAGGGTGTCTGTTGGGTGGGGGGAGGTAAAGGAGATTGTGAGCCACTCTGTGACTCTTCGGAGTGGAGGGTGGGATATAAATCCAATATCTTCATCCACCTCACAGGTGTCTGTTGTGGGGGAGGAAGGGAAAGGAGATTGTGAGCTGCTCTGAGACTCTTTGGAGTGGAGGGCGGGATATAAATCCAATATCTTCTTCTTCTTCTTATGCACACATGACTCCACAGCATAGAAGGAGCATGGACCCTCTCCAACCCTGGAAAACAGGTGCATCTTTCTTGAATCTTGCACTCCTCCCGACAAGCACATTTGTAAAGCGCTCAGGGAGCATCTGACTGCCTCGCTTATTCCGAACAGACAATTGTGTCAATGTGCCAAAACAGATGGAATTCTAGCAGGAACTCCTTTGCATATTAGGTCACCCCCCCCCCCCCGATGTAGCCAATCGTTCAAGAGCTTACAGGGCTCTTCTTACAGGGCTTACTGTAAGCTCTTGGAGGACTGGCTGCATCAGGGGTGTGTGGACTAATATGCAAAGGAGCTCCTGCTAGAATCCCACCCCTGGCCAAAATGCAATAAAGCAGGAGCTCTGTGCCCCCTGGGGAAAAAAAAATCAAACCCCATTTCTTCAAGCTGAAGTCGATGCTGGAATAAATGTGCTTAGCCTTGAAGGTGGCACTGGATTCCTGTTCTGATCTAGCCTGAAGCTGGCCAGTTCAGGAAAACATGTGCCTCGGCTATCCGTCGTTTGGGGGAAAACGTTGATCGAAAGCAGGTTTGACAGTCGCCGGCCCAGCTTTTCCATAGCATCACCCATTCCCTTGCATGTGAGCGTTGGCCTGCGAGAGACCTCTGCTCCCAGGTGAAGGGAAAAGCAAATGGAGCCCGGAGCCTGCGTGCCTTCTGCTCGACGTGGCGTGTGGGGCAACAGCTGCGCTAACCGTCCAACGGCGTTCTCCGGCTGGATTGATTTGCGTGAATGGCAAGCGCAGTGAATGGGCCGTTGGGCAGCCCATTCACACAAAAGACAGGATTCTTTGAATCGTTCGGGGGAGCGGTGAATCATTCATGGGAGCCAGCCTGTGTTTGGGGGGGAGGGGGACATATAAATGGGTCAACAGCTCTACTCAGGTTTGGCGCAGGCTTAAGCAGACCAAGGAATCTTGGGAAATAGATTTAGATGGCGTCTTCTCTAATCTGCTTGCAGATGGACTAAATAGCTTTGTTTCTCTAGGAATCCTTGCCAGTTCTCTCTGATAACTGTTATGTATGTGACAGCTGGACAGCGTTACTGATGTAACAAACACAAATTTGAGCAGACTTCGGAGAATGGTGGAAGACAGGAAGGCCTGGCGTGACTTTATCCATGGGGTCGCAAAGAGTCGGACTCGACTCTGCGACTGAACAACAACAAAAATGTGGACTGTTATGTATGTGGAGGGTTGGCTACATCAGGGGTGTGTGGCCTAATATGCAAAGTACCAGGTTCAATTCCCCAGCAATTCCAGTCTGCTAGCAAGTAATAGGAAAGCCTTTTACTCAAGATCTTGGAGAACTTGGAGGATTCTACATGCCAAGTTTGGTGTAGTGGTTAAGTGTGTAGACTCTTATCTGGGAGAACCGGGTTTGATTCCCCACTCCTCCACTTGCACCTGCTGGAATGGCCTTGGGTCAGCCATAGCTCTTGCAGAGATGTCCTTGAAAGGGCAGCTGTTGTGAGAGCCCTCTCAGCCCCACCCACCTCACAGGTTGTCTGTTGTGGGGAAAGAAGATATAGGAGATTGTAAGCCGCTCTGAGTTCAGAGAGAGGGGTGGGGTATAAATCTGCAGTCTTCTTCTTCAAGTGTATGCTCTATCACTTATCCATGACCCTCCCCAATCCTCTCCATATGCCAGAATCATAGAATCATAGAGTTGGAAGGGACCTCTAGGGTCATCTAATCCAAACCCCTGCACAATGCAGGAAAATCACAAACACGTCCCCCAAATCGTTGTTAGGCTTATGCCTCCCCACACCCTGCAGCTGTTTTAGCCTTTGAAGAATTTGCAGGAGATCATAAGAACAAAAGAGAAGACATGCTGGATCAAGTCAATGGCCCATCCAGTCCAACACTCTGTGTCACACAGTGGCTGAAACCCAGGTGCAATCAGGAGGTCCACCAGTGGGGCCAGAACTTTAGAAGCCCTCCCTCTGTTGCCCTTGCCCCCTAAGCACCAAGAAAACAGAGCATCCCTGCCTCATACAGAGTGTTCCATCCATACCTTGTGGCTAATAGCCATTGATGGACATCTACTCCTCCCTAAACAAGGATCTCCTTGGTTGGGCTATCTGTTCAATGGTGAAACAGTATGATGTATTCAAGCCATTCACGAAGACTACAAACATACTGCTCTCAAAGACTGAAGTTCAGAGGTTCACAGGTTTAACCGACTGGGTCTCTGGTACAGCTCAGTTTCCATATTTGAGGGTTCCAGCATTGACAATGCATTGTCTTCAGCCTCCTGGGAGCAGATGGGTCCAATCACCTGGAACAATGTCTTCTCTGGTATTGCAAGAGATGGATGAGACAGGGTGGAGCAACAGTAGGGGGCGCCATCCCAGGATAGCCTGGGTGGTGCCTTTGATGGGGGAGAGGCAGTTATCACAATGGTATGAAGCCCTTCCTTCACCTATTCATTCTACAAAGCTTTTTTTTGAGCAGGAACACACAGGAACACAGTTCTGGCTGGTTTGGTGTCACAGGGTGTGGCCTGATAGGCAAATGAGTTCCTGCTGGGCCTTTTCTACAAAAAGCCATGCGCAAAACAATGGTGACATCAGGGGGTGTGGCCTAATGTGCAATGAGTTCTTGCTGGCCTTTTTCTACAAAAAAAGCCCTGCATGAAACAATGGTGACATCAGGGATGTATGGTCTAATATACAGATAGATTCCTGCTGGGCCTTTTCTACAAAAGCCATGCGCAAAACTATGGTGACATCAGGGGTGTGGCCTAATAGGCAAATGAGTTCCTGCTGAGATTTTTCTACAAAAAATCCCTGCATGAAAAAATGGTGACATCAGGGGTGTGTGGCCTAATAGGCAAATGAGTTCCTGCTGGGCTTTTTCTACAAAAAAAGCCCTGCATGAAACAGCGGTGACATCAGCGGGTGTGAAATAATATGCAAATGAGTTCCCACTGAGCCTTTTCTACTAAAAAGCCCTGTATGAAATGATGGTGACATCAGCGGGTGTGGCCTAATATGCAAATAAGTCCCTGCTGGGCTTTTTCCACACAAAAAAGCCCTGATTTTATGAAATGCCCCTCTACAGAAGCCGAGGTTACTTCCCTAAATTCCTTCCAGACGGGTTTAAAGACCCGCGTTAGCACAGTAAGATGGGCACAGATGGAGCGGCATATGGGCATTTTGTGTCTGAACGACTCTCGTTTTCCCCCGGACCTGTATTTACCTTATTAATCAATTTGTAAGCCACGGTGGGGGAAGTTTAGCTGAAGGTCCACAATCAGGCTTTGCTGAAACTGCAGGTCAGTTTTGTGTGAGTCCTCTTGGACCTCTTCAAGACACCCCTTGGCTCCCCAGGATGGAAAGAAAGGCGGCATCTCTCAGGGCAATAAAACAATTCTCGCAAGAGTCATCCCCTCGAAAAGGCACGCTGGTGCCTAACATTTGTTGGAAGCAGACCGGGGCAGGTTCGCAGCTGTCTCCTGTCGTGGTGTTTTTATCTTGTTTAATTAAAAATAATTAATGTGTCAATGACAAGTGCTTAATAAACAAACCTCAACCCACACAGCCTTTTAGGTGTCTAAACGAAAGCCGATCGCTTCTGACGGGGGGAGGGAGAGGGGGGGTGGGAAGCGCGTTTCGGATCCGAGTGCAAATAATAATAAAAGAGAAGTTCTTTTGAAAATCCTCTCCAAGAAACCCAAGCGATTAAAAACAGCAACGCTCCAGGGCAGAACCGGTTTCTAAAAAAGGGACGCCCACCTCTGCGCATCACACGCTTTGAGAAGTGAAAGAAGCTTATTAGGATTCTAAATCGAGCCTGTCACTAGGTGGTCTAAACACTCGGCCTTTTCTTTGGGGCTGAATTTGCTTCTTTTGATCTGCCCATTTATTAAAATAACCCAGCAGGACCTCAGCAGGGTTGCAAGGCCTGTTTTAGTGGATCAGACCAATGGTCCATCTAGTCCAGCATCCCATCTCACACACTGGCCAACCAGATCCTCTGATTAAGGTTGCCAATTCCAATTCAAGAAATATCTGGGGACTTTGGGGGTGGAGCCAGGACACTTTGGGGTGGAGCCAGGAGCAAGACGAAGAAGAGTCAACAGTGTGATGAGGTGGCTAAAAAGGCAAATGCAATTTTGGGCTGTATCAACAGAAGTCTAGTGTCCAGATCACGTGATGTGATGGTATCGCTTTACTTTGCTCTGGTAAGACCTCACCTAGAGTATTGTGTTCAGTTTTGGGCACCACATTTTAAGAAGGATATAGACAAGCTGGAACGAGTCCAGAGGAGGGCGACGAAGATGGTGTGGGGTCTGAAGACCAAGTCCTATGAGAAAAGGTTGAAGGAATGTTAAGCCTGGAGAGGAGGCGACTGAGAGGTGATAGGATCACCATCTTCAAGTCCTTGAAGGGCTGTCATATAGAGGATAGTGTGGAATTGTTTTTTGTGGCCCCGGAAGGAAGGACCAGAACCAATGGGCTGAAATTAAATCAAAAGAGTTTCCGGCTCAACATTAGGAAGAAGTTCCTGACCGTTAGAGTGATTCCTCAGTGGAACAGGCTTCCTCAGAAGGTGCTAGGCTCTCCTTCCTTGGTGGTTTTTCAAGAGGCTAGATGGCCATCTGACAGCAATGAAGATCCTGTGAATTTAGGAGGAGGTGTTTGTGAGTTTCCTGCATTGTGCAGAGGGTTGGACTAGATGACCCTGGAGGTCCCTTCCAACTCTATGATTCTATGAAGAAGTCTGCAGATTTATACCCCGCCTTTATCTCTGAATCGTCTCCTCCCACAACAGACACCATGTGAGGTGGGTGGGGCTGAGAGGGTTCTTACAGCAGCTGCCCTTTCAAGGACAACTCCGACAAGAGCTATGGCTAACCCAAGGCCATTCCAGCCGGTGCATGTGGAAGAGTGGGAAATCAAACCCGGTTCTCCCAGATAAGAGTCCACACACTTAACCACTGCACCAAACTGGCTCTCAAGGTTGTGACAAGTATAACTGAACTCCAAAGGGAGTTCATCACATTTAAAGGGACCGCACACCTTTTAAATGCTTTTCCTCCTTTGCAAATAATAAAGGATAGGGGCACCTTCTTAGGAGCCTCGTAGAATTGGACCCCCTGGTATTTAGGGGAGGAGCACTGGATGCTATGCTGAAAATTTGGTGCTTCTACCTCAAAAAATAACTCCCCTAGAGCCCCACATACCCACGGATCAATTCTCCTTTCTACCCGATGGGAATCAGTTTCCATAGGGGATAATGGAGTGCCTAGCAGACATTTCGCTCCCCCCCCCCCCGCTTTCTGATGACCCTGAAGCGGGTGGGAGGGTCTCCAAACCGGGGGATCCCCTGCCCCCACCTGGGGATTGTGCAACCAATAAAGAGCAACGCGGCAAATGGAGCAGGAAAACAGGTTAACAAAACCTCTGCAAAGACCAGTCTCCGAAAATAAACAAATATAGATTTACTAAATATCTTCTACAGTAGTCTCAAATGTTAAACCATCTAATTTCATAGAAAAATTCATAAGGAACATCCACCCCTTCACCCAAAGTCACTGAAAAGGCAAGTAAATGCCCCAAACTTCAAGTAGATAGGTGCAGGTAGTAATCCCACAGGTAGGGTTTTCCACGGAGACCAATGCTCCTGAAGATTGTTTTAATATTGTTTTTATTTGCTGTCTATTTTATGCCGTTAGCCGCCTAAAGTCTGTACAGAATGGGCGGGATAGAAATATAGCGTAAATTAAAAAAAATAAATAAGGCGGGCTATAAATTGAAAAAAATTAAATTAAATTAATCTAAACAGACACCCTGCGAGGAAGGTGGGGCTGAGAGAGCTCTCCCAGAACTGCTCTTGAGCAGTACAGCTTTGAAACAACTTGTGACTGACCCAAGGTCACGTCAGCAGGTGCATGTGAAGGAGTGGGGAATGAAACCCGGTTCTCCCAGATAAGAGTCTGCGCACTTAACCACTACAGGGGAAGAAGGTCTATGAGAGCTATGGCTGACCCAAGGCCATTCCAGCAGCTGCAAGTGGAGGAGTGGGAAATCAAACCCAGTTCTCCCAGATAAGACTCTGCACACTTAACCACAACAGGGGAAGAAGGTCTATGAGAGCTATGGCTGACCCAAGGCCATTCCAGCAGGTGCAAGTGAAGGAGTGGGGAATCAAACCCGGTTCTCCCAGATAAGAGTCTGCGCACTTAACCGCTACAGGGGAAGAAGGCTATGAGAGCTATGGCTGACCCAAGGCCATTCCAGCAGCTGCAAGTGGAGGAGTGGAAAATCAAACCCAGTTCTCCCAGATAAGACTCTGCACACTTAACCACTACAGGGGAAGAAGGTCTATGAGAGCTATGGCTGACCCAAGGCCATTCCAGCAGGTGCAAGTGGAGTAGTGGGGAATCAAACCCAGTTCTCCCAGATAAGAGTCTACGCACTTAACCACTACAGGGGAAGAAGGTCTATGAGAGCTATGGCTGACCCAAGGCCATTCCAGCAGCTGCAAGTGGAGGAGTGGGGAATCAAACCCGGTTCTCCCAGATAAGAGTCTGCGCACTTAACCACTACAGGGGAAGAAGTTCTATCAGAGCTATGGCTGACCCAAGGCCATTCCAGCAGGTGCAAGTGGAGTAGTGGGGAATCAAACCCAGTTCTCCCAGATAAGAGTCTACGCACTTAACCACTACAGGGGAAGAAGGTCTATGAGAGCTATGGCTGACCCAAGGCCATTCCAGCAGCTGCAAGTGGAGGAGTGGGGAATCAAACTCGGTTCTCCCAGATAAGAGTCCGCACACTTAACCACTACAGGGGAAGAAGTTCTATCAGAGCTATGGCTGACCCAAGGCTATTCCAGCAGCTGCAAGTGGAGGAGTGGGGAATCAAACCCGGTTTTCCCAAATAAGAGTCCGCACACTTAACCACTACAGGGGAAGAAGGTCTATGGGAGCTATGGCTGACTCAAGGCCATTCCAGCAGCTGCAAGTGGAGGAGTGGGGAATCAAACCCGGTTCTCCCAGATAAGAGTCCGCACACTTAACCACTACAGGGGAAGAAGGTCTATGAGAGCTATGGCTGACCCAAGGCCATTCCAAAAGCTGCAAGTGGAGGAGTGGGAAATCAAACCCGGTACTCCCAGATAAGAGTCAGCGCACTTAACCACTACAGGGGAAGAAGGTCTATGAGAGCTATGGCTGACCCAAGGCCATTCCAGCAGCTGCAAGTGGAGGAGTGGGGAATCAAACCCGGTTCTCCCAGAGAACAGCCCGCACACTTAACCACAACACCAAACTGGAAAAGATGGATGAGTTTACTTTGCTGTGTGACGTTTGGACCAGAGCCAGTGCTTCCTTCGCTTCCCCCCTCCCCAGCCTCCACACGTCTTGCCGGTGTTTTTTCCTTCATTTATGTGATTCATTGCACCCAAATACCGCCACTCCCGGAGAGCTGGATGTGAGTCCCGGAGATGCATTTCATTCGATCTCGCCTCGCATGCTCAAGAGGCTTTGGGGGAGTATCCCCACCCACGTTCTGCTAGGCCTGGATGCGTTTGCCAAAAAGGACAGCCAGCAAAAGAACAGTCAGTTCTTCCGCGGGAGTATAATCGAATAAACCAGGAGGAAGGAGGAAAATTATAGATGAAAATATTTAGCTCCTTCAGACTTACACACTCCTCCTCATTAAAATTTATTGCTAGAGCCAGACAGGAGCTATTCAGCCCATGCGTGTGCATATCAAGATATAGATTGTCACCTGTGTTTCTAAAGATGTCTTCAGCACATATTCATGGGGCCTGCATAAAATAAGTTGTCCCTTCTTATCGACTACCTAATGGCTAGGCCAGGGGTGTTGAACTTATTTGTTATGAAAATTAGGTGCCTCTACCTCAAAAAACAGCCCTCCCAGAGCACCCAATGCCCGTGGATCAATTCCGCATTATTCCATATGGGAATTGTTCTCCATAGGGAATAAGAGTGCCCAGTAGACATTTCCCTCCCCCCCCCCGCTTTCTGATGACCCTAAAGTGGGGGGAGGCCCTCCAAACCTGGGGATTGGCAACCCTCTCTCTCTCTCTCTCTCTCTCTCACACACACACTTATTGGGTCTGGTTCCTCCACAACGGCATCTGAAAAGAACAGGGGTTATGTTGCTCTCTGTCCCACACACACACTCTTACATCCTCTGAAATGAAAGCAAAAAAACCTGAAGGGACTGTGCTGCTGACCCTTCCCCATGAAGTACTTCCTGCTCAACTTTAAAGGCACACGAACACACACACATTTTGAAACGGGACCTGTTTGCAGGTTTCTAAACCTGCCCAAGATCTAGAGGTGCATAGTGGCTGTGGGGGTGGGGCATCCTCCATCGGCCAGCTGGTTGGGGGTGGGGGGAAGCCTGTAAAACTGGGAAATCCCCCACTGGGACTTGGGGGTTGGGAAGCCTATTTGGGGGGGGGACTTGAACTTTCTTTGCGGTTTGACGCTTTCAGTTCCCCAGTTCTGCAGTCTTGCACAATCCTTCTGCACGCCTAATTCTGGGATCAAATCCGGAGGAAGCAGAGTTATACACTCTTTCCTGAGATCCTCAGAAGATTGGTGAGAGAAAAAAAAATATCCTAGACAGAGATCAGATAGGCCCTTATTTTGAACAATTTCTTTTTGTTTGGAGGGATCTCCCCCCCCCAACTGAAAAAGGCCTTGAGTCACGTGAGCCTCTGCTCAATCTGACAAATAGCTGTCCTGACATAAGTGTCTTTGGTGAGAACTAGGCCATGAAGCATTGAATCCGGGTTGTTTTGATGCCGCCGCATCAAGCTTTGCTTTCGAACGCTTGACAGCCAGAATTGTCCATCTGATCGTCCATCTGGTTCCACTTATACCTCTCGTAATGTGTGTGTGTGTGGGGGGGAAGATGCTTAGGAACTCCCAAACGTTTTGTTCAAAGAACCAACTCTGCTCTAGTGCATGCAAACTGCAGATGATAGGCGGGGTGGTCAGCCCGGTGATTTGAGACCGGTTGCTCTTTAGAGTCCAGCCAGAGTTTCAGGGTACAAGCTGTTGGCAGTCAAAGCCCCCCTTAGAACCATAGAATCATAGAGTTGGAAGAGACCTCCAGGGTCATCTAGTCCAACCCCCTGCACAATGCAGGAAACTCACAAATACCTCCCCCTAAATTCACAGGATCCTCATTGCTGTCAGATGGCCATCTAGCCTCTGTTGAAAAACCTCCAAGGAAGGAGAGCCCACCACCTCCCGAGGAAGCCTGTTCCACTGAGGAACCGCTCTAACTGTCGTAATGTTGAGCCGAAAACTCTTTTGATTTAATTTCAACCCGATGGTTCTGGTCCTACCTTCTGGGGCCACAGAAAATAATTCCACACCATCCTCTAGTTGACAGCCCTTCAAGTACATATCACCTCTCAGCCGCCTCCTCTTCAGGCTAAACATGCCCAGCTCCTTCAGCCTGTCTTCATAGGACTTGGTCTCCAGACCCCTCACTATCTTTGTCACCCTCTTCTGGACCCGTTCCCTTGTCAGAAGGAAACTTTGGCTCTTGAAACCTTATACCAAGGGTGGCCAAACTGCAGCTCGGGAACCACATATGGCTTTTCCCCACATATTGTGTGGCTCTTGAAGCCCCCACCACCCTTTTGGTTGACTTGAAGAAGGCATTTGTCTTTTTAAATCACTTCTCCAGGCCAAGCCAGCCAGCCACTTGGAAGAATGCATTTAAAGTTGTTTTCTTTCCACCCTTCCTTCCTTCCTTCCTTCCTTCCTTCCTTCCTTCCTTCCTTCCTTCCTTCCTTCCTTCCTTCCTTCCTTCCTTCCTTCCTTCCTTCCTTCCTTCCTTCCTTCCTTCCTTCCTTTTCCTTCCTTCCTCTCTCAAACGTCTGACATTTATTCTATGTGGCTCTTACAGCAAGCAAATTTGGCCATCCCTGGCTTGTATAGTAAGTAAGTAAATTTTTATTTATACCCTGCCCTCCCCGCCGAGGCAGGCTCAGTATGCAGAAACTACTGTTGCTCTCTAAAGTGTGACTGAACTAGGGTTGCCCAGTATGATTCAAGAAATATCTGGGGACTTTGGGGGTGGAGCCAGGAGCAAGGGTATGACAAGCATGGTTGAACTCCAAAGAGAATTCTGGCCATTACATTTAATGGGACCGCATGCCTTTTAAATGCCTTCCCTCCATATGGAATAATGAAGGATAGGGGCACCTTCTCTGGGGGCTCATAGAATTGGACCCCCTAGCCAATCTTTTTGAAACTTGGGGGGGGGAGGGTTTGAGGAGAGGCACTGTATGCTATGCTGAAAATTTGGAGCCTCTGCCTCAAAAAACAGGGCCCCCCCAGAGCCCCAGATTCTCATGGATCAATTCTCCATTATACCCCATGGGAATTGGTTTCCATAGAATATAATGGAGTGCTCAGCAGACATTCCCCCCCCCCCAATTTCTGATGACCCTGTAGTGAGGGGAGGGCCTCCAAATTTGGGGAGTCCCTGCCCCCCCCAACTGGGGATTGCCAACCCTAGAACTTGAATTAGACTGAAACTATCATTGTTATTTATTCTTTGAGTTTTGACCACCCTTCCCCATAGAACAGGGCTCAGGTGTAGAGAACCAGGTTGGTGTAGTGGTTAAATGCACAGACTCTAATCTGGGAGAACTGGGTTTGATTCTCCACCCCTCCACCTGCAGCTGCTGGAGTAACCTTGGGTCAGTCAATGCGGCCTCTAAGCTGGGAAGTCCTGGGAGCAAAAGTTCTACTTTGTGAGCTACTGGCTTTAAAGTTGTGAGCAAGCTATTTGGCTACTGCATAAATTACTTTGGGGACATCTTTACTGAGCTAAGACAAAAATGTGTGAGCCGGAGGCTAAAAAACTGTGAGCTAACTCACACTAACTCAGCTTAGAGGGAACACTGATGCTGATTCTGTGAATTCAGGCAGTCCAGCCTCCTGTCTCACATAGTGGCCAACCAGTTCTTCTGGAGGATCAACAGCAGGGCATGATGGCCGAAGTCTTCAGAAGAACATCAGAAGAGTCCTGTTGGACTGGACCAATGGTGCATCTAGTCCAGCATCCTGTCTCACATAGTGACCAACCAGTTCCTCTGGAGGATCAACAACAGGGCATGAAGGCCGAGGCCTTCAGAAGAACATCAGAAGAGCCGTGTTGGACTGGACCAATGGTCCATCTAGTCCAGCATCCTTTCTCACATAGTGGCCAACCAGTTCCTCTGGAGGATCAACAACAGGGCATGAAGGCCGAGGCCTTCAGAAGAACATCAGAAGAGCCCTGTTGGACTGGACCAATGGTCCATCTAGTCCAGCATCCTGTCTCACATAGTGGCCAGCCAGTTCCTCTGGAGGGCGAACAACAGGGCATAGAGCCTGAGGCCTTCTCCTGATGTTGCCTCCAGACAATGGGACGCAGAGGTTGATTGTCACTGAACATGGAAGTTCCCCCCGTCACCGTTTCTAGTAGGGTTGCAAATCGCAAGGTGGGGCAGGGAAATAGTTACAGTAACTATTGCAAGTATCAGCATTTGAATGGTTCTCTAAAACTTTTCTTGAACGTCGAAGCAAAAGCGAAATGCTGGATAAAGTACTGCTGCGTTGCGTTCTATTGTCTGTGCCTTGCTGTTCAGAAGGAAGATTTCATGGAGCGTTGGTCTCCTTGAATTACTGCTTGACTCGTCAATTACTCTCCGGAGTGTGGTTCTCCATACAAGATTTTTTTCTTTGAAGTCGTGGCTGATGCCCAGCTGAGAAAGATTATCGGACATTCACTGCCTTGAAAATAACTTTGGGTGTCGGTTTGCGTTCCTGATATACTTTGGCTGTTGGTTTGCGTTCCTGATATACTTTTTTCTGTACTATTTACAAGTTGTGAATTTGTGATGTATATTTTCTAAAAATGCGTATGAAAGGCATGAATTGTCTGTAGTTTCAAGGCTGGTTTTCGCGGAGAGTTTTCCTTCCCCATTTCCCTGCTCCATTATCCGCGTTGCTCTTTGCTGGTTGCTTTATCCCCAGGTGGGGGCAGGGGATCCCCCAGTTTGGAGGCCCTCCCCCCACTTCAGGGTCATCAGAAAGCAGGGGGAAGGGAGGGAAATGTCTGCTGGGAAGTCTATTATTCCCTAAGGAGAATTATTCCCATAGAAAATAATAAAGAATTGATCTGTGGGTATCTGGGGCTCGAGGGGCTATTTTTTGAGGTAGAGGCAGCACATTTTCAGTATAGCATCCAGTGCCTCTTCCCAAAATACCCCCCAAGTTTCAAAAAGATTGGACCAGGGAGTCCTATTCAATGAACTCCAAAAGAAGGTGCCCCTATCCTTCATTATTTCCTATGGAAGGAAGGCATTTTAAAAGGTGTGTGGTCCCTTTAAAAGGTGTGTGGTCCCTTTCTTTTTGGAGTTCAATGATGCTTGTCACACCTTGCTCCTGGCTCCACCCCCAAAGTCTCCTGGCTCCATCCCCAAAGTCACCAGACTATGCATTTCTTGAATTGGACTTGGCAACCCTAGTTTCTAGTAGTCTCTGATAGATTTATTTTTTACATATCTACCTAATCCTCTTTTAAAGCCATCTATGCCTTTGGCCATCACTACAGCCTCTGGCTACGGATTTCACATTTGAATCCCTCTCTGTGTAAAGCAGTCTTTCCTTTTGTCCATCCGGAACCAACTGCCCATCAGCTTCACTTCTGTCTGTGCCATTTGCCCATGCTCTTCCACAGAGGTATCTTTTGTAGCAGGAACTCCTTTGCATATTTGGTCACACATCCTTGATGTAGCCAATCCTACAAGATCTTACAGGGCTCTTAGTATAGGGCCTACTGTGCGCTCTTGGAGGATTGGCTACATCAGGTGTGTGTGGCCAAATATGCAAAGGAGTTCCTGCTACAAAAAAGCCCTGCGTCTTCCACAAAGCTGTGCCGTGGGAAGCCGCAGCTACGACAGCATGTTTGGTGGGATCTAGACGAGGGATTTCCCCTCCCCCCTGAATCCCCCCCTGAAATTACATTTAGACCTCTCAATACAAGCCTTCTGGTATCAGAAGACCTTTGCATTGTCTTCCTTTCGCATTGAACTCTGTTAAACAATGTTATATTCATTAGGGTTTGTAGAGTCTTTCGGGATCAAGTGCCGTGTTCTACTGGAGAAAGTTTTCCTTCCAGACGTTTCGTTCTCAGCTGCGGAGAACATCCTCAGTGGCGTTGCAGCCGGAGCAGGCGCTCAGACCTTCTTCACAGCAGCCAAGAAGGTCTGAGCGCCTGCTCCGGCTGCAACGCCACTGAGGATGTTCTCCGCAGCTGAGAACGAAACGTCTGGAAGGAAAACTTTCTCCAGTAGAACACGGCACTTGATCCCGAAAGACTCTACAAACCCTAATGATGTTACCAGCCGTGAAAACCTGAAATCTTTTATAATGTTATATTCATTTTGAATTTTACTGTTACATTAACATTCATAAGTTATCTCTGGTCTGCCCTCAACACTAAGATACTTGGACAGCACATCGACAGACGATGTATGTTTGTACTGTCCCGTTGCAACCAACTTGAGTTGCTACCAGGGCTCATTTTGTAGAAAAAGAGGTGCCGGAACTCATTAACTCATTTGCATATGCCACATACCCCTGACATCACTGGAAAGTGTACTAAATTATATCAGCTCAGCATCTACCTTAAAATGCTTCTTGAATTATAATTGTCACCTTACTCCCATCATACTGTTAGAATTGCTTTCTCCTAGGTGGACACAGTGGCATGATGAAGATTTCCATCTGTCTGCTTTAGATGTTTTGGTGAGAGCCAATTTGGTGTAGTGGTTAAGTGTGCAGACTCTTATCTGGGAGAACCGGGTTTGATTCCCCACTGCTCCACTTGCAGCTGCTGGAACGGCCTTGGGTTAGCCATAGCTCTTGCAGAGGTTGGCCTTAAAAGGGCAGCTGCTGTGAGAGCCTTCTCCAGCCCCACCCACCTCACAGGGTGTCTGTTGTGGGGGGAGGAAGATAAAGGAGATTGTAAACTGCTCTGAGTCTCTGATTCAGAGACAATGGGCGGGGTATAATTCTGCAGTCTTCTTCTTCTTCATCATCATCTTTTCCCATTTTTTGTGGAGGAAAATACTAGCAAGTTTCTCAAATCTTAAGAGTTCAGCAAAATTCTGACAGAGGGTTTGAACAATGGAGCCCAGAAGCAAGAACTGGGGGTGTGGGCTTAAGAAAGAAAGAGCACAATAAAATGCAGGGCTTCTGGAGCTCCACTCCTGTGAGCTCCTGCCCCAAATGAGGCCTGGTTGCTACCGATGTAATGGTATGCCCTGATCTTGTTTGATCTCAGAAGCGAAGCAGAGTCAGTATTCGGATGGGAGACCACCAAGGAAGGCTCTGCAGAGGAAGGGAACTGAAAACCACCTCTGGTTCTCACTTGCTTGGCCAGCCCCTTGCTGGGGGTAGGGTTGCCAAGTCCAATTAAAGAAAAATCTGGGAACTTTGGGGGTGGAGCCAGGAGACTTTGGGGGTGGAGCCAGGAGACATTGGGGGTGGAGCCAAGAACAAGGATGTGACAAGCATAATTGAACTCCAAGGGAGTTCTTGCCATCACATTTAAAGAGACAGCACACCTTTTAAAATGCCTTTCTTCCATAGGAAATAATTAAGGATAGGGGCACCATATTTTGGGGCTCATAGAATTGGACCCTCTGGTCCAATAGTTTTGAAACTTGGGGGGTATTTTGGGGAGAGGCACTAGATACTATACTAAAAATTTGGTGCCTCTACCTCAAAAAATAGCCCCCCCCAGAGCCCCCAATACCCACGGATCAATTTCCTATTATTCCCTATGGGAATCGTTCTCCATAGGGAATAATAGAGTGCCTAGTAGACATTTCCCTCCCCCCCACGCTTTCTAAAGGGGGGGAGGGCCTCCAAACCAGGGAATCCCCTGCCCCCTCCCTCTCACACACACTTACCAGATCTTCCTCCCTACAACTCTACTTCCTGTGAAAACGAAAGCAAAAGAAAGGGAGGGGCCGTTCTCAGAAGTCCTTTCTGCTTCCTGCTTCCTGCCCAGCCTTAAAGGGGCAGACATTTTGCAAACGGCTCAGGAGCTCTACAACATGAAGCCTAAAGGTATGTTCTCCCCCCCCCTCCACCCCCCACCCCCGCTTCCAGAGTTTTGAAGAGTGGGAGATGAGGCTGCGAACCCAGAAGTCTCCCGCCAGAGCGGGAGGTTTGGGAAGCCTAGCTGGGGGAAGCAGAGAAGGGCCAGCACATGAATGGGAGACCACCAAGGAAGTCTCTGCAGAGGAAGGCAATGGAAAATCACCTCTGCATCTTACTTGCCTTGAAAACTTGCTGGGGTTGCCATAAATTGGCTGCCACTTGATGGAACTTTACACACACACAGCTGGGCATGCCTGCTCTCCCATAAGAAGGAATACACTTTTTTAAACTGGCCTTCTCTTAGCACACGACAATTAATTACCAACTATCCATGTCTTATTAAGGCAGAGATCATTTCCCTTTGTGCTTTTGTGGAAGAGAGCCTGCTTCAACAACAGCAGCGAAACCTTTGCTTTTACGAACAGTTCAAGAAGAGAAGAAAGGGGGAGAGATGGAGAGCTAATAACCTCTCTTTGGTTGAAACATCAAAGCCGGAGCGTGGATTGGAAGGGGGCAGGTATAATATGATTATAGAGTGCCCCCCCCAGGGAATGAACTATGATTATGGAGCTCCCTCTAGAGGCGCCAAGGAGAACTGGCGCAGCTAAGCAGACCTGTTTGAGCACCTATTCTAAAAGGTTTAACGGGAGCAAACCCCCCCCCCCCTTGTGTGAAGTGACTGCATATTTTCACAGAGGCAAATCCCACTGAATGCAATAGGACTTCTTCTCCAGGGAGTGTGCTGCCAGGATTGCGTTCTTACATTCCCTTGCTTGGATTGTGTACTGTAACTTTTAATGATTGACAAAGCATTGGAGAGCCAAGTAAGATAGTCCAGGATTCTCTCCAAGCAGGAGTGGAATTCTAGCAGGAGCTCCTTTGCCTATTAGGCCACACACCCCTGAAGCAGCCAATCCTCCAAGAGCTTACAAAAAAGACCCTTGTAAGCTCTTAGAGGATTGGCTACATCACGGGGTGTGTGGCCTAATACGCAAAAGAGCTCTTGCTAGAATTCCACCCCTGTCTCCAGATATTCTCCTTGCTCTGGTTAGGGAAGCCTCCCCCCAAAATAATGTGCTGCTTCTGTACCGTTGTCATGGCTAAAGCTGCTTTGCTGGTGGAAGCACTGTCTGGCTGGGCTAGCATCAAAAGGCTGGCACACCAAGCCGTGTGATTAACTTGATTTTGCTGCATTTGATTACTTGGGCCTTGTTCAGACACACAGCTTTATCAGTTGCTTGCTGAAACATCCAGTGATGACTTGGATGTGAGTCAGCCAGATGGGTATCTCCAGGGGTGGAATTCTAGCAGGAGCTGCCCTGCATATTAGGCCACACCCCTCCGATGTAGCCAATCCTCCAAGAGCTTTCAAGGCTCTTTTTTTTGTAAGCTCTTGGAGGATTGGCTACATCAGGGGTGTGTGGCCTAATATGCAAAGGAGCTCCTGCTGGAATTCCACCCCTGTCTCCAAATATTCCCTTTGCTCTGGCTAGGGAAGTCCCCCCCAAAAAAATAATGTGCTGCTTCTGTACCTCTCTGGGTATATTTTTTACCTATCCTCCAAGAAGCATGAGGGATTGTCGTTTCTTCATTTTATCCTCAAACCAACCCTGTGAGCGAAGTTAGGCTGAGAAGAAAAGATGGGTCTAAGCGAGCATAATAGCAGTGAGGAGATTTGAACCCGGGTCTCTCAGGTCCTAGCCCAGCTACTGCATAGCACTGACTTTCTGCGCATTCTTGAAAGACTGATTCATGCATGGATCTTGATTTCTCTGTGTTTAATGAATATACACTAGACTGCCGGCAGCTACATAGAATCATAGAGTTGGAAGGGACCTCCAGGGCCAGGAGGCAACATTAGGGGAAGGTCATGGTCTATTGTTGGTCCTCCAGAGGAACTACATGGGGATTCCTTATCTCCTCCTCTTTTGTTTCTAGTTTTGGATACCTGAATCATAGAGTCGGAAGGGACCTCCAGGTTCATCTAGTCCAACCCCTGCACAATGCAGGAAACTCACAAAGACCTCCACCTAAATTCACAGGATCTTCATTGCTGTCAGATGGCCATCTACCCTCTGTTTAAAAACCTACAAGGAAGGAGAGCCCACCACCTCCCGAGGAAGCTTGTTCCACTGAGGAACTGCTCTAACGGTCAGGCAGTTCTTTCTAATGTTGAGCCAGAAACTCTTTTGATTTAATCCTAGGATTGCAGAATTGGAAGGTACCTCCAGGGTCATCTAGTCCAACCCCCGGCACAATGCAGGAAATTCACAAATACCTTCCCCCCACATCAATTATTGCTGATTCAATTGATTAATGGATTCGACCGATTTTGGTGGATGATTTGTTTTTATTGCATTTTCCCTCGTGAGCCGTTGTCTGCCGACGGTGTCAAAAATAGCTGAAATGAAAGGAAACACATTATTAGACACACGGTATCGGGAGACTTTGTACTACGTTTGTTGTGTGTAGGAGGGAAAATAATCATTGTCATACCACAATGAAACAGAGGAGACAGTTTATTTTTTGATCTTTGGAAATTTTCCCTCTAATTAGGTCAGATTGTCCAAGAAAAGAGGCTTTCCAAAATTAGCCGTGATTGCCGCTATTTGATTACTGCTGTGCCTTAAAATAGCAGCGATCAAAGCTTGTTTGAGAAAGCTTCAAGACACAAAGCTATCTTGTTGCATGCATCGTATAATTTTTATATTGGGGGGGGAGGGGAAGAGAAATCTTTGTTTTTCCCTCCCCACCCGTTAGGGTTGCCAAGTCCAATTCAAGAAATATCTGGGGACTTTGGAGAAGAAGAAGAAGAAGATATTGGATTTATATCCCACCCTCCACTCCGAAGAGTCTCAGAGCGGCTCAATCTCCTTTACCTTCCTCCCCCACAACAGGCACCCTGTGAGGTAGATGAAGATATTGGATTCAGATCCCACCCTCCACTCCGAAGAGTCTCAGAGCGGCTCAATCTCCTTTACCTTCCTCCCCCACAATAGACACCCTGTGAGGTAGATGAAGATATTGGATTTATATCCTGCCCTCCACTCCGAAGAGTCTCAGAGCGGCTCACAATCTCCTTTAGCTTCCTCCACCACAACAGACACCCTGTGAGGTGGGTGGGGCTGGAAAGGGCTCTCACAGCAGCTGCCCTTTCAAGGACAGCCTCTGCCAGAGCTATGGCTGACCCAAGGCCATTCCAGCAGGTGGAGGAGTGGGGAATCAAACCCGGTTCTCCCAGATAAGAGTCCGCACACTTAACCACTACACCAAACTGGTTCTCTGGAGCCAGGAGCAAGCATAATTGAACTCTAAAGGGAGTTCTGGACATCACATTTAAAGGGACCACACGTCTTTAAAATGCCTTCCGTCCATTGGAAATAATGGATAGGAGCATCTTCTTTTGGGGCTCATAGAATTGGATCGCCTGGTCCAATCCTTTTGAAACTTGGAGGGTATTTTGAGGAGAGGAACTTGGAGGATTGGCTACAAATGTGGTGCCTCTACCTCAAAAAACAGCCTCCCAGAGCCCCAGATACCCACGGATCAATTCTCCGTTATACCCTATGGGACTCGGCCTCTCCCCATATGAGCCACAGAGAGCACTTCGATCAAGTACACAAAATCTTCTTACACTCCCCGGGCCAAAAGAAGCACGGCTGGCCACCACTCAAGTAAGGGCCTCCTCGTCCTCCCCACCTTCCGTGTCCATTCAATAATACGTGCAGCTGCATAATAATCCCTGGATTAGGAGAGTGGGCTGCCAGCCAGCTGCCAGGAGCTTTGCCATGCCCCCAGCAGCCCTCATTAGCTTGCGCCACCCTTTCTCCACTTCTTATGTGATTTTGGGTGGTGGGTGTCTTGCTGGCCTTTTGACTGGGGGTGGGGCGGCTCAGGAGAGCCCCAGGTGAGTGAGGCCTGCTTAGGCAGGTTGGATCTCTAGCTAGCCCAAGCAGGCCTCGCTCACCTGGGGCTCTCCTTTCTTGCATCGGGTTGCTTTTGGCTGGAGGGGGTGGCACATGCTAATGAGTTATGCTAATGAGCTCCGCCACCTATTTTTCTACAAAATGACCCCTGATAACACACATTTGGACAGTGAGTTTGAAACATCTTGCCTGCTCTCCGTCCTCTGATTATTTAACAGATGTCTGACACAGACTGTTGCTTTGGACGATTCATGGCCCTATCTGATGAACTGTTGTCCCAGGGAACAGATGAGCCATAACCACCACCATCAGCAGCTCAGAGTTAAAGCCTCTTAAATCATCTTAGTGATTCAATTAAATGAGAGGAAATTAGGCACGGTGCAACTGGATGCCACAGGAATCTACGAAGCTGCCTTCTACTGAATCAGACCCTTGGTCCCTCCAGGACAATACTGTCTGCTCACACCTCCAGCAGCTCTCCAGGGTCTCAGGCAGAGAAGTCTTTCGCATCATCCGCTACCTGGTCTTTTCAACTGGAGATGGTGGGAATTGAACCGGCAACCTTCTACATGCCAAGCAGAGGTTCTATCACCAAGCAGCGGCCCTTTCCCCACCAGTTGCCCAGGTTTTGGCCTACATGTCCCACTCCTGGGATTCTGGAATTATCTAGAAGGAGGAGGAGAAGAGGAGGTTTTTATACCTCACTTTTCTCCACCCTAAGGAGTCTCAAAGCTGCATACAATCACATCCCCTTCTTCTCTCCACAACAGATACCTTGTCAGGTAGGTGAGGCTGAGGAAGTTCTGGGAGAACTGTCAACTGGCCCAAGGTCACTCAGCAGGCTGCATGTGGAGGAGTGGAGACTCAAACCCAGTTCTCCAGATTAGAACTCACCACTTTAATGTTGTAAGCCGCCCAGAGCCTGCTTACAGGATAGGTAGGGATATAAATAGAAAGATTTAATTAAATTAAATTTTTCACCAGTTCAATGTGCTGGCTCTCTCGTTGATTGCTTTGGGAAACCTTTGAGCCAACCTTTGACCCAACAGGATTCTTCCTTTGTTCCTACCTAAGGTGCGGCTTGGGTCCTTAGGTCCAGATGAGGTCCCATGCCCAGCTCTCAGCACCTCCTGCTAAAAGGATCAGGAAGTTGTTGATGTGAAAGACTTCTGCCTGAAACTCTGGACAGTCACTGACATGGAAGACTGACTTTGAGAGCTCAGTGGTCCGACTCACTGGAAGGCAGCTCTGCGGGTTCTTTTTCTGATGGATGGATGGATCAACGGCAAGTTATTTGCCATCTGAAGCAACAATCCTCTGATGGTTCTGCTTTGAGAGCCAGTTTGGTGTAGGGTTGAGTGCGGACTCTGATCTGGGAGAGCAGGGTTTGATTCCCCACTCCTCCACTTGCAGCTGCTGGAATGGCCTTGGGTCAGCCAGAGCTCTTGTAGGAGTTGTCCTTGAAAGGGCAGCTGCTGTAAGAGCTCTCTCAGCCCCACCCACTTCACAGGGTGTCTGTCTGTAGCGAAGGAAGGAGATAAAGGAGACTGTAAGCCGCTCTGAGTCTCTGATTCAGAGAAGGGTGGGGTATAAATCTTTGGTCTCTCTTCTTTGTCTCCCTTATACTCAGGGCTTTCTCTACTTAACTCATTTGCATATTAGGCCACACCCCTGACATCAGCATTTTTTCACACAGGGCTTTTTTGTAGAAAAGTCGAGCAGAAACTCATTTGTATCTTAGGCCACACCCCCTGTTGCCAAGCCAGTAGGAACGGCGTTCCTGTGTGTTCCTGCTGGAATGGCCTTGGGTCAGCTATAGCTCTTGTAGGAGTTGGCCTTGAAAGGGCAGTTGCTGTAAGAGCACTCTCAGCCCCACCCACCTCACAGGGGGGTAAAAGGAGATTGTGACCGCTCCGAGACTCTGAGATTCAGAGTATAGGGCAGAATATAAATCCAATATCATCATCATAGAATCATAGAGTTGGAAGGGATCTCTAGGGTCATCTAGTCCAATCCCCTGCACAATGCAGGAAGCTCGCAAACACTTCCTCCTAAATTCACAGAATTTTCATTGCTGTTAGATGGCCATCTAGCCTCTGTTTAAAAACCTCCAAGGAAGGAGAGCCCACCACCTCCCTAGAAAGCCTGTTCCACTGAGGAATCACTCTAACGGTCAGGAAGTTCTTCCTAATGTTGAGCCTTTTGATTTAATTTCAACCCATTGGTTGAAACTCATGTTTAGCGTATGATCCACTAAGACCCCTAGATCCTTTTCGCACATACTCCTGCTAAGACAAGTCTCCCCCATTCTATAACCATGCATTGGATTTTCCCTACCTAAATGCAAAACTTTACATTTATCCCTGTTAAAATTCATTTTATTGATTTTAGCCCAGTTTTCCAGCCTGTCAAGGTCATCCCGTATCCTATTTCTGTCTTCTTCTGTGTTTGCAACCCCTCCCAATTTAGTATCATCTGCAAATTTAATAAGCATCTCCTCTATTCCTTCATCGAAATCATTGATAAAGATGTTGAACAATACAGGTCCCAGGACAGATCCTTGAGGCACTCCACTTGTCACTCCTCTCCAAGAGGATGAGGAACCATTCACAAGCACTCTTTGGGTGCGATCTGTCAGCCAGTTACAGATTCACCTAACGGTAACAGAATCCAAACCAAATTTTACCAACTTGTCAACAAGGATAGTATGTGGAACTTTATCAAAAGCCTTACTGAAATCAAGATAAACAATGTCTACAGCAATGTGATCCAGCAAGGTAGTCACTTTCTCAAAAAAAGAGATCAGGTTAGTCTGACATGACTTGTTCTTGAGAAACCCATGCTGGCTCTTAGTAATCACATCCATTCTTTCTAAATGTTCCAGGACCGACTGTTTGGTGATTTGTTCTAAAACTTTTCCAGGTATAGATGTCAAGCTGACGGGTCGGTAGTTACCCGGATCATCTTTATTCCCCTTCTTGAAGATGGGGACAACATTTGCCCGCCTCGAATCTTCCGGCACCTCTCCTGTTCTCCAAGAATTCTCAAAAATAATAGCCAGAGGCTCAGAAATTACATCCGCAAGCTCTTTTAGAACTCTTGGATGCAATTCATCTCGCCCTTAGGACTTAGTTTCATTTAAAGAAACTAAATGTTTATGTACTACCCCTATGCTGATCCTAGGTTGGAACTTCATACCCTCCTTATATGTTCTGTTTTTGCCATGTTGAGCACCATTTCCCTCAGAAAAGGAAAAGTAGGAATTGAGCAGTTCTGCCCTCTCTTCATTACCCATTACAATTTCACTTTCTTGCCCTCGCAATGGGCCTACCATATCCTTGCTCTTTTTCTTACTCTGAACATAAGAGAAGAACCCTTTTTTTGTTGTTTTTAGCATCTTTGGCCAGCCTAAGCTCATACTGAGCTTTAGCTTTCCTAACTTTTTCTCTACAAGCACTGGTGATTTGTTTATATTCATCCTTGGTTATAAGGTCCTCCTTCCAATTCCTAAAGGAATCTTTTTTATTTCTCAAGTCTTTAGAGAGCTGTTTATGGAGCCACTTCGGCTTCTTTAGTGAGAAGCAGAGGTGGTTGGCTATTGCCTTCCTCTGCAGAGTCTTCCTTGGTGGTCTCCCATCCAAGACTTATGGTGACATTGCAAGGGGCTTTCAAGGGAAGTGAGAAGCAGAGGTGGTTGGCCTTTGCTTTCCTCTGCAGAGTCTTTCTTGGTGGTCTTCCATCCATGTACCAACCCTGTTTAGCTTCCCAGATCTAACAAAATCATATCATACTATACCTTTTTACCTACCCCATCCAATTTATTCTTTTTTTTTTTTACTGTCAAGTCACAGCTAACTTATTGTGACCCCGTAGGATTTGCAAGGCAAGAGACGTTCAGAGGTGGTTTGCCGTTGCCTGCCTCTGCATAGCAACCCCGTATTTCCTTGGTGGTTGCCCATCCAAATACTAGGCAGGGGTGACCCTTCTTAGCTTCTGAGATCTAATAAGACCAGGTTAGCCTGGACATAGACAAGATTAATTGCATATTGCCAGAGTTGGCTTGGGACCAGTGTGTTTCTTGTAGTATATATAATAAAGCCTAGCTAATACAGCAATTTTGCTAATAATAAAATAGCACTGTCATAATGTATCACTCAACACTGAAGCCTCCACGAATGTAGTGTGCTGGAGTTTGAGTTTGCTTTACCCTTCCATTACTTCAATATATAAGGTCGTGGTCCCACCCCTCAGCCTTCCGTCTCATTTCATTGGCCACCAGCGGTTTCCCTTGCAAAGCGAATGTCTTGGTCACTGATTCCCTTTACGCCAAAGAAGAAGACACAGAGTCGGAAACGACTGGTGCTTGCACAGGGGACTACCTTTACCTTTTTAAAGTTCTGTTGTTTAATTGCATTGTTGGTTCCGTTTATTGATTGCAAATGAGTGAATGAGTGGAAAGATCGATCGCCCCAGATTTTCAGGGGATAAGCTTTCAAAGAGATCTGATGAAGGGGGGTTTGACTCTCAAGGGATCATAACCTGAAGATCTTGTTGGCGAACATATTGACTGTGAGGCTGCCTTATGAACCAGACCCTTGGTTCATTGAAGACAGTGTTGTCTACTCGGGCTGGAAGTGGCTATCAGCTCTCTGACCCTTTCAAATGGAGAGACTCGAGATTCAACCTAAGATATTCTACATGTTAAGCTGATGCTCTGCCACTTAGTCACTGCCATTCCCTATGGGTTGGTCTCTAAACTTGCATTCAGAAGAGGAATCAATGGTCTGACATTAAGAACTTAAGAGAAACCATGTTGAATCAGGCCACTGGCCTATGTAGTTCAACGCTTCGTGTCACATAGTGGCCAAAACCCTGGTGCCATCAGGAGGTCCACCAGCAGGGCCAGAACTTCAGAAGCCCTCCCACTCTTGCTCCCCAAGTACCAAGAATACAGAGAATTACTACCCCAGACAGAGTGTTCCATCTATACTTTGCAACTAACAGCCACTCAACCTGTGCTCCATACGTTTATCCAATCCCCTCTGCCTGTTCTTGCAGCTTCCACTACTTCCTGCAGCAGTGAATTCCACATGTGAATTCCTCTTTGGTTGAAGAAGTATTTCCTTTTATCTGTTTTAACCCAACGGCGCAGCAATTTCATTGCGTGTCCACGGGTTCTTGCATTGCGAGAAAGGGAAAACGACTTCTTTCTCTACCTTCTCGGTCCCATGCATTGTGTTCGGCAGCATCTGTTATCTACAAAAAGTGGTCTACGCTTCCTACGTGCCCTCTATTTTACCATCCAGCAGTTGCACAACTGTGAAATATAGTAGCCTGGGATACAAGAGGCTGATTTTCTCTAACGTTTTCAGTTTTCTTGTGTTGTTCTCTTTTTGTAACCAAGTGGCACGAGGTGGATTGTCCGGTGTGGTGCCTTTCTGCCCTTAAATTGCAGCGCTGATTGAAGGCATAAGAGTCAAAACATTCACCAAGTGTTTTGGAAACTCTACGTCCAAACGTATCTGGGAAGAAGACAGAATTTGAGCCAGCACACCTAACACTGCATCAAAAATATTGCACTCGAATATGCAGTGATATTTTCTGTTGGCTGGGAGGGGGGTAGTGCATGAATGAAGTTATGGGGGTGCTTTTGATTCTCTCCGTGGCTTTTGATTAATTTAGGAGGCTGCTTGGCTATTGGAAGTCAGGAAACATTTTCACCATTATGTGCATATCTCAATAGATGTCCTGAAAATGGAGTTGAATTATCTGGACAGACCAAATCAAAGCTTTTCATTTCTGGCACAGGCTTTGATTTTTAGGGTATTTCCCCCCTTTCAAACTTTGAACATAAGAACATCAGAAGAGCCCTTCTGGATCAGACCAATAGCCCATCTAGCCCAGCATCCTGTCTCACACAGTTAGGATTGCCAGGTCCAACTCAGAAAATATCTGGGGACTTTAGGGGTGGAGCTAGGAGACTTTCCCATTCCCAAAAATAAATAAGATACAGCAGTGTAGTTCCCCTGAATATAGTTTTCATTTCCTCATCCCCCCCCCCCCCGCAGTTACACTTCCAGTAAATGAAATTGTACACACACACTCACAAAGCAGCCAAAATAAAAACTGTTAGCAAGTACTTGTGATCTCATTGGGGCAATTTGCTCTCTTTGCTGAATATAGCTATCTGCTGTATTTCAACCAGCTTCTTCAGACTAATAGGGAAATGAAAGAACAGCCTGGGGGTGGAGCTTTCTTCCAAACAAACAGAGAGAATGAGATCAAATCTGTCTGCTCACCCTGTCCCCCTGAAGCTTTTCTCTTGACAGATTTAAAGGCACACAAACATTCAGAAACACAAACAGGAGTCTTCTAAACCTGCTGAGGTTTGAAGGCCCATGGTGGCTTTTGGGGGCAGAACTTCTCCCCCACTGGCCAGCTGGATGGTGGTAGGAAGGAGCCTGAAAAACCAGGGGATGCTGCCTGCACCTGGGGACTGGCAAGCCGACATACAGTGGCCAACCAGTTCCTCTGGAGGGCCAACAACAGCATACAGAGGCAGAGGCTTCCTCCTGATGTTATCTCCTGGCTCTGTAAGCCACTTTGAGATGCCTTAAGGTAGAGAAAGTGAGGTATAAAAATCAACTCCTCCTCCTCTTCCTCCTTCCCTTGAAGGAATAAAGGATTTCTTAGAGATACTTTACAGAAAGGAAAAAGATACAGGTGTGCGCTTTCTGGTAATCTGTTATTGAATCCCTCACAGATTTATACCAGGGCACTAAAACAATTACACCGAATGTGTCTGTGTATATCTATTACTCATTGTTCCAGGTGAATAGCTGTGTTAGTTTACAGTAAGTGACAAAGTCAATCTTGACTCATGAAAGTTGATAGCCTGGATAATTCTGTTGATCAGTAAGGTGCTCCTGGCCTTGGATTTTAGGACTTACTGTGAGATCTTGTGTGTGTGTGTGTGTGTGTGTGTGTGTGTGCCAGTTCCTAATAAAGGAGCTGCGGCAATCAGTGTTTGAGCAGTGGACATTTTATGGATTATGAATTTACATGTCAGTGACCAGTGACATCAAGCTGTATATTTTCAGCTGTGCAAATGGACTTCCTTATATTGGCTCTTCAGTGTTTTGAATTTTGGAGTACTTTGGCTCATAATTGATGGAAAGTTTCACTCCATACTGCCTTCTCTGACTAAGCAGAGGTTATCCAGGGTCTCGGGCATGGAAGAGTTGTGAAGGCAAAGGGAAGTGTAACTTCAGTTTAGCGTCATGTCTGAACCCTCTCTTATATGCACTAAGAAGATAAGAGAAGCCATGTTGGATCAGGCCAATGGCCCATCCAGTCCAACATTCTGTCACACAATGGCCAAAAAACTCCAAGTATCATCAGGAAGTCCACCAGTGGAGCCAGGACACTAGAAGTCCTTTCACTGTGCCCCCCCCCAAGCACCCAGAATACAGAGCATCACTGCCCCCAGACAGAGAGTTCCAACGATAAACTGTGGCTAATAGCCACTGATGGACCTCTGTTCCATATGCTTATCCAGTCCCCTCTTGAAGTTGGCTATGCCTGTAGCCACCACCACCTCCTGTGGCAGTGAATTCCACATGTTAATCACCCTTTGGGTGAAGAAGGACTTCCTTTTATCCATTCTCACCAGACTGCTCAGCAATTTCATTGAATGCTCACAAGTTCTTGTATTGTCAGAAAGGGAGAAAAGGACTTCTTTCTTTACCTTCTCTATCCCATGCATAGTCTTGTAAACCTCTATCATGTCACCCCTCAGTTGACGTTTCTCCAAGCTAAGGAGCCCCAAGCGTTTTAACCTTTCTTCATGGGGAAAGTGTTCCAAACCTTTAATCATTCTAGTTGCCCTTTTCTGCTATCTGGGGGCTAATTTATCACCTCTTTTCAAAATGTGGCAACCAGTATAGTTGGTGGGAGTCAACGGAATGCAGGAGAGGCTGTGAACAGGAGAGGGGCTGTAGCTCAGTGGTAGATCACCTGCTTGGCAAGCAGAAGGTCTCAAGTTCAATCCTTGGTTTCTCCATTTAAAGATCAAAGAACAGGTGATTTGAGGTATCTCTGCCTGAGACTCTGGAGAGTGGCTGCCAGTCTGAGTAGACAATACTGACTTTGATGGACAGATGGTCTGATGGACAGATGAACGGATGTGTTATATGGGAGAGGCCATGGCTCACTGACAGAATCGGTCTTAGAGAACTCATGAAACCTTCTTTTTTCTAATATGGGACTATTACTCAATGGTAGAGCTGGTTCTCCATGAAAGAGGTACAGTATCTCCAGCTGAAAGACCTCTGGTAGCACAGATTGGGAAAGTCAAGTCGCTTCCAATTTATGGTGAGCCCAGGGCTTTTTTTGTAGCAGGAACTCCTTTGCATATTAGGCCACATACCCCTGATGTAGTCAATCCTTCAAGAGCTTACAGAGGTCTTCTTACTGGGTCTACTGTAAGCTTTTGGAGGAGTGGCTACATCAGGGGTGTATGGACTAATTTAAGAAGGATATAGACAAGCTGGAATGGGTCCAGAGGAGGGCGACGAAGATGGTGAGGGTCTGGAGACCAAGTCCTATGAAGAAAGGGTGAAACAGCTGGGCATGTTTAGCCTGGAGAGGAGGCGGCTGAGAGGTGATAGGATCACCATCTTCAAGTACTTGAAGGGCTGTCATATAGAGCAGGGGTGGCCAATGGTAGCTCTCCAGATGTTTTTTGCCTACAACTCCCATCAGCCCCAGTCATTGGCCATGCTGGCTGGGGCTGAAGGGAGTTGTAGCCAAAAAATATCTGGAGAGCTACCGTTGGCCACCCCTGATATAGAGGATGATGTGGAATTATTTTCTGTGGCCCCAGAAGGTAGGACCAGAACCAATGGGTTGGAATTAAATCAAAAGAGTTTCTGGCTCAACATTAGGAAGAACTTCCTGACCATTAGAGTGGTTCCTCAGTGGAACAGGCTTCCTCGGGAGGTGGTGGGCTCTCCTTCCTTGGAGGTTTTTAAACAGAGGCTTAGATGGCCATCTGACAGCAATAAAGATCCTGTGAATTTAGGGGAAGGTATTTATGAGTTTCCTGCATTGTGCAGGGGTTTGGACTAGATGACCCTGGAGGTTCCTCCCAACTCTATGATTCTATGTTTTTATTCCATGATTCTAATATGCAAAGGAGTTCCTGTTACAAAAAAAGCCCCAGGTGAGCCTAAAATTAATGACCTGCAAATATCCTATCATCAAAAGCCTTGTTCAGGTCTTGCAAACTGAGAGCCACGGCTTCCTTGTTTGAGTTAATCCAGTTTTTCCTTTGGAATGAATTTTTATTAACTGTATAAAATTGGAGTCCGATAGCACCTTGAAGCCCAATAAAGTTTTCTTGAGAATGTAAGCTTTCGTGTGCTGGAAGTCCACTTCATCAGACAATAGTGTGGGATGGAATTATAGTGAGCGGGCAGGGAACTAGTATGCAAAATAGTCAAAATTGTTTTAGCGGATTAAAAGAAGGACAAGTTGGGGCCTGGTAATCAGGGCTTTTTTGGTAGAAAAAGCCCAGCAGGAATTCATTTGCATGTTTGGCCACACCCTCTGACATCACCATTGTTTCACACAGGGCTTTCTTGTAGAAAAAGCCCAGCAGGAACTCATATTCATATCAGGCCACACCCCCTGATGCCAAGTCAGCCGAAACTGTGTTCCTGTGCATTCCTGTTCAAAAAAAGCCCCACTGGTAATCACTAGTTTGAGTTGACCGGACAAAAAAACAGCATAAGAACAGAGGAACATAAGAGAAGCCATGTTGGATCAGGCCAATGGCCCCTCCAGTCCAACACTCTGTGTTACACAGTGGCCAAAAAACCCCAGGTGCCATCAGGAGGTCCATCAGAGGGGCCAGGACACTAGAAGCCCTCCCACTGTTGCCCCACCAAGCATCAAGAATACAGAACATCACTGCCCCAAACATAAGAACATAAGAGAAGCCATGTTGGATCAGGCCAATGGCCCATCCAGTCCAACATTCTGTGTCACACAGTGGCCAAAAAACCCAAGTACTATCAGGAGGTCCATCAGTGGGGCCAGGACACTAGAAGCCCTCTCACTGTTGCCCCTCCCTAGCAACAAGAATACAAGGCATCACTTGCCCCAAAGACAATAAACCTCAGAACTGGAGATCGATATCTATGTCATTAGGTTGCTTAATCTAGAGTAATAAATTGGAGTCCGTTGTAATGTTCCATTGGTTTCTACAAAAGCATGGGTTAAAATAACAACACGGCTGCTCCCCTGGATTTATTAACGAAATATAAAACAACAACAAATTCCATGAAAATCAAAGCAGCATCGAAATCATACATTAATTGAAAGATTCAAGATACAGACTTTACTGAAGTTCCCATTTAAATACAACTCACATCATTTTTTTAAAAAGGGGGAAAACTATGGTAGTGGAGACGTTTGCATATAGCTAATTAAGTTGTAATATCTAGATGGGATCAAAGATCTTGTACTTGAACCCTGGCTGAATGAAGCCTCGAGGAAAGGAAGCCATTTAATTAATAACTTCCTGTTATGACTAGAGTTTTCAAAAGAAGCAATATTGTCTGTGATTTTGCCCACTGCAAGTTTGGTGTAGTGACTAAGGTTTGGTGTAGCGGTTAAATGCATGGACTCTTATCTGGGAGAACCGGTTTTGATTCCCCACTCCTCCACTTGTACCTGCTGATGTGACCTTGAGTCAGACAAAAGTTCTCAGAGTTGTTCCTCTCAAGAGCGGTTTCTGTCAGAGCTCTCTCAGGTCCACCTACCTCACAGGGTGTCTGTTGTGGGGAGAGGAAGGGAAAGGAGATTGTAAGGTGCTCTGGGACTCCAGACTGAGAAGAGTGGTGTATAAATCCAATCTCCTCCTCCTTCCTCTCCTCCTCCTCCTCCTTCTTCTTCTTCCCCCCAAAAGGATGGGTTGGGATCTTTCCACTTTCTGGCAAATGTTATTTTGGCAGCTATTAATTATATGGAAATCAACTCTTTGCGTATTTGAGGAGTTTTGTGTCTTGCCGTAATTCCAAAAGTACCAATTCAGGTTTGTGTGGAACAACAATCTATCTTTCTGAACCTTATGGGGTGCAGCCTTGACTTATTGGTAGAGCATCAGCACTGCTTGCAGAAGGTCTCAGGTTCAATCCCTGGTGTCTTCCATTTAGAACCAGGTAGTCAGTGTTGCGTAAGAAACTGGAGGTAAGAACATAAGAGAAGCCATGTTGGATCAGGCCAATGGCCCATCCAGTCTAACACTCTGTGTCACACAGTGGTCAAATATATATATATATACACACACACACACACACAAACACACACACACACACACACACACACACTGTGGCTAATATAAAGGTAAAGGTAGTCCCCTGTGCAAGCTCCAGTCGTTTTCGACTCTGGGGTGACGTTGCTTTCACAATGTTTTCACGGCAGACTTTTTACAGGGTGGTTTGCCATTGCCTTCCTGTCATCTACACTTCCCACCCCCCCAGCAAACTGGATACTCATTTTACCGACCTCGGAAGGATGGAAGGCTGAGTCAACCTGGAGCCGACTACCTGAACCAGCTTCCACCGGGATCAAACTCAGGTCGTGAGCAGAGGGCTCCGACTGCATTACTGCAGCTTTACCACTCTGTGCCACGGAGCTCTTAAGAACCTGGAGAGCCACTATCAATCTGAGTAGACAATACTGACTTTGGTGGACCGATATTGTGATTTAGTATATGGTGACTTCACGCGTTCAGAAGAAATGTCACGTACTCCGGAAGCTGGTCGTCCTCCACTACAATCAAGCAGTGTGTTTTCCTTTTTCCCTCGGTGCTTTTCTGCCTCCACCTTAGCTGTTTCATAATACCTTGTTGTACATCTCTCTCGGTGTCAGACAGAACGTTCATCTCCCCTGGTACAGGGCCAGAGTTCCAGCCCACCATTTTCCCGACTCTTTAAAAAAGCTTTTGATCACATCCCTTCCCAGAAGCTCTTGGAGCGGTTTAGTGATCGCTGGCGAGAGATGAAACAGAGCTGGTGATGTTTAAAACAGTGGTTAAGAGGCAGGAAACAAACAATAGGAGGGAAAGTTCAATTCTCAGTGTGAGCAGAGGTTAATAGAGAGACACCCACAGGGATCAGGGAAGGCAAGGAGAGCAGTCTGGAAGGAGACAATGGGTTTTTTTACATTCAGTTTGATCCAGAGTTTTAGGTCTTCAAATTGCCTGCCACTGTTCCGCTTTAATTATCTTCCTTTTACATTTGTGGATTTGCTGTGCTCATTTTGCGTAGCCAAACTTCTATATTTCCTGATGAAAGCGTTTCAATTTGGGGGGGGGGGGTGTCTTTGATCAGAGGGCAGACGGAATGCCAGTGCTTAGTTAAATGTATACGATTGCTTGGAAATGGTGTCAACACTGCAAAAAACAATACAAATCTAAATTACAAGATCATAGAATCCTAGAGTTGGAAGGGACCTTCAGGGTCATCTAGTCCAACCCCCTGCACAATGCAGGAAACCCCCAAATACCTCCCCCAAATTTACAGGATCTTCATCGCTGTCAGATGGTCATCTAGCCTCTGTTGGTGGGGTGGAGGAGTGGGGAATCAAACCTGGTTCTCCCAGATAAGAGTCCGCACACTTAACCACGGCACCAAACTGGAACGAAGGAGGGAGAGGTGGAAAGAAAACAACTTTAACTTTAAATGCCTTCTCCATTGCTTGGCCTGGAGGAGTGATTTAAAGAGACAAATGCCTTCTCCGAGCCAGCCAACAGGGTGGTGGGGGCTTCAAGAGCCATACAATATTTGTGAAAGAGCCACACGTGACTCCCAAGCCGCAGTTTGACCACCCTTGGCTTCCAGGGACCATTGCAGGCAACCCTACTCAGCAGCTGCCTCCCCCACAAACATCCAGTCGTAGAGCAGGAAGCAACCTTGTAAACCATTTAGGGTTGCTAAATCCGACTCAGGAAATATCTGGGGACTTTGGGGGTGGAGCCAGAAGAAAGACTGGGACGAGCACCATTGAACTCCAAAGGGAGTGCTGATCATCACATTTAAAGTGACCACGCTCCTTTTAAATGCCTTCTCTTCATTGGCAATAATGGATGGGGTGCCTTCCTTTGGGGCTCGTAGAATTGGACCCCCTGGCCCAATCTTTTTGAAACTTGGAGGTTTCTTTTGAGGAGAGGCCCCAGATGCTAGGCTGAAAGTTTGATGCCTCTACCTAAAAAAAAACAGCCCCCGCCCAGCTCCAGATACCCATGGATCAATTCTCCACCCTATGGGAACTAGTCTCATAGGGTACAATGGAGTGCCCAGCAGATTTCCTCCCCCACCCCTGGCTTTCTAATAACCCTGACGTGGTGGGGGGGGAGAGGGCCTCCAAACCAGGGGATCCCCTCCTCCCAAATGGGGACTGGCAGCCTATGGGGAGCACCACTACAAGTCTGAGTAGACAATACTGACCTGATGAACCAATGCTCCAGGCAGGGTCAAGAGTGCCTCTTGCCATTATTTGATCTGAATAGAAGAAGAGGAAGAAGAAGATATTGGATTTATATCCCGCCCTCCACTCCGAAGACTCTCAGAGCAGCTCACAATCTCCTTTACCTTTCCCCCCCCCCCACAACAGACACCCTGTGAGGTGGGTGGGGCTGGAGAGGGCTCTCACAGCAGCTGCCCTTTCAAGGACAACCTTTGCCAGAGCTATGGCTGACCCAAGGCTATGCCAGCAGGTGCAAGTGGAGGAGTGGGGAATCAAACCCGGTTCTCCCAGATAAGAGTCTGCACACTTAACCACTACACCAAAATGGCTCTCCTCCTATAGGATTTCTGTTTGTATGTAACCTTCCAGTTTGGTGTAGTGGTTAAGTGCGCGGAATCTTATCTGAGAGAACTGGGTTTGATTCCCCACTTCTCCACTTGCAGCTGCTGGAATGGCCTTGGGTTAACCATAGCTCTTGTCGGAGTTATTCTTGAAAGGGTAGCTGCTGGGAGAGCTCTCTCAGCCCCACCCACCTCACAGGGTGTCTGTTGTGAGAGGGGGGGAGTTAAAGGAGATTGTGACTGCTCTGAGACTCTGAGATTCAGATTATAGGGTGGGATATAAATCCAATATCATCATCATCATTGTCATCGTCATCATCATCATCTTCTTCCTCTTCTTCTTCTTCTGGATCCTGCTTGGCTTGCTCTCAGTATATTCTCATGTACACTGGTCTGTTATGTCTGCAACACATTAAGTATCCATTTCAACCCTGGGAACAGGGAATGGGCAGCTCCAAGGCCACCCAGTGTTATCTGACTCCCAGAGACTATCACAGTTTCGTTTCTTCATGCTTAGGGGGACTTGGCATGTTTGAGGGGAGATGCTATTGGTAGACTTTGGTGCTTAGCGTTTGAAACATAGAATAGACGGATCCAAGGGTATATCTATGTGGACTGAGGTCACATGCATTCGTTTCAGCAAGGGCCATCTTGCACTGTAACTGTCTAGCTCAGGGTTGGCCAAACTTGCTTAACGTAAGAGCCACATAGAATATACATCAGATGTTTGAGAGCTGCAGGACAGGAATGTTAGATGTTTGAGAGCCACAAGGAAGGAAGGAAGGAAGGAAGGAAGGAAGGAAGGAAGGAAGGAAGGAAGGAAGGAAGGAAGGAAGGAAGGAAGGAAGGAAGGAAGGAAGGAAGGAAGGAAGGAAGGAAGGAAGGAAAATAGTCCATCAGGTCAGGAAGGTTGAAAAGGGAGGGAGAAGTGGAAAGAAAGCAACTTTAAACTGGCTGGCTTGACACGGAGAAGTGATTTAAAGAGAGAAATGCCCTCTCAATCTGGCGAATGAAGCAGCCACAGAATGTGTGTGAAAGAGCCGCACGTGGCTCTCGAGCCACAGTTTGGCCACCCGTGGTCTCGCTTATTCAATAAAACACCTTTATTCAACTATGAAGGAGTACTGATTGGTGGAAATTGTACAGTACTTGACAGGTAGGAGGTGATGGGAAAGACTTCTGCCTGAGACCTTGGACAGCCACTGCCTGAGGAGACAACATTGACCTTGATGGACCAAAGGTCTGATTCAGCATGAAGCAGCTTCATGTATGTTCATGTACTAGTATAGGGGGAAGCTTCTTATGGGGTGTGGAGCAGGCCTTTTAAAATGCAGACGTTATGGTCCCAGATCTTTGCGGTGGAAGGGTTCATATCAATGTTACAGAAATTGGAGAAATGTCGACTGAGGGGTGACATGAGAGACGTTTGCAAGACTATGCTTGGGATAGAGAAGGCACAGAAAGAAGTCCTTTTCTCCCTTTCTCACAATACGAGAACTCGTGGGCACTCAGTGAAATTGCTGAGCAGTCAGGTTAGAACTGATAAAAGGAAATCCTTCTTCTCCCAAAGGGTGATGAACACATGGAATTCACTGCCACAGGAGGTGGTGGCAGCTACAAGCATAGGCGGCTTCAAGAGGGGATTGGAGAAACATATGGAGCAGAGGTCCATCAGTGGCTATTAGCCATAGTGTATCATTGGGACTCTCTGTCTGGGGCAAGTGATGCTCTGTATTCTTGGTGCTTGGGGTGGGGGCAGCAGTGGGAGGGCTTCTGGTGTCCTGGCCCCACTGGTGAACCTCCTGGTGGCACTTGGCTTTTTTGGCCACTGTGTGACACAGAATGTTGGACTAGATGGACCACTGGCCAGATCCAACATGACTTCTCTTATGTTCTTATCAGGGGTGGCCACCAGTAGTTCCCCAGATGTTTTTTGCCTACAACTCCCATCAGCCCCAGCCATCAGTCATGCTAGCTGGGGCTGATGTGATGGGAGTTGTAGGCAAAAAACATCTGGAGAGCTAAAGTTGGCCACCCCTGTTCTTACCATTGCGGAAGGACTGGCATCACTCTCCATTGTCCTCCTGCCTAAATTGTCCTGCCTAAATGTGTTCAACATTTCTCAATGGAGCTACTGAATGAAGGACTTTCAGCCTTGGGTAAGCCAGGTAGACCCTGTTTTCTTAGAAAGGTCCCCCCCTCCCCGATGGCATGTCCAAAATAACAGCATAGCAGCCTTTTTGAAGCTTCTGGTGTGATCTAGAGCAGGGGTGGCCAACGGTAGCTCTCCAGATGTTTTTTTGCCTACAACTCCCATCAGCCCCAGCCAGCATGGCCAATGGCTGGGGCTGATGGGAGTTGTAGGCAAAAAACATCTGGAGAGCTACCGTTGGCCACCCCTGATCTAGAGTACTTTGGAGAAGAGGGTATTTTAGCTCTTTTCCTTTAAATTTAAACCTTTCAGCTTGTCACTGAATTGTGATCCCAATGCCTTGCTTGGGTATCTTCTGGTTTATTATTTGATCTCCATTGCTAAGAATGAATTCAGAGGTTACCTGAGGTTCAGTAAAAAGGGGGTGGGGGACTTTCTGAAAGTGAACAGCTGTCGTGGATGCTTGCTAAGCAGTGCCGGGGCAGAGTTTGGCGACAGTGTATTTATCTGTCTGAAATATTCCCTTCTCCTTCTGTTTTGTAAGTCATGCTGCACTAATGCACTCAGCCACCATGAAGCAAGTATTTGTGCTCATTCTAAGGCACATCAGAGCCTTAGCTGCATCACTGCCTCCCTGCCTCATTCCCCCCCCCCCAAAAAAAAATATATTACCCTGTAGCCTTAAATCGAAATCCCAACTACTTTCAGACAGAAATTACTGTGGCTGCTGAAGTTCATAACAGGTAATGGAATTTTGGAAGGCTCATAAAACTTGATTCCAACAAAGGCTGTCAACTTGAGGTTGGGAAAACTCTGGAGATTTGGGGTGGTTAGGGTTGCCAATTCCAATTCAAGAAATATCTGGGGTGGAGCCAGGAGACCTTGGGGGTGGAGCCAGAAGCAAGGCTGTGACAAGCATAGTTGAACTCCGGAGAAGGTCTCCCACCCCTTTTATTTAACCTCTGGTAACCTCTGAATTCATTCTTAGCAACATCTTGGATATCAAATAATATACCAGAAGATACCCAAGCAAGGGACTTTTAAATGTCTTCCCTCCGTTGGAAATAATAAAGGATAGGGGCACCTTCTTTGGGGGCTCATAGAATTGGACCCCCGGTTCAATCTTTTTGAAACTTGGAGGGTGTTTTGAGAAGAGGTACTGGATGCTATACTGCAAATTTGGTGCCTCTATCTAAAAAAACCCCCACCTTCCCCAGAGCCCTAGATATCTGTGGATCAATTCTCCATTATACCCTATGGGAATCTGTCTCCATAGGGAATAATGGAGTGCCCAGCAGACATTTTCCTCCCTCCCCTCTGTCAGACCCAGAGTCAAGGAAAAGACAGTTGAAGCTCAAGATCTTTATTCCAGCTTCATGGGCATACACACGCGTCGGCGGAACTGACCTCTCTGTCAGTTCCCCCAACTTATGAACCTTTGCCCTGACCGTTATAATTCAAGCCAAAGCGCGCCAAGCAAAAGCGGGGGTTTTGTGTGGGGTTTTTGCTAAGCTCTGGTGCCCACTGTCAGTTCATGGTTCTCATCTCCTCCAGCTCTTTGACCTTGGTTACCTAGCAACTAGCCAATTCCCAGCCCTGCCATCCTCCCTCCAGATAAGCAACAAGTTAGCTATATCAAAGGCATAGCAAGCGCAGCATAGCATTGAAGCAGAGCATCGCATTGTACAATTGAATACACATGACAACAACAACACAACAACACATTTTATTTATATCCCGCCCTCCCCGCCGGAGCAGGCTCAGGGCGGCTCACAACAAAATTCATTGAATTATACATTGAGTTAAAATACATTAGGTTATAATTAACAATATATATCAGCAGGTAATTAAAAACTATTAAAATTCTAAAAACAATAAGTTAGTGTTAGTATGTTGGTACGTTGGCACTGTTCAGATGATGAATTTACTTAGCAACTTACTCAGTGAAAGCCATTCGAAAGAGAACGGTCTTGCAGGCCCTGTGGAACTGTTCAAAGTCCCGCAGGGCCCGCATTTCTTCCGGAAGCTGATTCCACAGCTGTGGAGCCATAACAGAGAAAGCCCGAGTACGGGTACTCTGGAGTTTTGCGTCTTTTAGCCTGGGAATAGTCAGCAGGTTCTTCCCTGCTGACCTCAGTGCTCTCTGGGGTTCATACGGGGAGAGACGGTCCCTAAGGTAGGCAGGTCCTCGGCCATATAGGGCTTTAAAGGTAATGACCAGCACTTTGTAACGAATCCGGTATATAACTGGCAGCCAGTGCAGTTCACGCAGCCCCGGCTGTATGTGCTCCCAAGAGGAACAAGATGGAGTGACTCTTGACAATCTCCACTTTCTGATGACCTTGAAGTGGGGGGAGGGTCTCCAATCTGGGGGATTCTAAGAATTCTGAAGTTTTGCTTTTTTTTTGAAAATTGTATAATGGCATTGTGAAGCTTGTAGAAGCTTTTATGTGAAACAGGGCATCAAGTACAACCCTGTCGTGTTCTATGTGTGCCTCGCTCCACTGGATTGTTTCATCAAGTATCAGTGAAGACACATTGGAGCTTAGGACTCCTTGGAAGAATCAACCTTTGCCATTGCCTTGACCTTTTGGACAAATTGGCATTAATTTGCCTTCTGTGAGACTTGGGTTTGCGGATGTGGTTAATGTTCTGTTTTGGTGTAGTGGTTAAGTGCGTGGTTCTGTTTTGATGTAGTGGTTAAGTGCGTGTAGTCTTATCTGGGAGATCCGGGTTTGATTCCCCACTCCTCCACTTGCAGCTGCTGGAATGGCCTTGGGTCAGCCATAGCTCTGGCAGAGGTTGTCCTTGAAAGGGCAGCTGCTGTGAGAGTCCTCTCAGCCCCACCCAGCTCACAAGGTATCTGTTGTGGGGGGGGGGGAGAAGATATGGGCGATTGTAAGCCGCTCTGATTCTCTGATTCAGAGAGAAGGGCAGGGTATAAATCTGCAATTCTTCTTCTTTCGATTCCATGATTGATTTCACTTTATATTTATGTACTGTTTCTTATCTATAAAGCACTGATAAGTTTTGTATTAATATTTGAGGCTGGTCTTTCGCAGAGGTATACTTACCTTTTTCTGCCCCACCTGGGGGTTGGCAACCCTATACCCTGCTGAGGTTCCTTCCCACCTAAAACCCACTCTCTTCAGGCTCCATCCCCAAATCTCCAATAACTTCCCAACCTGGAGTTCGCACCCCTATGCTGAGCCCAGTTTTTGAATCTAGGCATAGAGAAGTTGCCTGGTCGCATTGGACAGAAACAACTCTTTATCAAAGTCTTTAGAAACTTGTGGGCACTGCATGAAATTAATGAGCAGTAGGTTTAGAACAGATGAAAGGAAGTACTTCTTCACCCAAAGAGTCATTAACATGTGAAATTCACTGCCACTGGAAGTGGTGGCAGGTACAAGCATAGACAGCTTCAAGAGGGGATCGGATAAATATATGGAGCAGAGGTCCATGAATGGCTAACAGCCCCAAGGTATAGATGGAACACTCTGTCTGGGGCAGTGATGCTCTGTTTGGGGGGCAACAGTGGGAGGGCTTCTGAAGGTCTGGACCCCATGGTGAACCTCCTGATGGCACCTGTGTTTTGGCCATCACAGTGTGATGGACTGGATAGGCCAATGTCCTGATCCAACATGGCTTCTCTGATGCACCAACGGAAAACTTAGCATGGTGTCTCTCCGAAGTGGGACAGTTTTCTTTTCTTTTTTTTTGAACTTTGAAATAATCTTTATTTTTAACATACACCAAACCAATATGTCAATACATTGATACAGTTTACGGAATGTCAAATACAAAGGATGATAACAGAATACAGAGAAACAGATGTGTTACAGCTAAGATACAAATAAGGAATGCATTAGAAAAATAACAAGTCCCGATAGTAAGCCTTATTAGGAACCACTTTTTGCTGAGTCAAATAGGATACTCCTGGAAACCAGACTGCTGTAAATTTTTCTTGATCATTTTGCAAATTTGGCATGAGATGGTAGCTGGTAATTTTGCAATGGACAAAACATTCCCACACCTTATTTTGCCAGGATAATAAAGAAGGCGAGCTTTTATCTCCCCGTTTTGTAGCAATCACAATCCTAGTGATGGCTAACAAAGTTGTGATGCCCATCTTCACGTAGACCCTTAAAAGGCAAATGCAATTTTGGGCTGTATTAACAGAAGTATAGTGTCCAGATCACATGATGTGATGGTATCACTTTATTCTGCTCTGGAAAGACCTCACCTGGAGTATTGTGTTCAGTTTTGGGCACCACATTTTAAGAAGGATATAGACAAGCTGGAACGGGTCCAGAGGAGGGCGTTGAAGATGGTGAGGGGTCTGGAGACCAAGTCCTATGAGGAAAGGTTGAAGGAACTGGGGATGTTTAGCCTGGAGAGAAGGTGGCTGAGAGGTGATATGATCACCATCTTCAAGTACTTGAAGGGCTGTCATATAGAGGATGGTGTGGAATTGTTTTCCATGGCCCCGGAAGGTAGGACCAGAACCAATGGGTTGAAATTAAATCCAAAGAGTTTCTGGCTCAACATTAGGAAGAAGTCCCTGACCATTAGGGTTTGTAGAGTCTTTCGGGATCAAGTGCCGTGTTCTACTGGAGAAAGTTTTCCTTCCAGACGTTTCGTTCTCAGCTGCGGAGAACATCCTCAGTGGCGTTGCAGCCGGAGCAGGCGCTCAGACCTTCTTGGCTGCTGTGCATTGAGTGGGGACCGTTCCTGACCGTTAGAGTGATTCCTCAGTGGAACAGGCTTTCTAGGGAGGTGGTGGGCTCTCCTTCCTTGGAGGTTTTTAAACAGAGGCTAGATGGTCATCTGACAGCGATGAAGATCCTGTAAATTTAGGGGGAGGTGTTTGTGAGTTTCCTGCCTTGTGCCGGGGGTTGGACTAGATGACCCTAGAGGTCCCTTCCAACTCTATGATTCTATGATTCCATGACCCTTAGCAATGTGATCGCCACCTCCTCCATTCCTTGTTTTTATTGCAATCCAGTCTTAGGTAATTTGTTGTCCTCGTCTCAGTGTGACTGGAGAGGATGGCTCGATAGCACAGTCCCATTTGTGGCTGTTGATACTTTAGCAGTAGTTCAGTTTTAAGAACAGAAGTAGCCAAGCCATTGAACGGACATTACTGTCAGACTAATCGCCAGTATTGGCGAATAGATGGAACGAGCATCTTCCCAAGAGGATGATAAAGTCCTGTGAAAAGCCCCTGAACTTCCTATGATAATAAAGCTTGCATGGGTATCGAGCACGATTCAAAGCATTTTTGGTAGGTGTGAGAGACAGTAAATAGAAAATGCCATTTTAATGCGAGCTAATGTCAAATGGTACGGCAGGGACAGCTCAGAGCGTCTGTTTCTCCAAGCAGCCGCATAACTAGCCAGCTGGTTTAGGGGATTTATCGGCTATTTATGGCAGATTAGATGACAAGAAGAGAATTCTGGCTTGACGGACGTGGAGCTTTACTATTCCATCACAAAACGTGTTGCGATCCATGCTGCGTCCCTGGTCACGTTTTGCAGCATAATGCGGCCCTTTTTTTTCTTGCTCGGCATTGACGTTTGAGGAGTGCACGCACATATTTTAAAAGGATATGGAAGAAAGGAATAAGATCTTGGATTCGTTTTATTTAGATGCGTGTCATAAAAACAATATCCTGTTCCGCTCAGGAGAGAATCCCTTCCCTCTTAAATTTGAAATTGAGGGCTAGCCGTGAGGTAAAATTTGTCAGACAGTGTAGAATGTAGTGTTCAGATAGCATTCCAGTAAAAGATTAAGAACATAAGAACATCAGAAGAGGCCTGCTGGATCAGACCAGTGGTCCATCTAGTCCAGCATCCTGTTCCACATGTGGCCAACCAGTTTTTCTGAAACAGGGAGTAGAAACCAAGGCCTACCCCTGAGGTTGCCTCCTGGCTCTGGGATTCAGAGGATTAATGCTTCTGAATGTGGAGGTTCCCCTCAGTCATCATGCTTAGTAGCCATTGATAGACTTATCCTCCATGAAGAAGACTGGCGCCTTTATACCCCATCCTTCTCTCTGAATCCTGATGGCACCTGTGTGACACAGACTGTTGGACTGATCCAACATGACTTCTCATGGCCTTAGTGGTGGCATTTTCCCCGGCTGGGTTGGTCCTGGTAAATACTTGGATGGGAGACCACCAAGGCAAAGGGTTGCAAAGCAGAGGCAGGCAATGAATGCCTCTTGCCTTAAAAACTCTATGGGGTCACCATAAATTGGTTACGACTTGACAGTTAAAAAAGAGACCATTTGTCTCAAAAAAGAGCTTAATGCATAACACATTGGCTCCTGCTGTCGCTATCCCCCAGATGTTTTCACAGTTGCTTGCATCCTTCTTCTTGTTTCCGAGAGTCGTATAGTCTTGCTCTTCAAGGGAACGACAGAACAAAGTCTGGGAATTCTACCAGGAAACTGTAATTGAGCTCTAACAGCTATGTTTAGGATACAAAGGAGGCTGCTGTTTCTCTTCCTTTCTTTAATTGTTGCAGTTTATTGACATAGCAATAATCCTGATTGCTCCGTGACACCGTCAGACACAATGAGTTTGGGCAGAATGCCTGAGTCACTGACTTCTCCCCTGGTTAGTACTTGGATGGTAGATCACCATGGAAGTCCAAGGTTGCTGTGCAGAGACAGGCAATGGCAAACCAACTGTTTGTCTTTTGTCTTGAAAACCATATGAGTTTGCCATAAGTCAACCGCAACTTGATGGCACTTTCCACCACCAGTGATGCTCTCTAGGAAATCCCTCTGCCCCAGTCTCTATGACCTTTACCACAAAGATCAGGAGAAATTACTCGAGCGTCACCCACAACCGCAACTTGATGGCACTTTCCACCACTGGTGATGCTCTCTAGGAAATCCCCCCCCCCCAGTCTCTGTGACCTTTACCACAAAGATCAGGAGAGATTACTAGAGCGTCACCCAGAAAAGAAAGCAGACAAGTAGGGATAGTAATAGGCAGTTGGGCTATATGCTCCTATTTTTGTTTTATGTTTGAAAAAAATTGCATTCATTTAGTGTGTAACGGAATTTTCAGGGATGGAAGCTCAACTCCAAGAGCTGCTTCCCATTTCAGGGAAAAGGAATCCTTATTTTATAGATCATTAAAAATTATGCATGGTGGAGAAGGCACAGGAAGATACCTGGCACCCCAAGCAGGCAAGCAGAGTTATTGTGGGTAGAGTCTACCATTTGGCATTACAGGAAAAGCAGACAGAATTGCATGGAGGGCAAGAGCAGGCATTTGGCCCCAGGCCCCACCTGGAGGGTGGCAACCCTACCAAACTCCAAGTATTTCCCAATCCTGAGTTTGGCAATCCTATCTTAAACACAGCTTCCCGTCTCTAGCTTTCTTTCAGACAGTGAGCATAAGTGCTTTTTTGGGGAAACTGGAATAGTAATGGATGGAAATCACTTTAAGAGTGTGTGTGCTGCAATGAGTTACACACAGACAAATTGACTATGGCACCTGGTTTTTTGGCCAGTGTGTGACACTGAGTGTTGGACTAGATGGGCCAACATGGCTTTTCTTATGTTCTTATGACTAACACCAGGTAGGACCAGAACCAATGGGTTGAAATGATATGAGAAGAGTTCCTGGCTCAACATTAGGAAGAACTTCCTGACGGTTAGAGCGGTTCCTCAGTGGAACAGGCTTCCTCAGGAGGTGGTGGGCTCTCCTTCCTTGGAGGTTTTTCTACAGAGGCTAGATGGCCATCTGACAGCAATATGGAGCAGAGGTCTATCAGTGGCTATTAGCCACTGCCACAGCTTATTGTTGGAACTCTCTGTCTGGGGCAGTGATGTTCTGTGTTCTCAGTGCTTGGGAGAGCACAGTGAGAGGGCTTCTAGTGTCCTGGCCCCACTGAGGGACCTCCTGATGCCACTTGGGTTTTTTGGCCACTGTGTGACACAGAGTGTTGGACTGGATGGGCCACTGGCCTGATCCAACATGGCTTCTCTTATGTTCTTATGTGACACAGAGTGCTGGACTGGATGGGCCACTGGCCTGATCCAACATGACTTCTCTTATGTTCTTATGTGACACAGAATGTTGGACTGAATGGGCCGTTGGCCTGATCCAACATGGCTTCTCTTATGTTCTTATGTGACACAGAGTGCTGGACTGGATGGGCCATTGGCCTGATCCAACATGGCTTCTCTTATGTTCTTATGTGACACAGAGTGCTGGACTGGATGGGCCACTGGCCTGATCCAACATGACTTCTCTTATGTTCTTATGTGACACAGAATGTTGGACTGAATGGGCCGTTGGCCTGATCCAACATGGCTTCTCTTATGTTCTTATGTGACACAGAGTGCTGGACTGGATGGGCCATTGGCCTGATCCAACATGGCTTCTCTTATGTTCTTCTGTGACACAGAGTGTTGGACTGAATGGGCCATTGGCCTGATCCAACATGGCTTCTCTTATGTTCTTATGTGACACAGAGTGCTGGACTGGATGGGCCACTGGCCTGATCCAACATGGCTTCTCTTATGTTCAACGCTGATCCTGTGTATACAGGGGGAGGTTTTTGTGAATTTCCCGCATTGTGCAGGGGGTTGGACTAGATGACCCTGGAGATGCCTTCCAACTTTATGATTCTGTGATTCTAGCTGTGGACTTTGTTAGTACAGGTAATATCATGACAGCTCAGAAGAGCATTACGGGGAGAAATTCTCCGACTCAGAGTAAGTGCCCCCATCTGCAGAAGGGATCCTTGGTGTCCAAGGCTTCCTTTGAATTGCAAATAAACAGAGCAACACACGCACAGCGAGACTGACAGAGATCAGAATTATGCCAACGGATAGGCTAAAGCTAGAGTGATGGGGCAGGGGAATAAGGGAAGAGCTTTTCTGAGAAGCCATGAAAATAGCAACTCTAAAACAGCAATCAATCAGCATTGGTCTCTGTCGGCCGGGTCATCACACACACAGCCGCTCTGCAATTTGTAAAGCGCCAGAACCTGCAAATGTGCGGGCGCTGCGAGAACAATCCCAGCACAGTCAGAGTGACTGTGTGTGTGCGTAGCAGTGATAGAGAAGCCATCTACAGGCTATGAAATACTAGGAGATTTTTTGCGGGGGGGGGGGTGGTGGTGGTGGAGGTGGACCCTGAGGAGGGCAGAGTTTGGGGAGGGGAGGGGTCAGTGTCGTATAATGCGGCGGAGTCCACCTTCCTAAGCAGCTGTTTTCTCCAGGGGAACTGGTAGGGTTACTAAGTCCAATTCAAGAAACATCTGGGGACCTTGGAGGTGGAGCTAGGAGACATTGGGGGTGGAGCCAGGAGCAAGGGTGTGACAAGCATAATTGAACTCCAAAGGGAGTTCTGGCCATCACATTTAAAGGGACCGCACACTTTAAATTTTTTTGTTGTTGTTCAGTCGCACAGTTGAGTCTGACTTTTTGCGACCCCATGGACAAAGTCACACCAAGCCCTACTGTCTTCCACTATCCTCCGAAGTCTGCTCAAATTCGTGTTTGTTACATCAGTCGAGCCGTCTCATCTTTTGCTGTCCTCTTCTTCTTTTACCTTCTGCCTTTCCCAGCATCAGGACCTTCTCCAGGGAGTGCTCCCTTCTCATTTGGTGGCCAAAGTCTTTGAGCTTCAGCTTCAGCATCTGACCTTCTAGGGAACACTCTGGGTTGATTTCCCTTAGGACTGACGGATTGGATCTTCTTGCAGTCCAAGGGACTCTCAAGAGTCTTCTCCAGCATCACATCTCAAAAGCATCTATTCTTCTGCGCTCGGCCTTCCTTATGGTCCAGCTCTCACAGCCATACATTAGTACTGGGAATACCATTGCTTTGACTGTATGGACTTTTGTTGGACCCCCTGGTCCAATCCTTTTGAAAGCTTTCTTCACTGTCCAGCTTTCACACCCCAGACATAGTGATAGGCTGGGGTGGAATTCTAGCAGGAGCTCCTTTGCATATTAGACCACCCCCCCCGATGAAGCCAATCCTCCAAGAGCGTACAAAAAAGAGCCCTGTAAGCTCTTGGAGGATTGGCTACATCAGGGGTGTGGCCTAATATGCAAAGGAGCTCCTGCTAGGATTTCACCCCTGGTGATAGGGAATACTATGGGGTGAAGAGGGTTGACAGCTCTGGGTTGGGAAATGCTTGGAGATTTTGGGGGTGGAGCCTGAGGAGGGTGGGTTTTGGGGAAAGGAGAGACTTCAGTAGGGTACAATGCTACAGAGTCCACCTTCCAAAGTGGCCATTTTCTCCAGGCAAACTGATCTCCGTCACCTGCAGATCAGTTGTAATCACCACCACCTGGAGGTTGGCAACCTTAGGTATGGATTATCTTGCTGTTGGCTGCCAGTGGCCTATCCTTTCCCTTAAGGATCTTTCCTAGCTCCTCCACAGCTGCCCCTTCCGGTCTCAGTCTACTGATTTCTTGGTTGCAGTTTCCCTTTGGGTTGGGCTCCAGTTCTGGTCAAAGTGACCTAGGATATAGCCCAGGGGTGGCCAAACTGTGGCTTGGGAGCCACGTGGCTCTTTCACACATATTGTGTGGCTCTCTAAGTCCCCACCACCTCGTTGGCCAGCTTGGAGGAAGCATTTCTCTCTTGAAATCATTGCTCCACAAGCCAGCCATCAGCTTGGACAATGAATTTAAAGTTGCTTTCTTTCCACCTCTTTCCTCCTCCCATCTGTTTTCCTCCCTCCCTCCCTTGTCTGAGAATTCATATCTTGCGGCTCAACCATCTGATGTTTATTCTATGTGGCTCTTACGTTAAACAAGTTTTGCCACCCCTGATATAGCTCCTCCAGGGAAGAGGGTGTGGAGGAAGATCGATTGAAGGTTGCCTGTGGGAAGAATTCCCAGTTTCTTTCCCTCCCCCTCTCTCTTTCTTTGTGAGGGTGACACAGCAGGCAGACGGGATTTGGCCGCTGGGCAGGAAAGGTTCCCGTGACTGAAGCATGACTCAGCACTCTGAGTCAAGCATCATTCGTTCTGGCTGTGGCCCAGGCTAGACATCTGCTCTTCAAGTGGTGGTGAAGTTATTTTTATCTCCAAAACAGGGCCACCAGTTCAAGGGGGGGGGGGTTGGAGAGGGGGGAGCAAGGAAGGATTCCTGGCCAGCTTGAATGACCTGCTGTTGACTATGCTCAAGATGAAAATGCAAAAAAAAAAAAAAGCAGCTTATTATAAGAGCATTTGATTTCACTTTCACTTTTTTAGCTCTCTAACCAGGGCTTTTTTGTTGTTGGAGGAACTCCTTTGCCTATTAGGCCACACCCCCCTGATGTAGCCAACCCTCCTGGAGCTTACAGGGCTCTTAGTACAGGGCCTACTGGAAACTCCAGGAGGATCGGCCACATCAGGGGTAGGGTTGCCAAGTCTAACTCAGATAATATCTGGGGACTTAGAAAGAATGAATGTGATTACTAAGAGCCAGCATGGATTTCTCAAGAACAGGTCATGTCAGACTAACCTGATCTCTTTTTTTTTTTTTTTGAGAAAGTGACTACCTTGCTGGATCAGGGGAATGCTGTAGACATCATTTATCTTGATTTCAGTAAAGCTTTTGATAAGGTTCCACATATTATCCTTATTGACAAGTTGGCAAAGTGTGGTTTGGATCCTGTTACCGTTAGGTGAATCTGTAACTGGTTGACAGATCGCACCCAAAGAGTGTTTGTGAATGGTTCCTCATCCTCTTGGAGAGGAGTGACAAGTGCCTCAAGGATCTGTCCTTGGACCTGTTTTGTTCAACATCTTTATCAATGATTTGGATGAAGGAATAGAGGGAATGCTTATTAAATTTGCAGATCATACTAAATTGGGAGGGGTTGCAAACACAGAAGAAGACAGAAAAAGGATACAGGATCACCTTGACAGGCTGGAAAACTGGGCTGAAATCAATAAAATGAATTTTAACGGGGATAAATGTAAAGTTATGAATTTAGGTTGGAAAAATCCAATGCATGGTTATAGGATAGGGGAGACTTGTCTTAGCAGTAGTATGTGCGAAAAGGATCTAGTGGTCTTAGTGGATCATACACTGAACAAGAGACAGCAGTGTGGTGCGTGGCTAAAAAGGCAAATGCAATTTTGGGTTGTATCAACAGAAGTATAGTGTCCAGATCATGTGGTGTGATGGTATTGCTTTACTCTGCTCTAGAGTATTGTGTTCAGTTTTGGGCACCACATTTTAAGAAGGATCTAGACAAGCTGGAACGGGTCCAGAGGAGGGCGACAAAGATGGTGAGGGGTCTGGAGACCAAGTCCTATGAGGAAAGGTTGAAGCAGCTGGGCATGTTTAGCCTGGAGAGGAGGCGGCTGAGAGGTGATATGATCACCATCTTCAAGTACTTGAAGGGCTGTCATCTAGAGGATGGGGTGGAATTGTTTTCTATGGCTGGGGTGGAATTGTTTTCTTAATTGTTAAATTTGAAGTTTTATCTATTTATGTTAATTGTGTGAATGTTGTTAGCCGCCCTGAGCCGCCTAGACGGGGAGGGTGGGATATAAATAAAAATCATTATTATTATTATTATTATTATTATTATTATTATTATTATTATTATTATTATTATTATTATTATTATGGCCCCAGAATGTAGGACCAGAACCAGTTGTTTGAAATTAAATCAAAAGAGTTTCCGGCTCAACATTAGGAAGAACTTCCTGACCATTAGAGCAATTCCACAGTGGAGTAGGCTTCTTCGAGAGGTGGTGGGCTCTCCTTCCTTGAAGGTTTTTAAATAGAGGCTAGATGGCCATCTGACATCAATGAAAATCCTTTGAATTTAGGGGGAGGTGTTTGTGAGTTTCCTGCATTGTGCTAGATGACCCTGGAGGTCCCTTCCAACTCTATGGTACTATGACTTTGGAGGTCATATTGGATTTCTATCCCGCCCTATACTCTGAATACTCTGGCACCCTAGGAAATCGCCTAGTTTGCCTAGTGGTAGGGCCGGCCCGGACTATAGGTGGGCTAAGACTTGAGTGATATGGTCAGGGCTTTTTTTGTAGCAGGAACTCCTTTGCATATTAGGCCACACACCCCTGATGTACCCAGTCCTTCAAGACTTCACAGGGCTCTTATTACAGGGCCTACTGTAAGCTCTTGGAGGATTGGCTACACAGGGGTGTGTGTCCTAACAGGCAAACGAGTTCTTGCTACAAAAAAGCCCAGGATATGGTCTCTACCACCCTCTCTAGTCCACATCTTGTCTGAGGCCTTCCATACCAGTTGAAGCTTCTGGATGCTTTTCAGGGGCAGCTCCATGTAGTCTAATTGCAGTAGTCTAATCTAGATGTAACCAAGGCATGAAGCCATACTGGTCTGATCTTATGCGCTGAGGACAGGAGCGAGATACAGGGAAGAGAAGCAATCCCCTAACTTCATTTCTTTCTTTCCTTCATCTCTCATTGCCCTTTCTTGCTGAGATTCAAGGCAGATTATCCAAACGGTGCAATAAAGACCTGTAGAATACATCCAAGGGATAATGTAATAAAACTGGCTGTCACAATCAGAGAAGAATGATGCTATAATACATCCAATAAAGACTATAGCATAGAGGGGGTGGTAAGAAAGAAATCTGCCTAAATTTTTTAAATATGCGATTAAAATTACAACCCCGATGCCTTTTGAGAAAGTGCCTTCTTGAACGACTGGGTTTCACAATGTCTTTATTCCCTTTTATTAAAATTCCCTCCTGAACGGTTCTGTAATAAAAATAATAATAGGGGCCTTCTCAATCTCTTCAGGCAGAACACAACAGAATGCTTAGGGAAGGAGAGGGTTCCCATTGTCGGGCTGGGAAATACCTGGAGGTTTTGGGGGTGGAACATATAGAGGATGGTGTGGAATTGTTTTTTGTGGCCCCAGAAGGTAGGACCAGAACCAATGGGTTGAAATTAAATCAAAAGAGTTTCCAGCTCAACTTTAGGAAGAACTTCCTGACCTTTAGAGCGGTTCCTCAGTGGAACAGACTTCCTCGGGAGGTGGTGGGGTCTCCTTCCTTGGAGGTTTTGCAACAGAGGCTCGACGGCCATCTGACAGCCATGAGGATCCTGTGAATTTAGGGGGAGGCATTTGTGAATTTTCTGCATTGTGCAGGGGGTTGGACTAGATGACCCTGGAGGTCCTTTCCAACTCTACGATTCTATGAACCCGGGGAGGGGAGGGACTTGAGCAGGGTATAATGCCACATACTGTCAAGAGTGCCTCTTGCCATAAGCTGGAGGGGGTGGGGGGAAGGCAAGCCATGCTGCTTTGTAACCTATATGAAACCAGAGAGCTCACGGGTATATGAGTAAGGGATATGACTTAGGACGCTCTGTGAGAGCTTTAACTAATACATATATTGGAAAACAAAGTTTTAACCCACAGTATTTTTCACATGTTAATTTAGAAAATTTTTACAGCCCATTTTACAATATACGGCGTTCTTTCTTCGTTTGCAGGACTTCCTGAAGTCCAATGCAGGTGTGACTGCAGTTCCCCATCTGGTGTGTCTGCAACTGGTGGCAGCTCATCAAGGGATACAACGCTGTAGAGTCTATCTTCCAAAGCAGCCACTTTCTCCACATACAGTGCCCTGGTTTCCCAGCAGGAAAAATGGGATAAAAATGCACTAGATCCAGGGTGGTCAAATCGCATTTCGAGAGCCACATGTGGCTCTTTCACATATACTGTGTGGCTTGTGAAGCCCCATTGCTTTGTCAGCCAGCTTTTCACTCCTTAAACCACTTCTCCATTTGACTCCTTGAACTACTTCTCCAAGCAAGCTGGGGGCTGGCAGGCTGGATTCTAGAGCTGCCAAGCCCCCAGTCCAGGCGGGGAATCTCCTGCCTGGGAGGTTCTCAACCCGCCAGCCCACATTGGGCCGGTGGGGGGAACCTCCGCCTATGTCGCTGGCGTGATGACGTCACCCGGAAGTGACGTCATTGAAATGGCGGCGCCTGTGGGGGGCTGCTCTAGGCGTTTCTGGGAAAACTATGGTTTTCCTGGATGCTCTAGCCATTTGGGAGGTATCATAGAGATTTAACCTCCCAGGTCCGGGAAAACCATAGAGTTTTCCCGGAAATGCCTAGAATGGCCCCGCACAGGCGCTGCCATTTTTGATGATGTCACTTCCGGGAGACGTCATTTTGTCACGTGTGTGCACATCGCGCACGCAGGGGGGATGAAGAGGACTTGGCAACCCTACTGGCTTCCTTCCAGTTTGGTGTAATGCAGGGGTGTCGAACTGATTTGTCATGAGGGCCGGATCTGACATAAATGAGACCTTGTTGGGCCAGGCCATATGTGTATCCAATTAAGATTAGATAGCAGAGATATAAACTTTATAACGGGCACAAACACAGTTAAAGATATTTTAAAAACTTAAAACATGCATAAAACATTAGTACTCATTGGTCTTAAAGGTGCTTTCTTTGTATTTCTTCCATGGGATCCAAGGAACTGTGCAAAGGAAGTTTTGGCTCTTTCCTTCCTTCCCCAGGGGATCAGGAGGGGAAGGAGCCTCAGCCAATAGAAGGTAGAGAGGCTTGGTTCAGTAGCTCTGCTGTGCAATTGAGAGATCCTGGAAAAACCAGCTCTGCCTCCCCCCTCCTTCCTCCCCAAGGAAGGCGCCTCAGTCAATGGAGAAAATAGAGAAGAAGACATTGGATTTATATTCCGCCCTCCACTCAAGAGTCTCAGAGTGCCTCACAATCTCCTTTATCTCCCTCCCCCACAAAAGACACCCTGTGAGGTGGGTGGGGCTGAGAGGGCTCTCACAGCAGCTGCCCTTTCAAGGACAACCTCTGCTAGAGCTATGGCTGACCCAAGGCCATTCTAGCAGGTGCAAGTGAAGGAGTGGGGAATCAAACCTGGTTCTCCCAGATAAGAGTCTGCGCACTTAACCACTACACCAAACTGGCTCTCTACTTAAATAAATGCCTGGACTCTTATCTGGGAGGACCGGGTTTGATTCCCAACTCCTTCACATGTACCTGCTGATGTGACGTTGGGTCAGCCACAAGTTCTCTCAAGGCTGTTCTGCTCAAGAGCAGTTCTGGAAGAGCTCTCTCAGCCCCATCTACCTCACAGGATGTCTGTTGTGGGGAAGGGGAAGGAGATTTGTAAGCCACTCTGAGACTCCTTTGGGGAGTTAAGGGTGGGGGTATAAATCCAACCTCTTTTCTTCTTCCTTCCTTCCTTCCTCCCTCCTTCCCTCCCTCCTTCAAACATCTGACGTTCATGTCTTGTGACTCTCAAACATCTAACATTTATTCTATGTGGCTCTTACGTTAAGCAAGTTTGGTCACCCCTGCACCAGACGGATAGATGGACAGATAGACGGACAGACAGTGTGGGCAGGACCACTAATCCCCTCCAGTTTTCTGTTAATGTGGAATTTGTGTAAATTAGCCTGAGGTGGTTGTAGAAACCAGAGATTTTTCATAATGCTGTTGCTAAAATTCAGAAGGCTGCTGTTTGCGTGTTTTGAGGCAAGAACTCCTAGGTATGAGGCAAGGCACCTGTTTCCAATTCCTTTCTTGATTTTGTGTGCCCTTACAACCCTCTGTTTCAGTTCGCCACCTCTGCATTGCTGTCGTTTATTTCGTTTTGACTCTGTGCTGCCGGACGCACACCCCTTTGTGCCATTTTGCAGCATTTTTTTTGGTCATGTGCTGTTCTTAACGAGGTTGCCAGAAAAAATACCTTTGAAAAATGAATTCGTTTTCCGCTGGCGAATATTTGGCCCGGGGAGAAAAGGGATGGCGAGAAAACAGAGACAGAAAGGATTTGCAAAGCAGAGCTATTCAAACCGAACCGGACAACTTTGAAATACGGCCTCATTCCTATTGAGAGATTCGGTTAATATAGCAGAGTTTTGCCCAGTCATTGAAGTAGGGTTGCCAATCCCCAGGTGGGGCCAGGGGATCCCCCGGTTTGGAGGCCCTCCCCCCACTTCAGCATCGTCAGAAAGCAGGGGGAGGGGAGGGGAATGTCTGCTGGGAACTCTGTTATTCCCTATGGAGATTTATTCCCATAGAAAATCATGGAGAATTGATCCGCGGGTATCTGGGGCTCCAGGGGGGCTGTTTTTGGGGGTAGAGGCACCAAATTTTCAGTATAGCCTCTAGTGCCTCTCCCCAAAATACCCACCAAGTTTCAAAAAGATTGGACCAGGGGGTCCAATTCTATGAGCCCCAAAAGAAGGTGCCCCTATCCTTCATTATTTCCTATGGAAGGAAGGAATTGAAAAGATGTGCCGTCCCTTTAAATGTGATGGCCAGAACTCCCTTTGGAGTTCAATTATGCTTGTCACAGCCTTGATCTTGGCTCCGCCCCAATGTCTCCTGGCTCCACCCCCAAAGTCCCCAGATATTTCTTGAATTGGACTTGGCAACCCTACATTGAAGTGTGATACTGAGTGCAGTAAATAAAACCCCCAAGAAGTACATTGCAAAAAAGGTAAACTTACATTTATTCAAGTAGATCCCGTTCACATTCAGGTTGCAGTCAAAGGAAGAGAAAGAAGTCCAATCTAAAGAATACTTTCTCTATCAAAAATGGCTACTTGTCTGGTATCATGTGTGTGGGAGTATGAGAAGAAGAAGAAAAAGAGGAAGACGACATTGGATTTATATTCCGCCCTCCACTCAAGAGTCTCAGAGTGGCTCACAATCTCCTTTATCTCCCTCCCCCACAACAGACACCCTGTGAGGTGGGTGGGGCTGAGAGGACTCTCACAGCAGCTGCCCTTTCAAGGACAACCTCTGCCAGAGCTATGGCTGACCCAAGGCCATGCCAGCAGGTGCAAGTGGAGGAGTGGGGAATCAAACCCGGTTCTCCCATATAAGAGTCTGCACACTTAACTACTACCGGGGAAGAAGGTCTATGAGAGCTATGGCTGACCCAAGGCCATTCCAGCAGGTGCAAGTGGAGGAGTGGGGAATCAAACCCGGTTCTCCCAGATAAGAGTCCTTGCACTTAACCACTACAGGGGAAGAGGGTCTATGAGAGCTATGGCTGACCCAAGGCCATGCCAGCAGGTGCAAGTGGAGGAGTGGGGAATCAAACCTGGTTTTCCCAGATAAGAGTCTGCACACTTAACCACTACACCAAACTGCTCTGTCTCTACAGGAGAGGCCTACAGATATATGTGTCTCTATGCAGGGGTCATTTTGTAGAAAAATACCATAACTCATTAACATATGCCAGCCCCCCATCAGCCAAAAGCAACCCGACACAAGAAAGGAGAGCCTCAGGTGAGCGAGGCCTGCTTGGGCTGGCTTCGCTCACCTGGGGTTCTACTTGACCGGCTGCCCACCCCCCCAAGTCAGAAAGTCAGTAAGCCAACCGCTGCTCAAAATCACATAAGAAGCGGAGAAAGGGTGGCATGGGCTTCTCCAGGGGTTAGTGAGGGCTGCTGGGGGGCATGGCAAAGCCCCTGGCGACTGGCTTCCTGCTCTCCTAATCCAAGGATTGTTATGCAGCTGCACCTACTGTTCAATGGACAAGGTAGGGAGGGAGGAGAGGGGGGCCGTGAGAAACGTTCAGGAGCTGCACTCCTGTGAGCTCCTGCTGAATTCAAGGCCTGTCTCTACAGAAGGCCATGTTAGAAGAGGGAGAGGAGAAAGTGAATGAGAGACAGAGGAGGGTTCAGAGGTCAGCTCACAGGTTAAGACAAAGAGAGGTACCCTATTCAAGGAGGTGATCCCCAACTGGGGATTGGCAACCTTGGCAGATGTGTCTATTTCTGAATGCATTAAAACGCCTTGGCTATCTCAGCGACTTCCTTTGGACACAACCTGTGAATCTGGGGGTGGGTGGGGGAGACAATCTCCTGGCACTGAGCTGCAGTAGGAGACGTGCAGACCAAGATGGCGGCTCATGACAGCTCTGTTCTAATGGCACGTAAGTGCAGTAATCTCGCTGGGTCATTATCAGCTCCGGAAAAGACACGGGTGATGACCGTAATAGCTTAAATAACAGGGAGAAGATGTGTTTGAGACAGGCTTGGAGGCAGAAGCGCATCGGAATGCTCGCTCTCCCTTGACGGCCGAGTATCCGCATTGTAACGGAGCAGGGTTTGCAATGAAAACCTCTGAATCTCCATGTGTTTCTGGGCCAGATGTTGAGCTCTGGAAGTAGTTCATTTGCTCATTATGACTTCAAAGGTCAAGCAGTTTGACTCTCGGAGGTTAACTTAATTCCTCTCTGCTGCCATTTCTACATTAGCGCTCTGGTAATTTCCTTCTGCGATATTTCTGTGTCCGTTTTAAGCGCTGCATTATTATAAATGAGCTCCGAGACAACACGACCCATTGAGACCCTTTGAGATGTTGGATTGCTTGGTGCTGAAGAGGATACAGCTGTTATCTATAAGGCCTACAACATACTTGGTGCTTTGATCCAGTTGGTGGCAGGAGAAAACCCCAAAGAGTCCCATGAAAACCAGCCTCACAAAGGAAAAAAAAAATCAACGTTTTCTCATACAAAATATTTCAAAAGTCATACCCTGACAGACAAGGAAAGGAAAGGTCCCCTGTGCAAGAACCAGTCGTTTCTGACTCTGGGGTGATGTTGCTTTCACAACGTTTTCACGGCAGACTTTTTACGGGGTGGTTTGCCATTGCCTTCCCCAGTCATCTACACTTTCCCCCCAGCAAGCTGGGTACTCATTTTACTGACCTCGGAAGGATGGAAGGCTGAGTCAACCTTCAGCTGGCTACCTGAAAACCCAGCTTTTGCCAGAGATTGAACTCAAGTCGTGAGCAGAGCTTAGAACTGCAGTACTGCAGCTTTTACACTCTGCGCCACTGGGCTCTCTCTGACAGACAAACACCCATACTAAGTACAAGGAAAGGAAAGGTCCCCTGTGCAAGCACCAGTCATTTCCGACTCTGGGGTGATGTTGCTTTCACGACGTTTTCACGGCAGACTTTTTACAGGGTGGTTTGCCATTGCCTTCCCCAGTCATCTATGCTTTCCCCCCAACAAGCTGGGTACTCATTTTCCCGACCTCGGAAGGATGGAAGGCTGAGTCAACCTCGAGCCGGCTATCTGAAAACCCAGCTTCCACTGGGGATTGAACGCAGGTCATGAGCAGAGCTTAGGACTGCAGTACTGCAGCTTTAACACTCTGCGCCACACGGCTCTTGCTAAGTACAAGAGAAGGACATAAATAAATACGTAGACAGTCCAATCCTGGAAATATTCAGAAAAAGTCCTTCCCCTTCAAAGGAATCCCCGGTCCAGTTCTTGAGAAAACCACATGATGGTACAAGATCCGCCACGTTCAATTATCTTGTGCATGATAGTCTTGAAACACAGCAAACACAGTGACGAGGTAGTACTTTTATCTTTCCTTGTTTCGATAGGAGCTTTGACCAGCTTTCCAACAAATATCAGAGCATGGCAAGATGCCACAATTTTTGCACACATAAGAACATAAGAGAAGCCATGTTGGATCAGGCCAATGGTCCCTCCAGTCCAACACTCTGTGCCACATAAGAACATAAGAGAAGCCATGTTGGATTAGGCCAATGTCCCATCCATTCCAACACTCTGTGTCACATAAGAACATAAGAGAAGCCATGTTGGATCAGGCCAATGGCCCATCCAGTCCAACACTCTGTGGCACATAAGAACATAAGAGAAGCCATGTTGGATCAGGCCAATGGCCCCTCCAGTCCAACACTCTGTGCCACATAAGAACATAAGAGAAGCCATGTTGGATCAGGCTAATGGCCCATCCATTCCAACACTCTGTGTCACACAGTGGCCAATATATGTGTGTGTGTGTGTATATATATATACACACACATGCACATACATACATACACAAACACCTTTTGGGGTTTTCTCCTGCCACTCTCTGCCGTGATGCTCTGTTTGATTTGCACACGGATTAAAGGAAGTACTTCTTCACCCAAAGGGTGATTAACATGTGGAATTCACTGCCACAGGAGGTGGTGGCGGCCACAAGCATAGCCAGCTTCAAGAGGGGTTTAGATAAAAATATGGAGTAGAGGTCCATCAGTGGCTATTAGCCACAGTGTGTGTGTATATATATAAAATTTTTTGCCACTGTGTGATACAGAGTGTTGGACTGGATGGGCCATTGGCCTGATCTAACGTGGCTTCTCTTATGTTCTTATGTTCCCCCAACGGGCAGATGGCTGCTGGTGGGCAGAAGCCATCAAAACTGGGGGATGCCCCACTGGGAGCCAGAGCTCCCCTTGGGCTCTGGCAGTGGATAGGGATATAGTTGCTAGATCCAGGTTGGGAAACTCCCGGAGATTTGGGGTTGGAGCCTGGGGAGGACAGGGACCTCAGGGGGTTAAAGTGCCATAGAGTCCACCCTCCAAAGCATCCATTTTCTTCAGGGGAACTGATCTCTGTAGTTTGGAGCTGAGCTGCAATTCTTGGAAATCCCCAGGTCTCACCTAGAGGTTGGCATCCTGACTCCAGGACTAACTTATAAATTGGCAATCCTTTGACACATATTTCCGGCATCTAAATATGTATCAATCCATCTGATACGCATTTATCCCTGATTTTGCCTTATTTCTTCCAAGGTACTCAGGACAGCTTCCAGTTCGGGGTGGTGTTTAAATTAGTGGACTCTTATCTGGGAGAACCAGGTTTGATTCCCCACTCCTCCACTTGCAGCTGCTGGAATGGCCTTGGGTCACCCGTAGCTCTTACAGACCTGTCCTTGAAAGGGCAGTCTGGGTGAGCTCTCTCAGCCCCACCTACCTCACAGGGCGTTTGTTGTGGAGGAGGAAGGTAAAGGAGATTGTGAGCTGCTCTCAGACTCAGAGATTCAGAGTGAAGGGTGGGATACAAATCCAATATCATCATCATCATCATCTTCTTCTTCTTCCATTTTACTTGGGGTCCCGAATCTCTTGCAGAGCAGCGGATTCCCAGCTTCCTGCTTCCACTGACCCCTGCTGCTCTGAGTGGTGGAAAGAAATTTTTTTGTAAATACCCACAGTGTTGAAACCGACCTGCCTGAACACCCTCTCTCCCAGTTCCGTCATTCCGGCCTTCACAAGTCAGGGCCAGAGACTTTGAAGTTACAATGTTTTGCTGAGTTTAGTTCTCCACAGTAGAAATTCTAGACCACTTGGGCCGGCTATAACAGAACATTGTGAAGGTGCGCTGAGAAGATGATGAAGAAGAAGATATTGGATTTATATCCCGCCCTCCACTCCGAAGAGTCTCAGAGCGGCTCACAATCTCCTTTACTTTCCTCCCCCATGACAGACACCCTGTGAGGTAGATGAAGATATTGGATTTATATCCCGCCCTCCACTCCGAAGAGTCTCAGAGCGGCTCACAATCTCCTTTACCTTCCCCCCCCAACAGAAACCCTGTGAGGTAGATGAAGATATTGGATTTATATCCCGCCCTCCACTCCGAAGACTCTCAGAACAGTTCACAATCTCCTTTACCTTCCTCCCCCACAACAGACACCCTGTGAGGTGGATGGGGCTGGAGAGGGCTCTCACAGCAGCTGCCCTTTCAAGGACAACCTCTGCCAGAGCTATGGCTGACCAAAGGCCATGCCAGCAGGTGCAAGTGGAGGAGTGGGGAATCAAACCCGGTTCTCCCAGATAAGAGTCCGCACACTTAACCACTACACCAAACTGGCTCTCAGCACCATAAGGCTGTCTGTACTCTGGGATTCCATAAAGTTGGGTACCCAAAGGCTGAGGGAGATAAAATTATGATGAAGAGAACTGTGTTTCTTGAAAACTTATTGCTACGCTAAAATCTGTTAGTCTCAAAACTGCTGCTGGCTTCTTTGCTATTTTGCAGAAAGTTATGAGAAACAAAGTGGATGCATTCATCGAAAGGAGCCCCTTGGCACAGAGTGGTAAAGCTGCAGTACTGCAGTCCAAGCCCTCTGCTCATGACCTGAGTTCGACCCTGGCAGAAGCTGGGTTCCGGTAGCCTTGAGGGCACTTTCCACCACCATATATCTATAAAGGTATATCTGCAAGAGTTAACATTTTGCCCACTTCAAAAAAATATATTTGTTTCAAATAAGACATTGGTCATCCAGATGGAGAATGCTCTGAAATTCCAGTGGGGCCCTGCTTTTGTGTCTGTAGCCAAGAGAAAATTAAATACATTGGATGCTATATCTCAGATTGCTCCCTGCATAATAGTCTTAAGTGCCAGGTTTTTGAAAGATATCCTTGACGGCCGTGATGGAGTGAAAGGAATGGACAAGATCTGTCTTTTGCTCCGTGCTATGAATAAATGTATTCCTTACAGGATCTTTTATTGTTTGCCTTGGCAGCGTTTCAGATCCATTATAAACTTATTCAATCAATGGCTGCTCTGTGCCGCGGAGATCATTTAATGTAATTATGACCGTGAAGTTGACCTGAGTGTAGTTTAATTTGACTATTGTCCAGTTAATGGTGTCCACCTTGTTTCTGTTTCAGTGATACTGCTTTTATGACACTTCGTGATACGCAGGGGTTGTTTTGTAGGAAAAATAGGTGGTGGAGCTCATTAGCATAACTCATTAGCATATACTGCTGCCCCACCAGCCAAAAGCAACACGGCATGAGAAAGGAGAGCCTCGAGCGAGCGAAGCCTGCTTGGGCTGGCTAGAGATCCAGCCAGCCCAAGCAGGCCTCGCTCACCTGGGGCTCTCCTGGGCACCCCACCACCACAGTCAAAAGGCCAGCAAGCCAACCGCCGCCCAAAATCACATAAGAAATGGAGAAAAGGTGGCGGGGGCTTCTCCAGGGGTTAATGAGGGTTGCTGGGGGTGTGGCAAAGCCCCTGGTGGCTGGCTGCCCGCTTTCCTAATCTAGGGATTGCAAATTTTTAGCAAATAGCAAGCCTTTATTGGCATAACACAGATTTAGCAGTAAAATAGCAATATAAATAATATAAAATCCTTGATTATAAAGTAGATAGGGAGCTAAAATACATAAAATAAGTAAAATATATATGAGTCGAGTTTAGCCAAATTAAATAATTAAAACAGATAAAATGTGATCATTCCAGAACCATTCTCTGTCGTATTTTCATGGAGAAATCTCGCCACCCTTAAAGCTACCTCAGCGCAGGTGTCATTTAAAAGTTTGTGGACTTTGCCTGAATCAGCGCAGCCCAACATATCTGCTAAGGTATCTTTCAGGTATATACAACGAATATCATCGTAAAGAGGACAGTTCAGTAATGCATGGGAAATAGTTTCAATACACTTGGAATTACAAAGACAGTATCTAGGGATTGTTATGCAGCTGCACCTCCTATTCAATCGACAAGGTAGGAGAAGGGGGAATCCTCAGAAAGGTTCAGGAGCTGTGCTCCTGTGAGCTCCTGCTGAATTCCAACCCTGGTGATACGCATAGGTTTTTAAACAAATTGATGTGAGCCAGCCCAGTCTTGTCGGATCTTAGAAACTAGACAGTATCAGCCCTGGATAATAACTGGATGGGAGACTACCAAGGAAGTCCAGGGTTAGAGTTTGTGGAATCTTTCGGGATCAAGTGCCGTGTTCCACTGGAGAAAGTTTTCCTTCCAGACGTTTCGTTCTCAGCTGCGGAGAACATCCTCAGTGGCGTTGCAGCCGGAGCAGGCGCTCAGACCTTCTTGGCTGCTGTGCATTGAGTGGACTCAATGCACTCAATGAGCCACTCAACGCACAGCAGCCAAGAAGGTCTGAGCGCCTGCTCTGGCTGCAATGCCACTGAGGATGTTCTCCGCAGCTGAGAACGAAACGTCTGGAAGGAAAACTTTCTCCAGTAGAACACGGCACTTGATCCCAAAAGATTCTACAAACCCTAATGATGTTACCAGCTGCGAAAACCTGAAATCTTTGATAAGTCCAGGGCTGCTACATAGATGATGGCAAACTACCTCCTCTTGCCTTGAAAATGTTATGGAACTGCCCTAACTCAACATGGATGGCTCCCGGAGGGGACTGGATAGATGCATGGAGGGGGGTCCATCAGTGGCTATTGGCCACAGGGTATGGGTGGAGCTCCTTGGGGCAGTGATGCTCTGTATTCTTGGTGAATGGAGTGGCAGCTTTGGGAGGGCTTCTGGTGTGCTGGCCTTGCTAGTGGACCTCCTGATGGCGCCTAGCTTTTTTGGCCAATATGTGACAGAGTGTTGGAATGGATGGGCCATTGGCTTGATCCAGCATGGCTTCTCTTATGTTCTTAGGACCTGACAGGTACATAAGGTACAATGGAAAAAAAATCAACAAATGGACACTGGTGGATTCCAGAAAGGAAGATATTATGATCATATTAATACCCCATCTTCTTTCTTTTGACAGTACAAGGGATGATTGTTTTGTTGATTCTCAGGAGGACTATTAACTATCTAGACCAGGGGTCCTCAAACTACGGCCCGCGGGCCAGATGCGGCCCACTGAGGACGTTTATGTGGCCCGCCGGGTTACAGCACAATCAGACCGGAAGTGACATTCGACCTAAACTCGCGTTAGCAACGCACACTTCCGGCACTGGGCTGAGGCGACGGAGACAGAGTGTGAGGTGATACCGAGGTGAGGTGAGTTCCCTGGCCGGGGTGTGTGGTGCGGGGAAGGGAGAGAGATGCAGAAGACGGAGAACTGACAGCCCACGGCCTTGTACAGTAATGGCAGTCTGGCCCTCCAACAGTCTGAGGGACAGTGAACTGGCCCCCTATTTAAAAAGTTTGAGGACCCCTGATCTAGACACTGGGGCAGTGACACTCTGTATTTTTGGTGCTTGGGGGGGGGGCAACAGTGGGAGAGCTTCTGGAGTTCTGGTCCAGCTGGTGGACCTCCTGATGGGTTTTGGCCATTATGTGATATAGAGTGTTGGACCGGATGGGCCGTTGGCCTGATCCAACGTGCCTTCTCTTATGTTTTTATGTCTGTGGCAGTGATGCTGTGTATTCTTGGTGGATGGAGTGGCAACAGTGGAAGGGCTTTTGGAGTTCTGGCCCTGCTAGTGGACCTCCTGATGGCATGTGGATTTATTTCAGTCCACTTAGAAGCACGGGTGAGAGGGAGGGTCCAAACCCGGTGCCCTCTCCCCAGCTCAGTGTTCTAAGCAGCCACCTACTATTGCTCAATGGATATGCTGGGCCTGTAGACTAATTTTGCACTAAGTTGCCAAGTGGTTGGCTCAGTGTGCCAATCAAGCGCATTCCTGCCGGCGTTGTCTCCCAGCTGCTTTGCGTCTGCCCCCTGGCAACTACCATAAAATGTCTGAGGTGGGGGCAGAGCAGGATGGGAGTCTCTCTGCTTGACTATTTCCCCTCCTGCAAGGATACGCTGTGGTTTACAGCCCAGCTTGTCAGGGAGAGATTCAAAGAATTCTTTTCTTCTCTGTCTTTGGCGTTTCATCACCTCAGCCTCCCCCCCCATTGGCTCAGTAGGGTTGCCAATCCCCAGGTGGGGGCAGGGGATCACCCGGTTTGGAGACCCTCCCCCTGCTTCAGGGTCAACAGAAAGCGGCAGAGGGAAATGTCTGTTGGCCACTCCATTATTCCCTATGGAGACCGATTCCCATAGGGTATAATAAATTGATCCATGGGTATCTGGGGCTCTGGAGGAGCTATTTTTTGAGGTAGGCATGCCAAATTCTCAGCATAGCATCCAGTGCCTCTCCTCAAAACTCCCTCCAGGTTTCAAAAAGATTGGACCAGGGGGTCCAATTCTATGAGTCCCAAAAGAAGGTACCCCATCCTTCATTATTTCCCAATGGAGGGTGTTTAAATGGTGTGCTGTCCTCTTAAATGTGATGGCCAGAACTCCCTTTGGAGTTCAATTGTGCTTATCACACCCTTGCTCCTGGCTCCACCCCCAAATATCCTGGCTCCACCCCCAAATTCCCCAGCTATTTCTTGAGTCGGACCTGGCAACCCTAATAAGAAGTGATTGTTGTATTCTAATGCCAGGTGTCACTCTGTGGTATCATTTGTTTGACCGCTGATGAAGGCCAAAGGGCCGAAACCCACATGGTTACTAGTTTCGGTTGTCACTGTACAGTGTAGTTGAAGCTATCACCAAGGCTGATAGCTGTCTTTTAATTCACTATGTAATAAATAAATCTATACTAAAGGCATAATAAATACATGTATAATAAAGATGGTGAGGGGTCTGGAGACCAAGTCCTATGAGGGAAGGTTGAAGGAATTGGGCATGTTTAGACTGGAGAGGAGGCAGCTGAGAGGTGATATGATCACCATCTTCAAGTACTTGAAGGGCTGTCATCTAGAGGATGGTGTGGAATTGTTTTCTGTGGCCCCAGAAGGTAGGACCAGAACCAGTGGGTTGAAATTAAATCAAAAGAGTTTCTGACTCAACATTAGGAAGAACTTCCTGACCGTTAGAGCGATTCCTCAGTGAAACAGGCTTCCTCGGGAGGTGGTGGTGGGCTCTCCTTCCTTGGAGGTTTTTCAACAGAGGCTAGATGGCCATCTGACAGCAATGTGGATCCTGTGAATTTAGGGGGAGGCATTTGTGATTTTTCTGCATTGTGCAGGAGGTTGGACTAGATGACCCTGGAGGTCCCTTCCAACTCTATGATTCTATATATTTTTTATATTTTCCAATCTTTAATGCTTTTGCCTTATGGAATCATTTGGGCTATACACTCCGATTTTCTTAACCTTTAGGTTCTTAATCCAATTCAATATGGGTTAAGTTTGTTTTCCCCTCCCCCCTTTAGTCATCTTAATTTGTATCAGATGCCAGTGGTATGCAAATCGAACACATTCCTGTTGGCTTTGTCTCCCAGCTGCTTTGTCTCTACTCCAGGCAACTACCATAAAAGGTGGGTTGTGATGAGAGACAATTAAAAGGAGTTTCTCGGCATGACCATTTTCTCTCCTGCCACGATATGCTTTGGTTTATGCCACAGCTTGTCAGGGAGAGGCATAGAATTCTTTTCTTCTCTGTGTCCCATGATCCAGAGTCACAGCCCCCCATTTTGGCTCAATGGATGCTGTGGAGAAACGCCATTTTAGTCAGTGGTGGTGCTTCATTTGGCAGGGGTCAGTAAATCCCTCAGCAGGCGTTGTAGCCTTCCCCTCACTCCCCCCTCCCTTCCAGAGCCAAACCAACAACGCTAGGGGGAAAATCTCCTAGAGAGGCAGGAAGTGCTGTTGTTCCTTGCATGTGTTAGGCAGGAAGAGAAGGCAGATTTGAACTGGGGCTCGAGCGAGCATGTGGTGAGCAATGGAGGCTCCTGCCTGGGAGGGCCCAGGCAGGCAGACTAAGTAAGTAATTCACAAGACAGGGCAAGTTTAGATCAGGGCCAGCAGGACGCGTTTATAACACATTTGGTTTGTCAGGCTGTTTGCTGTGCTGTGCTAATTTTGTAGATGCAACTGTTTTTGTTTTGTTTTTCTTTCCCTATCCTTTTCCCTTTTAAATAAATGTTTTTTTCTGTTTAAAATGCTGGCAGTCAAACTCTGTACCACATAGATCCCCAAACCGCTTTAGACCACGCTGTGTTGAGAAGGGGGCCCCAGGTGAAGGGGGGGAAGGCATGCAGTTGGATAAGGTGCCAATACTCCAGGGGTGCCCCAAAGAAGCGCTGAGGTCTCTGTGAAACCCAAGTACAGGGTGGCAGAGGACCTTGAGGCCTGGCCTCACAGCTGGAGAGGGGGATTGGGAGTCCTGTTCCTCTCAATCTGAACCCCGGGACTGAGCAGGTGGTGGCAGCGCGCCCAAGGGGCAGGAGGAGAAATAGCTCCCTCCAGGAGTTGGCGACTCAATAGGGAGCTGACGGGACCGTGGCGGAACCGGCCCGATTCTGCCTTCAGACCCGGTCCCGTCAGCTCCCTATTGAGTCGCCAACTCCTGGAGGGAGCTATTTCTCCTCCTGCCCCTTGGGCGCGCTGCCACCACCTGCTCAGTCCCGGGGTTCAGATTGAGAGGAACAGGACTCCCAATCCCCCTCTCCAGCTGTGAGGCCAGGCCTCAAGGTCCTCTGCCACCCTGTACTTGGGTTTCACAGAGACCTCAGCGCTTCTTTGGGGCACCCCTGGAGTATTGGCACCTTATCCAACTGCATGCCTTCCCCCCCTTCACCTGGGGCCCCCTTCTCAACACAGCGTGGTCTAAAGCGGTTTGGGGATCTATGTGGTACAGAGTTTGACTGCCAGCATTTTAAACAGAAAAAAACATTTATTTAAAAGGGAAAAGGATAGGGAAAGAAAAACAAAACAAAAACAGTTGCATCTACAAAATTAGCACAGCACAGCACACGCACAGCAAACAGCCTGACAAACCAAATGTGTTATAAACGCGTCCTGCTGGCCCTGATCTAAACTTGCCCTGTCTTGTTAATTACTTACTTAGTCTGCCTGCCTGGGCCCTCCCAGGCAGGAGCCTCCATTGCTCACCACATGCTCGCTCGAGCCCCAGTTCAAATCTGCCTTCTCTTCCTGCCTAACACATGCAAGGAACAACAGCACTTCCTGCCTCTCTAGGAGATTTTCCCCCTAGCGTTGTTGGTTTGGCTCTGGAAGGGAGGGGGGGAGTGAGGGGAAAGCTACAACGCCTGCTGAGGGATTTACTGACCCCTGCCAAATGAAGCACCACCACTGACTAAAATGGCGTTTCTCCACAGATGCATAAGTTGCAGTGTCACATTCTGTGTTTTCTCCTGAGCAGAGCTGCCAATCTCCAGATGGAGCCTGCAGATCTCCTGGGATCAGAACCGATCTCCAGCTGACAGAGATCAGTTTTCCAGCTTGGTGAGAACCAGTGGTTAAGTGCGCGGACTCTTATCTGGGAGAACCAAGTTTGATCCCCCACTCCTCCACATGCACCTGCTAATGTGACCTTGAGTCAGTCACAAGTTCTCACAGAACTGTTCTTCTCAAGAGCAGTTTCTGTCAGAGTTCTCTCAGCTGCAGCTACCTCACAGGATGTGAGGGAGGGGAAAGGAAAGGAGATTGTATTTCACTCTGAGGCTCCTTTGGGTAGTGACGGGTACAGTGTTTCCTCTATTTTATTGATTTATTTTATTCAATTTATATCCTGCCCTCCCCTGACGGGCTCAGGGCGGCTAACAACATTTAAAACAACATTGAAATTGAAATGGAGAAAGTAGAGAAAGAGGTACTTTTCTCCCTTTCTCACAATACAAGAACTCGTGGGCATTCGATGAAATTGCTGAGCAGACAGGTTAAAACGGATAAAAGGAAGTACTTCTTCACCCAAAGGGTGATTAACATGTGGAATTCACTGCCACAGGAGGTGGTGGCGGCCACAAGCATGGCCACCTTCAAGAGGAGTTTAGATAAAAATATGGAGCAGAGGTCCATCAGTGGCTATTAGTCACAGTGGGTGCATATATGTATAATTTTTTTTGGCCACTGTGTGACACAGAGTGTTGTACTGGCTGGGCCATTGGCCTGATCCAACATGGCTTCTCTTATGTTCTTATGTTCTTAATTAAATCGTTACAATAAAATCACAATAAAATTATTAAAACATCTCAAATATATACAGTTCTAATCTCTAGATGGCGTTATTATTAGTTCTTGATTAGTGCTATTTACCGTGATGTTATTGAATATTTTTTAGCACATTCCATTTCTGTTTGGGTTGGGTTAGGATATCAATGCCGTGGAGTGGCGAAGTACTGGTCGCCTCCTGGTCTAAGCTGAATTAGTGTGAGCTAGCTCACAGTTTTTTAGCCTCTGGCTCGCACATCTTTGTCTTAGCTCGGAAGGATCGCCCCAGAGCAAGCTAATTGATGCAGTCGCTCACAAATTTAATGCTAGTAGGCTCATGAAGTAGAATTTTTGCTCACAAGACTCCGCAGTTTAGAGGGAGTATTGCAGGTATAAATCCAATCTTCTCTTCTTCTTCATAAGAACATAAGAGAAGCCATGTTGGATCAGGCCAATGGCCCATCCAGTCCAACACTCTGTGTCTTACATAAGAACATAAGAGAAGCCATGTTGGATCATGCCAGTGGCCCATCCAGTCCAACACTCTGTGTCACACAGTGGCCAAAATATATATGCGTATATACACACACACACTGTGGCTAATAGCCACTGTTGGACCTCTGCTCCATATTTTTATCTATCCCCCTCTTGAAGCTGGCTATGCTTGTAGCCGCCACCACTTCCTGTGGCAGTGAATTCCACGTGTTAATCACATGTTAATCTTCGTCTTTCTGGAGAAAATGGCAGCCTTGGACTCTATGACATCACATCCCTACTGAAGTCCCTCCCCTCCCCAATCGGCATCCTCCACCGACTCCACCCTCAAATCTCCAGGAGTTTTTCAACACAGTTGGCAACCAACTTTCAAGACTTGAACCCATGACAATTTCCTGTGTAGATGATCCCCTCCTCTCTCTCTCTCTCCCTCTTTTTGATGGCACACCTGAGGAAAAGATAGTTTTGCTACAGTACTTTTAAATAATTACGTAGCCTTTAGAGAAAAGTTTGGGTTTTGGGTTGCCACTTCCTGCTTGGAAGCTTCCTGGAAATTTGGGGGTAGAACTTCAGTGAGGGGCAGGGGATCCCACGGTTTGGAGGCCCTCCCCCACTTCAAGGTCATCAGAAAGTGGGGAGGGGGGAAATGTCTGCTGGGCACTCCATTATTCCCATAGAGACTGATTCCCATAGGAAATAATGGAGAATTGATCTGTGGGTATCTGGGGCTCTGGGGGGCCCCAGTTTTTTGAGATAGAGGCAACAAATTTGCAGCATAGTATACAATGCCTCTCCTCAAAACACGTACCAAGTTTAAAAAAAGATTGGCCCAGGGGGTCCAATTCTATGAGCTCCACAAGAAGGAACCCCTATCCATTATTTCCAATGGAGGGAAGTCACTTAAAAGGGATGCAGTCCCTTTAAATGAGACAGCCAGAACTCCCTTTGGAGTTCAGTCATGCTTGTCGCAGCCTTGCTCCTGGCTCCACCCACAAAGTCCCCAGATATTTCTTGAATTGGCAACCCTACCTGTAACTCCTTCGCCTACAGTTACCAGGAGGCTTTGGGGGTGGAGCCAGGAGCAAAAGTGTGACACGCAAAATTGAATTCCAAAGGGAGTTCTGGCCATTACATTTAAAGGGACTGGACATTTTTTTAAACGCTTTCCCTCCATTTGGAGTAATGAAGGATAGGGGCACCTTCTTTGGGGGCTCATAGAATTGGACCCCCTGGTCCAATCCTTTTGAAACCCGGAGGGTATTTTGGAGTGAGGCACTGGATGATATGATACAGATTTGGTGCCACTATCTCAAAAAACAGCCCCCCAGAGCCCTGATACCCACAGATCAATTATCCATTATTCTATGGGAATTGGTCTCCATAGGGAATAATGGAGTATCCAGCAGACATTTCCCTCCCCCCCTCCGGTTTCTGATGACCCTGAAGTGGGGAGAGGGCCTTCAAACCAGGGGATCTCCTGCCCCCGCCTGGGGATTAGGCAAACCGGAAACCGCAGCGTACCGATTAGTAGAATCTGAACTAGACCACTGCATTACTTATAGTTAGCAAATAATTGCTCCACAAATTTTTCTAATATCCTATTCATATATTCTCACTTGTATATCATAAACCAAAATTCTTACAAATGTCCACGAATACAGCACAGCTCAAAACACAAATCAATTTCCAATTGTTAGGAAGGTGCCAAAGTCCACTGTCCATATGCTTTCGTTGACAGCCGCGGACAGTACCAACGAATAGATCCAAGCGGGCAGCCGTGCCGGTCTGAAGCGGTAGAACAAAGCAGGAGACAAGTGGCACCTTTAAGTCCAACCGATTTTTATTCAGAACGTAAGCTTTCGTGTGTGCACACGAAAGCTTACGTTCTGAATAAAAATCGGTTGGTCTTAGGGCTGCCAATCCCCAGGTGGGGGCAGGGGATCCCCCGGTTTGGAAGCCCTCCCCCCCCGCTCCAGGGTCGTCAGAAAGTGGGGGGAGGGGAGGGAAATGTCTGCTGGGAACTCTGTTATTCCCTAGGGAGATTTATTCCCATAGAAAATAATGGAGAATTGATCCGTGGGTATCCGGGGCTCTGGGGGGGGCTGTATTTTGAGATAGAGGCACCAAATTTTCAGTACAGCATCTAGTGCCTCTCCCCAAAATATCTCCCAAGTTTCAAAACGATTTGACCAGGGGGTCCAATTCTATGAGCCCCCAAAGAAGGTGCCCCTATCCTTCATTATTTCCTATGAAAGGAAGGCATTAAAAAGGTGTGCTGTCGCTTTAAATGTGATGGCCAGAACTCCCTTTGGAGTTCAATGATGCGTGTCACAGCCTTGATCTTGGCTCCACCCCAGTGTCTCCTGGCTCCACCCCCAAAGTCCCCAGATCTTTCTTAAATTGGACTTGGCAACCCTAGTTGGTCTTAAAGGTGCCACTTGTCTCCTGCTTTGTTCTAGTACCAATGAATGTGCTACTCCTTGCTTGGGTAGCAGTCCGAAATCCACCCCTGTTGGATTTGTATTTTGAGCTGTGCTGCATTCACAAACATTTGTAAGAATTTTGGTTTGCAATATACAAGTGAGAATAGATGAATGGGATATTGGAAAAATGTGTGGAGCGATCATTTGCTAAATATAAGTAACGCAGTGGTTTATTTCAGTTTCTCTCCGCCTGGGTATTGGCAACTTTACCTTCACCGGTAGGACTGTCTGGCAAACATACCTCCCACTCAGGTAGGTATGGTAGACGGCATACATAGCTTTAGATCAGGGTAGTACTTCAAGATCTCGATGCGGCTGTTGTTCATTTCCAAAGACCTCTTCCCAGTGAGTCATTTGCTGGCAGAGAGGGGTCGGGATGCAGCTTCTGGACTAGGCGAAATTTGCCTTAGGCGGGAGATAATGACTAACTGTGAGTCTCTGGATGGCCTTGCTAATTCCAGGGAAGGCGAGATGTGTGGGTGCACAGCAAAGGGTAATGGGATGAAATGGAGCAGAGAAAAGCGACGTAGGCTGTGTGTAAGGAAAACTTCTTCGCAGCAGGCAGCGCGGGGAAGTACAATAGATTTCCTGGAGGATGGTGGTGAGGAACCCTTCCACTCCAACGGTTTAAACCAGGGGTGGCCAACGGTAGCACTCCAGATGTTTTTTTTGCCTAGAACTCACATCAGCCCCAGCCATCATGGCCAATGATTGGGGCTGATGGGAGTTGTAGGCAAAAAAAATCTGGAGAGCTACCATTGGCCATCCCTGGTTTAAACTATTAATATAAGCTCCTGGTTTTCAAAAGGTGTTTGGGGAAATCCTGGAGTTCCGCAGTGAGGAATTTGGTTGGTGCAGAAGTGTTCCTGAAAGTAGGGGTGGAATTCTAGCAGGAGCTCCTTTGCCTATTAGGCCACACACCCCTGATGTAGCCAATCCTCCAAGAGCTTGCAAAAAAGAGCCTCGTTAAAAAGGGGCTTTCAAGGCAAGTGAGCAGCGGAGGTGGTTTGTCATTTCCCTCCTCTGCAGAGTCTTCTTTGGTGGTCTCCCACGGAAGACTTATGGTGATCCCAGCAAGGGGCTTTCAAGGGAAGTGAGAAGCAGAGGTGGTTTGCTATTGCCTTCCTCTGAAGAATTGTCCTTGGTAGGCTCCCATCCAAGACTTATGGCAATCTCAGAAAGGGGCTTTCAAGGCAAGTGAGCAGCGGAGGTGGTTTGTCATTGCCTTCCTCTGCGGAGTCTTCTTTGGTGGTCTCCCACGGAAGACTTATGGTGATCCCAGCAAGGGGCTTTCGAGGGAAGTGAGAAGCAGAGGTGATTTGCCATTGCCTATCTCTGCAGAGTCTTCCTTGGTGGTCAGGTCACCCATCCAAGTCTTATGGTGACCTCAGCAAGGGGCTTTCGAGGGAAGTGAGAAGCTGGCTGAGGTGATTTGCCATTGCCTATCTCTGCAGAGTCTTCCTTGGTGGTCAGGTCACCCATCCAAGTCTTATGGGGACCTCAGCAAGGGGCTTTCGAGGGAAGTGAGAAGCTGAGGTGATTTGCCATTGCCTATCTCTGCAGAGTCTCCCTTGGTGGTCAGGTCACCCATCCAAGTCTTATGGTGACCTCAGCAAGGGGCTTTCGAGGGAAGTGAGAAGCTGAGGTGATTTGCCATTGCCTATCTCTGCAGAGTCTCCCTTGGTGGTCAGGTCACCCATCCAAGTCTTATGGTGACCCAGCAAGTGGCTTTCGAAGCAAGTGAGAAGCAGAGGGGGTTTGCCATTGCCTTCCTCTGCTGAGTCTTCCTTGGTGGACTCCCATCCAAGTCTTATGGTGACCCAAACAAGGGGCTTTCAAGGCAAGTGAGAAGGAGAGGTGGCTGGCCGTTGCCTTTCTCTGCAGAGTCTTCCTTCATGTCTCCTGTCCACAACTGATGGTGACCCTTGAAAAGGGCTTTCAAGGCAAATGAGCTGCAGAGGTGATTTGCCATTGCCTTCCTCTGCAGTCTTCCTTAGTGGTCTATCCAACTACTGACCCTCCTTAACTTCCAAGATTTGAGAAGGCCAGGGCTATACCATGCCACCTTCCCACCCTGTGATCCATCTGTTAATCCATCTGACTTTCTGTCTGTGGCGAGCATAACTCATCGTCAGCATTTGCCACCACTTTCAGGAGGATCATGGGAGTTACAGTGCTAAACAGGGGTCATTTTGTGGAAAAAATAGGTGGTTGGAGCTCATCCAGGGATTGTTATGCAGCTACACCTACTATTCAATGGGCAAGGTGGGAAAGAGGAGGTGGGACTCTCAGAAAAGTTCGGGAGCTGTGCTCCTGTGAGCTCCTGCTGAATCCGAGGCCTGGTGCTAAACATAAAGGGAATCAGAACATCTTGGCCTGTGTCATCCCCAGAACCCCGCTGTTTGTATAAGGTGCCGTCAAGTTGCAGTCACCTTATGGCAAGCTCAGCAAGGGCTTTTCAAGGCAAGTAAGAAGCAGAGGTGCTTTGCTCCAAGATGGTGCCAAGAAGCAGGGACGGATTAACAAATAGGCCAAGTAAGCACTGGCCTATGGGCCCCTACGCCTTTAGGGGTCCCGGGACAGCTCCCCCTGGTTTCCCCCCAGCTTGCAGCCCTCCCAGGCTGCACACATTAGGAGATGATTTGTGAGGGGCCCCCTGAGATTTCGACTGCCTAGAGGCCTCCACAGGGTTTAATCCGGCACTGCCAAGAAGAACAAAAAACCCACATTTTGGTGTTTCAGGTTACTTAGTGGTTTATTTCACCAGTCGTCAAATGTGTACCAGTTATCTTTTGATCCATAGATCACACCAAGTGTGCAACAACCACAATTGAACAGGGGAAAGTTTGCCAGTGTTGTCCAGGTGTAACCCCACAAAAATCAGGATTCCTTGACTCAGTTTGGTGTAGCAGTTAAGTGTGCAAACTCTTATCTGGGAGAAACAGGTTTGATTCCCCACTCCTCCACTCACACCTGCTGGTATGGGTCAGCCATAGCTCTGGCAGAGGTTGCTCTTGAAAGGGCAGCTGCTAGGAGAGTCCTCTCAGCCCCGCCCACCTCACAGGGTGTCTGTTGCGGGGGAGGAAGATAATAGAGATTGTGAGTCACTCTAAGACTGAGATTTGGAGTGGAGGCTGGGATATAAATCCAATATCATCATCATCATCATCATCATAACATAAGAGAAGCCATGTTGGATCAGGTCAGTGGCCCATCCAGTTCAACACTCTGTGTCACACAGTGGGCAATATATATATTGCCCACTGTGTATATATATACACACTGTGACTAATAGTCACTGATGGACCTCCGCTCCATATTTTTATCCAATTCCTCTTGAAGCTGTGTATGCTTGTAGCTGCTACCACCTCCTGTGGCAGTGAATTTCACATGTTAATCACCCTTTGGGTGAAGAAGTACTTCCTTTTAACCGTTTTAACCTGACTACTCAGCAATTTCATTGAATGCCCACGAGTTCTTGTATTGTGAGAAAGGGAGAAAAGTAACAGAGACTACTGGCAGAGACTGACCAAGAGAGAGATCTTGGGGTCATGGTAGATAACTCACTGTAAATGTCAAGACAGTGTGCGTTTGCAATAAAAAAGGCCAACGCCATGCTGGGAATTATTAGGAAGGGAATTGAAAACAAATCAGGCAGTATCATAATGCCCCTGTATAAATCGATGGTGCGGTCTCATTTGGAGTACTGTGTGCAGTTCTGTTTGCCGCACCTCAAAAAGGATATTATAGCATTGGAGAAAGTCCAGAAAAGGGCAACTAGAATGATTAAAGGGCTGGAGCACTTTCCCTATGAAGAAAGGTTGAAACGCTTGGGGCTCTTTAGCTTGGAGAAACGTCGACTGCGGGGTGACATGACAGAGGTTTACAAGATAATGCATGGGATGGAGAAAGTAGAGAAAGAAGTACTTTTCTCCCTTTCTCACAATACAAGAACTCATGGGCATTCGATGAAATTGCTGAGCAGACACGTTAAAACGGATAAAAGGAACTACTTCTTCACCCAAAGGGTGATTAACATATGGAATTCACTGCCACAGGAGGTGGTGGCGGCTACAGGCATAGCCAGCTTCAAGAGGGGGTTAAATAAAAATATGGAGCAGAGGTCCATCAGTGGCTATTAGCCACAGTGTGTATGTGTGTGTATATATAATTTTTTTTGGCCACTGTGTGACACAGAGTGTTGGACTGGATGGGCCATTGGCCTGATCTAACATGGCTTCTCTTATATTCTTATGTTCTTATGAATTGCAGGTTCTCAAAAGACTAATTGGAATTGGAAGACTAATATATATTTATTCTGGCATAACCCTAATCCTATTATTCTAGCTAGAATATTCTAGTTAGTATAAAAATAAGCAAGTCTTCAGGGTGCCACTTCTGGCTATTAGCCACAGCGTATTGTTGGAACTCTCTCTTGGGCAGTGATGCTCTGTATTCTTGGTGCTTGGGAAGGGCAACAGTGGGAGGGTTTCTGGTGTCCTGGCCCCAGTAATGGACCTCCTGATGGCACCTGGGTTCTTGGCCACTGTGTGATACAGAGTGTTGGACTGGATGGGCCACTGGCCTGATCCAACATGGCTTCTCTTGTGTTCTTAGTTGGCAAGCCTAGTTTAATAGATTTAGGGTTGCCAACTCCAAGTGGAGCTTTGGGAGTGGAGTGGGCAGGTTTTGGGAAGGGAAGAGAGCTCAGGAGGGATACAATTCCACAGAGTCCATCCTCAAATCTTCTGTTCCCTCCTGGGGAACTGATCTCTGCAGTCTGGAGACCAACTGTAATTTTGGGAGATCTCCAGCCCCTACCTGAAGGTTGGAGCAACCCAAAAAGAGTAACGTGGAAAACGCAGCAGGAAAATAGCACTAAAGCATCCACGATAAACCAGCCTCAAGAATAACTAATTGCACAGAAACCTTGTGCAATAAATATTACAAAGGCGCAGTGGTATCACTTCCAAGTCCTATTAGTTCAAATTTACGATGAGAGTTCTTGTTTTTGCAGAAAGGGGTCGGAATGTGATAAGTCGTGAAAACAGAGTCCAACGTTCCAATCCTTCCCTAGATGTAACTGGTAACGACAGCAAGGCACAGTGACGCAACAGGGATGTGCATATGACGCTGTTTCACACGTGGCTTCTACAAGCTTCAGTATGTTTTACAATATTATACATGCCAACCCCACCTGAAGGTTCCTGCCCCACTTGAAGGCTGGCAACTGAAGGTTCCAGGACTCTACCATAGTAAATTGCTGCTAGGGTTCCCCTAACTCAAGGTTCCCCCCTGCTGAAATAAAATCTTCGCATACCGAAAAGTAGCTCGTCAAGCATAAAAGCGAGACAAATAGCCCAAACTGTAAATCTTTCAGCACATTTTAAAGTGACTTTTCAAAAGGTTTAAAGGGTAAAATAATACTCTTTTATATTTTTTTTGTTACTGTTATAACCCTTAAGTCATCAAATCTTAAACATGTAGACTCTTTGTGGGGCTTTTTATAAGGTACTTTTAAGGTTGTTCTAAATGACTTACATTACATTAGCTTGGAGAAACGTCGACTGCGGGGTGACATGATAGAGGTTTACAAGATAATGCATGGGATGGAGAAAGTAGAGAAAGAAGTACTTTTCTCCCTTTCTCACAATACAAGAACTCGTGGGCATTCGATGAAATTGCTGAGCAGACAGGTTAAAACGGATAAAAGGAAGTACTTCTTCACCCAAAGGGTGATTAACATGTGGAATTCACTGCCACAGGAGGTGGTGGCGGCCACAAGCATAGCCAGCTTCAAGAGGGGTTTAGATAAAAATATGGAGCAGAGGTCCATCAGTGGTTATTAGCCACATATAAATTTTTTTGCCACTGTGTGACACAGAGTGTTGGACTGGATGGGCCATTTGCCTGATCTAACATGGCTTCTCTTATGTTCTGGTCAATGGCGGTAATAATAATAAACACACTTGAGCACCTGGGTTTTTTGGCCACTGTGTGACACACAGTGTTGGACTGGATCAGCGCTGGTTGCAGCATGAGGCGGCGGTGCTCTTTGGGGGCAGGGTTCCCCTTGGCGTCCTGCTCCCTGTCTGTGGGTAGGAATCCTCCAAGCCAGGGGATCCCCTGCCCCTAGCAGGACTTGGCAGCCCTAGGTTCAAATCTCTCCTTTCCCTGGAAGCTTACTGGGTGATCTTGGTCCAGTCACACACTCTCAGCTTAACCGGTTGCCAAATATGGGTTAGGAAATTCCTGGCAATTTGGGGGTGGACCCTGGGGATGACAGGTTTTGGGAAGAGGAGGGGGAGTTATTACCAAGAGATGCATAACACTGAAAGTAGGGGATTAAGACACGGAAGCTGAGCAGGCTTTTAATCTTTTCATGTGTGCATTCTGCCTTTTTCTGAAAAACAGAACGCCATCGAGTCCACCCTCCAAAGCAGCCATTTTCCTCCCAGATGACTGATCTTTGCAGTGTGGTTATCGGTTATAATCCCAGGAGATCTCCAGATCCCACCTGGAGATGGCAACCCTATTTATCACAACCTGAGTCTCCCAGATCTTAGTCTGACGGCCTGACCACGAGACCACAGATAACACAGAGCAACAGGCGGCGGGGGGGACATCTGCGCTTGTTCCCCTTCCGCGCTGCTAAAAGTACAAGTCTTGTGCTATTATTCTCAGCGCTGTAAATGTCATGGCCCAAAATGCAGACGCAAGCATTACGGCTTCCAGAATCGGGTTTGGTCTGGTTTGCTCTGGCCCTCTCTCTTCGCTCTGACCCGGGCCTTCCCTTTCACTGGTTCGCCATTAGGTAAGAGCGCATCACGCTATACAAGCAGAGATCTGTTGCTGAGCAACTCCACGATTGCCCAGCGATGCCCACTTTTGCTGACTCCGTGGGCATCGTCTCTCCCTGAGCTGACCCCCTTCTGCTCAGCCTCTTCGCTGCCGTCTGCTTGATTCGCCGAGAGGCGTTTCACGAAGTCGATCTGATTTACTTCCAGACATCCCTGAGCTGAGGGGGGGGGGGGGCAGGGGATACATTTCAGGCGGAGGCAGCCATCCTTCTTCTGACTCACTGCTAAGCTGTGACGCAGCCTGGCCTTCTAGCCATTGGAATCGAAAAACTCAGGCCAGCATCTGACCCAGCAGAACAGATGAGAGGAGAGAAGAGGGGGGCCCGTAGCTCCTGCCATTAATCTGCAGGAGAGAACTGCAGTCTGGTTGAGGGTCGATGGAAACTTCTTTTCAGCTTCATTCAGATCACAGAATCATAGAGTCGGAAGGGACCTCCAGGGTCATCTAGTCCAACCCCCTGCACAATGCAGAAAACTCACAAATACCTCCCCCTAAATTCACAGGATGTTCACTGATGTCAGATGGCCATCTAGACTCTGTTTTAAAGGCATTGTGGCATTGTGCCCTGCTGAGATCCATGGCATCTCCAAACCCTGCCCACTCCAGGCCCCACCCCCAAAACCTCCAGGTATTTCCCAACCTGGGCTGGCAACCTGACCTCAGTTACAGGATCAGGCTGTATGCTTAGTCAGAAGATCTGGACCTCTGCACTGAGTGTCTCTTCTGGTTGATGCCCTACTAGACAGATGGAGGGGTGACATAATAGAAGTTTCCAAATTTTGCATGGGACAGGGAAGGCAGAGAAAGAAGTCCTTTTCTCCCCTTTTCACGATACAAGAACTCAGGGGCACTTATTGAAATTAATGAACAGTAGGATTAGAACAGACAAAAGTTAAGTATTTCTTCAGCCAAAGAGTCATTAACCCAGGGAATTCACTGCCACAGAAAGTGGTGGCATCTACAAGCGCAGACAGCTTCAAGAGGGGATGGATACACATACAGAGCAAAGGTCTATGCATGGCTATTAGCCACAAGGTATAGATGGAACTCTCTGTCTGGGGCAAGTGATGCTCTGTATGTTTGGTGCTGGGGGGGGGCAACAGTGGGAGGGCTGCTGAAGTTCTGTCCCCGCTGGTGGACCTCCTGATGGCAATTGGTGTTTTTTGGCCACTGTGTGACACAAAGAGTTGGACTGGGTGGGCCACTGGCCCGATCCAACATGGCTTCTCTTATGTTCTTAATCAGCCACGTAAGCATCCCTAAAGGGTTGTTAACTCTGGGTTGGGAAAAACCTGGAGATCGAGGGGGGGGGGAACTTGGGGAGGGAGGGGTTTAAGGAGGGGCAGGACCTCAGCAGGGTATAAAGACATAGCATCCACTTTCTAAAGTAGCCATTTTCTCCAGAGGAATTGATCTCTGTCATCTGGAGATCAGTTCTAATTCCAGGAGATCTTCAGCCCCCCCCCCCCCTCCGGAGGCTGGCAAGCCTGAATTCCATAGCCAAATCACAGGACCACACCAGCCAATGAGGAAAGGCTGAAGAAGCTGGGGATGTTTAGCCTGGAGAGGAGGCAGCTGAGAGGTGATAGGATCACCATCTTCATGTACTTGAAGGGCTGTCATCTAGAGGGTGGTGTGGAATTGTTTTCTGTGGCCCCAGAAGGTAGGACCAGAACCAACGGGTTGAAATTAAATCAAAAGAGTTTCCGGCTCAACATTAGGAAGAACTTCCTGACAGTTAGAGCGATTCCTCAGTGGAACGGGCTTCCTCTTTGGGAGGTGGTGGGCTCTCCTTCCTTGGAGGCTCTCCTTCCTATGATTCTATGAGTCCATCCTCCAAAGCAGCCATTTTCTCCAGGGGAACCAATCTCTGCAGGCAACCTCTGAGTCTCATCTGAAAGTTGACCCACCCTATTTAGAAGAAAAAGCAGGGCTTTTATTTGTAGCAGGAACTCCTTTGCATATTAGGCCACACCCTTCTGATGTAGCTAATCCTCCAAGAGCTTACAGGGCTCTTAGTACAGAGCCTACTGTAAGCTCCAGGAGGATAGGCTACATAAGCAATGGAGTTCCTGCTACAAAAAAAGCCCTGAGAAGAAGAGATTGGATTTATACTCTGTCCTTCACTACCCGAAGAAGTCTCAGAGCGGCTTACAATCTCCTTTCCCTTCCCCACAACAGACACCCTGTGAGGTCCATGTGGCTGAGAGAGCTCTTTTGAGAACTGCTCTTGATGACTGACGCAAGGTCACACCAGCAGCTACAGGAGGAGGAGTGGGGAATCAAACCCGGTTCTCCCAGATAAGAGTCCGCGCACTTAACTACTACACCAAACTGGCAGTTTCTCTCTAGTGAGCGTCTCTCACCTAGTAGTGCATCAGAACTTCTCTTCACAATGTAGTAAAGTGATGTGGCATTTTATGCCTTGGAAGATAATAGGAAATCTTCAGTCATGCTACAAGGAGACAGGTTTTGCGATTGTGCTGCCAGTTTCTGCTTATTCAGATTTGATGCATGGAAACACCTATCCAGAAGAAGAGCAACTTTTGCTAGAGCAAAAGGACAGCTAGCAGAAAATGACTGCTTTAGAGCAGGGGTGTCAAACGTGAGTCCTGCGGGCCAAACTGGTCCCCAAAGGGCTTCAGTCAGGCCCAGGGGGCTCTCTTCTCCCCGCTCCTCCCTCCTGTCCTCACCCTGCAAAGCTCGGAGGCTTCTGAAGATCGCAGCTCCTTCTGCCTTCTCTTTGCATAGGCTAGAGCAGAAGTGAAGCTGCAGCGAAAATGTGGAATGGATTTCCCACTCAGGCCTATAGGCAGAACAGACTGGAATAAGAAATCCACTCCACGGATGCTCTGAGTCAGCTTTGTCTCTTCTCAAATGGAGTGAGAACTAGTACCAAGTGAGTATTTTAACTTGGGAACCCACAGCCAAAGGGGGATATTACATTGGAGAGCCATTGCTAATCTGAGTAGGCAGGGAAGGAGGGAAGCTTGCAATGCCTTGCCATTTCATGTTTTCCCAGGCTGAGAGCATTTTATTTTTTTTTAAGAGAACTGTGTGATCCTTGTGCATTTTAAAAATTGCATTGCAAAATCCCGCTATTCCCCTACCTTTCTGGTTTTTTTAAAAAAAAGTTTACAAGAGTTTTAAGCATGTTAGTGTATTAAGTTAAAAAAAATAATATCTTTAATTGTGTTTGCCCGCTCAGCCAATTTGGTGTAGTGATTAAGTGCACGGACTCTTATCTGGGAGAACCGGGTTTGATTCCCCACTCCTCCACTTGCACCTGCTGCAATGGCCTTTGGTCAGCCATAGCTCTGGCAAAGGTTGTCCTTGAAAGGGCAGCTGCTGTGAGAGCCCTCTCAGCCCCACCCACCTCACAGGGTGCCTGTTGTGGGGGAGGAAGGTGAAGGAGATTGTGAGCTGCTCTGAGACTCTTTGGAGTGGAGGGCGGGATATAAATCCAATATCTTCATCTACCTCACAGGGTGTCTGTTGTGGGGGGAGGGGAAGGTAAAGGAGATTGTGAAGCGCTCTGAGACTCTTCGGAGTGGAGGGTGGGATATAAATCCAATATCTTCATCTACCTCACAGGGTGTCTGTTGTGGGCGAGGAAGGTAAAGGAGATTGTGAGCCGCTCTGAGACTCTTCGGAGTGGAGGGCGGGATATAAATCCAATATCTTCATCTACCTCACAGGGTGTCTGTTGTGGGGGAGGAAGGGAAAGGAGATTGTGAGCCGCTCTGAGACTCTTCGGAGTGGAGGGCGGGATATAAATCCAATATCTTCATCTACCTCACAGGGTGTCTGTTGCTGGGGAGGAAGATAAAGGAGATTGTGAGCCGCTCTGAGACTCTGAGATTCGGTGAGGAGGGTAGGATATAAATCCAATATCTTCTTCTTCTCTGGCATTACATTTTAGGACAGGCATGGCTCGGCCCTACAAAGTCCCATTTGTGTCAGATTTATGTCAGATTTGGCCCTCCTAACAAATAAGTTTGACACCCCTGCTTTAGAAGGTGGACTCTATGGCATCATACCCCAATGAGGTCCCCGTCCTCCCCAGACTCCACCCCCAAATCTCCAAGAGTTTCCCAACTTGAATCTGGCAACCCTACCCCCCATCCTTCACCCCCCGCTGTTGGCCAGTGGGGATCTGGCAAACCAATACTCCTTCTGAGCTGTGGAGTCTTGTGAGCAAAAACTCTACTTGGTGAGCTGCTGGCTTTCAAGTTGTGAGCTCCTGCATCAATTAGTTTGCTCCGGAGCCATTTTTCCTGAGCTAAGTCAAAAATGTGTCAGCCGGAGGCTAAAAAAACTGTGAGCTGGCTCACGCTAACTCAGCGTAGAGGGAACACTGCTGGCAACCCTGCTTCAGCTATAGACTCGAAGATTCGGTGTACGTTTTAGAGCAAGGGGCATCAGACTGATTTTTTATGACGGCCGGAGCTGATATAAATGAGACCTTGTTGGGCCGGGCCATGTCAGGTTGGGCTGGGCCATATGTATACCAATTTTTAAGATTAGGTAGCATGAGAGTAGGGGCCTCTTGTTTATCTCTAGTCTAAAGAAAGGGATGCGTTTGAGCAGGAGGATGTCTGTGCTAGGGGCCTTGTACCGGGGGCTGGAAGGTAGGGGAAGGGTTGGTATGTAGAAAGATAAGAGAAAGGGAAAATTGGGAGGGGGGAATGTACTCATGGCTTGGGGCATGCGCGGTACTGTTAGAAAAGACTGTGAGGGGATCAGCCAATTGGATGGTCTCACAGGCTTTAGGCTTTGGGAAAAACTATATAACAAGCTGTGCTGCATCACAGAGTCAGAGTCGGTGGGTGGATTTTTCTCTGCCTTCGGCTCTCCATGCATTGCAATCCATGCGTTTCAAATAAACGATCCTTGCTGGACCCAACCGTGAGTGTTTACTGTCAGGGGGACAGTTCTTTCTGGGTTAGAGTCCCAGGTCACTACTCTACACGTGTCAAGCAGAGATATAAACTTGGCTCAGTGGTAGAGCATCTGCTTGGGAAGCAGGAGGTCCCAGGTTCAATCCCCAGCATCTCCAAAAAAGGGTCCAGGCAAATAGGTGTGAAAAACCTCCGCTTGAGACCCTGGAGAGCCACTGCCAGTCTGAGAAGACAATACTGACTTTGATGGACCAAGGGTCTGATTCAGAATAAGGCAGCTTCATATGTTCATATAAAGGACACAGACAAACACAATTAATTTTTTTTTTGAAAAAAAAACCCCTCTTAAAACATGCTTAAAACTTGTTGGTCTTAAGGGTGCTTTCTTTGTATCTCTCCCATGGGATCCAGGCAACTGGGCAAAGGAAGGTCTGGCTCTTTCCTTCCTTCCTTCTTTCCCCAGAGAACCAGGAGGGGGAAGGAAGAGAGGCTTGGCTCAGTAGCTCTGTTAGGCGACTGAGAGAGACTGGAAAAACAAACTCTGCCATCCCCTCTTCCTCACCAAGGGAGGAGCCTCAGCCAATGGAGAAAATAGAGGCTATGCTCAGTAGCTCCTGTGCAATTGAGTAAGCCTTGCAAAGCAAGTGGTGATGCAGAAGGAAGCAAGAGATATGGAGAAGGAAGCAGATGATAGCCAGTTGCTCGGGGGCTTGATAGGAGCCCTCCGAGGGCCTGCTTCAGCCCCTGGGCCACATGTTTGACACCCCTGTTTTAGAGCAGATCCATTTCTTGACATGCCTTTGAGTTCCCTCTTTTGGTCGCTCTTGTTCTTAAAATACTATTTTCTGCATATGTTCCCCTGAGTTTGCAGAAACCCCTATCCTGTCTGCACAAAGCTCAGGTTTGCTCTGTCTGTCACTGGCAGGAATTACCTTTACGACCTGCTGTAGTGATTATTGTATCCTCCTTTACAGGTCTCTTGTCAAAGTTTATGGGGATAACACTGGTGAGGTGCTTTCAAATGCTCGAGTGAGCTCTCGGCCTGCGCTTGGGATGATTAAACTGAGCGTATAAATGTCTGAAAAGACTTGATCCCTGAGTGGTGTCAGACCAAGACACGTGGTGCCACATCTCAAGGCAGACGGAATTGTTGCTTGGAGGACTTGGGTTGCTAACCTCAAGGTTTCATTTTGGGCAGGAGCTCACAGGAATGGCGCTCTGAAACCTCTGAATTTTATTCTGCTCTTTCTTTCTTACCCAATCCTTGCTTCTGGGTTCCATTGTTCATGGATTGTTAATGGATTGTTCATGGATGGGGTTTGGGGAACGAAGGGGCCTCAGCGTGGCACAGTGCCATAGAACCCGCCCTTCAAAACAGCCATTTTCTCCAGGGGACTGATCAAAGCCACCAAGTAATACACCGTCTTTCAGCTTGCAAAGAGATATCACAAGATACGTTAAATAGGCAATTTATCTTTTTTGTTTAAACCTCGGTTGGTTATTATCATCATCGTTGCAGTTCCTAAATAATTGAGCTGTTGAACTGAAGAAAGAATTGAAACGTCATCAAAATCTAGAGAGAGAGAGAGAGACGTCTTTTTCTGTTTAAACAATTTTATTAATAACATATGGTAACAATATCCATTTATATCGTCTCCATCTCTAATCCATATGATTTTTTCTAATCCCCCCTCCCTCCATTACTAGACTCCCACCGAAGTTATATACTTAAACTTAACTTATAAAGGTACTCTTAACTATAAAAGTCAAAATTCATATTCTACCTTTTTCTAATACTTAATCATTACTAAATAACTGTCCAGTGTCTTTTTACATTTCCTTCTTTCTCTACATAACGTCTAAATTTCTTCCACTCTCTTTTAAACACTTCCAAATCATAGTCTCTTAGGATTCTCGTTAGTTTATTCATCTCACTCCACGATAAAACTTTCACAATCCAATCCCATTTCTCTGGTATTTTTTCTTGCTTCCACAACTGCGCATACAATGTCCTAGCAGCTGAGAGCAAGTACCAAATTAAAGTTCTATCTTCTTTTGGAAATTTTTCCATTTGTAATCCCAACAGAAAAGCCTCTGCTACTTTCTTGAAGTCATATCCCAGAATTTAAGATATTTCTTGTTGTATCATCTGCCAGAACTTTTTCGCTCTTCCACATGTCCACCACATATGATAAAAAGAACCTTCATGGTTTTTACATTTCCAACATCTATCCGACATCTTTTTACTCATCTTTGCCAATTTTTTGGGAGTCATATACCACCTATACATCATCTTGAAACAATTCTCTTTAATACTCTGACATGTTGATATTTTCATAGAGTTCTTCCAAATAAATTCCCATGTATCCATCTGTATTTCTTTATTTACATTAACTGCCCATTTAATCATTTGAGATTTTACTACTTCTTCTTCTGTAGACCATTTCAACAATAACTTATATATTTTCGATATTAACTTTTCATTATCTCCAAGCAGAACCTTTTCCATTTCTGTCTGTTTACGTCTAATTCCTTCAGATTTAATATCATTTCCCGTCAAGCTTTTAATTTGTTGCATTTGAAACCAATCATATTTGTTGTCTAGCTCTTCAGCAGATTTCAGTTCAATTTGGCCACCTTGCATCTTTAATAACTGATTATATGACAACCCTCTCTCTTCATCAGATTCAGCCGTAATTTTTATTACTTCTGCTGGTACTATCCATAACGGCTTTCTTTCATCACCATATTTCTTGTACTTTATCCATGTATTTAACAAATTATTTCTGATATAATGGTGAGGAAAAAAAATCCATCTTTCCCCCCCATAATACATATAAGCATGCCAGCTGAATTTGTTTCCATGAGCTTTCAACATTAAACGTTTTTTATTTAGCAACATCACCCAATCCTTTATCCATGCGAAACAAACTGCATCATGATATAGTCTTAAATCTGGAAGCTGAAATCCTCCCCTCTCTTTAGCATCTAATATTTCTTCGAGAGAGAGATGTCTTTTTGATATTTAAAAGGTTTGTTAATTTTAAACAGACGCAGGGGGACAGGGTAAGTGGGAACAGGAAACATTGATACGGCTAGTCATACAGTTATCAACCGTTCTGCATGTCGATAAGTCACTAATACAAGATGTTTTCTGTCACCGCAATGTATAGATTGTAAGTCCTCATTTAAACCATCTGTTTTTCAAATTGAATTTCTAATTTGCATAGTATACATAACAAAAAAGTTAAAATAAAGTCGGTAAATCTTAAGTATCTAACCATATATAGAACTTCTCCCAATGTTTTCTGGCTTCTAGAGAGAGAGACATCTTTTTTTTAGAAAGCGGCTACAGCTGCCCTGAGCCTGTTTCAACGGGGAGGGCGGGATATAAATCCAATAAATAGTAATAGTAATAATAATAATAATACATTGAAACTATGTTCCCCAAATGAGCGCCCACCTTGTGAATCTCATTTGGACTGTTTCCAAGTTTGGGCTTATATCTATTCATTTGGGGATAGGGGATTTTGGCCCCTTTGGGGTTTCTGTTACTTTAAAAGGTCCTAGCACTGCCGACCTTTATCAGGATCATATTATTTATTTTGCATTGTACACAATCCTTGTTATTTATTTATTTATTTTTTGCAAACCGAAAGACAGTGTATTGCTTAGTGGCTTTGATCAGTCTGCTAATTGCACCAAGTGCCCTTCAAGCACATTTTCTCCAGGGGAGCTGATCTCTGCCAGCTCGAGATCAGTTGCCAAAGCGGGAGATCTCCAGGCCCCACTGGAGGTTGGCAACCCTAATGTGCCAAAATCTGGGGGATTCCCCATGTGTTGGGCGGGGGTGGGGGGCAGGAACCTGGCAACCCTATCCAGGTGGGGCCTGGATGTCTCCCAATATTGCAATTGAGCTCCAGACCACAGAGAACAGTTTCCCTGGGGAAAAAAAAAATTGCTGCTTTGGAGGATGGACTGTATGGCATTATCCCTTGCTGAAGTCCCTCCTCTCACCAAGCCCCACTCACCCTAGGCTCCACCTCCCAAATTTCCAGGTATTTCCAACTGGGAGTTGACAACACAACTTTTCTGAAGTGTGTTTTCTCCTCCAGACCTGAGCTGAGACGCGATATCCAGCTGAACCCTGGTATAATGCCAGTTGATTCAGATTTCCTTGCAAGCCTGTGTTACTTCCTTGTTTTGTCTTTTGTGTCTCCAGGATATGGGCATGCTGCGCCTGGGACCAATGCTGGGAAGGCCTTCTGCATGTGCTACGCTGCCTTGGGCATTCCTTTGACGCTGGTGATGTTCCAGAGCCTGGGTGAACGCATGAACACCTTTGTCAAGTATCTCTTGCAACGGATGAAGAAGTGCTGCCGCATGAGGACCACAGATGTCTCCATGGAGAACATGGTGGCCGTTGGGTTCTTCTCCTGCATCGGGACCCTTTGCATAGGGGCGGCGGCCTTTTCCCAATGCGAGGAGTGGACTTTTTTCCAGGCTTTCTATTACTGCTTTATCACATTGACTACCATCGGGTTTGGGGATTACGTGGCCCTTCAGTCGAAAGGAGCCCTCCAGAAGAAGCCGCTGTACGTGGCGTTTAGCTTTATGTACATCCTGGTGGGGTTGACAGTCATTGGGGCCTTTCTCAATCTGGTTGTTCTCAGGTTGTTCATGAACATCGAGGAAGAGCGCCGGGAGGCTGAGGAGCAGGCGTCCCTTGCCGGGAACCACAACAGCATGGTCATCCACATCCAAGAGGACTCCCAGCACGGCCGGCCACAGTACAAAGCAGAGGTGACGGACCTCCAATCCGACTGTTCTTGCATGTGCTACCGGTCCCACGAATACACCAGCCGGGTGGTGTCCCACCAAAACTCCTTCAGCTCCAAGCTGAACCTTCAATACTTTCACTCCATCTCCTACAAAATCGAGGAGATCTCACCAAGCACATTAAAAAACAGCCTTTTCCCCTCTCCCGTCAGCTCCATCTCTCCCGGATTGCACAGCTTTACAGACAGCCGGAGGCTCATGAGACGGCGGAAGTCCATTTGAGAAAGTCACCCATCTTGGTGGGGGTTCTCGGTCTTTTTATTCCTAAGGTTGTTTTTACAGAAATCCCTCGAGCGAGCCAGAGTGAGGATAATGGGGATAAAAATATAATGGGGGAAAAAAAAAAGACATCTCTCCTCTGAGACTCAGCTCTGGAGCATGAAGCATGGATGGACCCTATCTCCAGCAACGTATGCCTTACATTTATCCCCCCCTCGGTAGTCGGTAGATTCGAGGTGACGGGAAGTGGGTATCCAAATTCCAAAGTTGCACACACGATTGGGAGCCTTCATGTGCCACATGGCACTTCTTCCTAATAAACTCTGTCCCCCCCCCCACTCCCCACAAGCAGGTCGCTGTGTGTGTGAGCACGGGTGTGTATGCGTGGGTGGAGCGTGTGGGTATGGGTGCGCACGCACAATGCCACAACCAGTGCCATGTGACTGATGTGAGTCTTGATTGGAGCATCAGGTGTTGGGTTTAATTTCCCTTTCTTTTTCTTCTGTCCATTTTTTTTCTGGTCTGCTTTTTGGCTTCCAAAAGAAGAGGGAAATGGGGTAGGGGGGAAGCTGCAATTATTATTATGATTATTATTTTTGGTTTGCTGAATCAAGCATGCGCCATAAACAATCGATATACCGAGTGTATCATGATAATTTTTTTAATGCTAGATTTTATTAGATTGTATTAACTTTTAAGGGGGGGGGGAGAAGAACAAGGCAGGAAAGAAAGACTGCTTTTGCTTGCCAGGTCAAATTCTTAGAAAATATATTGAAAATACCGCATGCATTTTGTAAAAAAACAAAAAAAAAAACTGGTATGCATTTTGAAAACTCGCAAGAGGAAAAACAAGAATCCTAGCAATGGAACTGCTATAGAAAAAAAAAAGCAAATAACATTTTTTTTAAAACACAGTTGCTTTAACCCCTTTCTTACCATTTCAACAATTTGCCACAATCATAGAGATTTTTAAGGGGGGGGGAATGGTTGCGATTAAAGAGTGTCTATTTTGTTATTTCTTGGCTACAAATTCTTATGACGTTGAGTTCTATTTTATTTTTGTTTATGGGTGTGTGAGTGCAAGTGTGTGTATGTATGAGTATGCAGCAACTACCTGCATGGATAGTTGGGTTGCCAGCCTCCAGGTGTGGCCTGGAGATCTCCCAGCATGCTGACTGATCTCCAGGTGACAGAGATTGGTTCCCCTGAAGAAATGGCTGCTTTGGAGGGTGGACTCTAGAGCATGACTCCCCAGCCTTTTTGACCTTTGCAATTCTGACATAGCGTGGTGAGCCCAGCCACAAAATGGCTGCCACAAAATGGTGTCTGTAGGAGTTGGAAATGCCCCAGTTGACTTTCGGTCTCACAGTCTTGTCTTGTTTTTGCTGCTGCTGCCAAAGCAACTTCTTCAAAAATCTGCACAGCATATCAGATTTCCAATGGCCACTCAGAAGCCTTACTGACAAAGGCTCCACATAGCCCTGCCCATTTCCTAAAAACACGTTGTGGATGCCAGAAAAGGCATTGGTGGTAGGGGTTGCCAAGTCTCCCCACCATGGCGGCGTGGGACGCGCACGCAGCATGTTGACATCACCTGGATGTGATGTCATCATGCATGGAGCATTGTACCGGGGGACGCTCTAGGAATTGCAATAAAACTCTATGGTATCACAGAGTTTTACCGCAATTGCTAGATTATCTCCAGCGTGATGTCCCCTGTGTGATGACGTCACTTCTGGGTGACATCATAGCACAGGGCACGTCGTGTGCTGACGGGGCTCTTCAGGGGCAGGAATCTCCCCAGTGGCCTGCTCCCTGCTGGCTGGTTGGGGCCTTCCCAACCAGGTGAACCTCCGCTTGGTAGGAGGTTGGTAGCCCTCGTTGGTGGGTGCTCACAGGTGCTATTCTGGGGATCTTGTTCTAGAGCACCATAGCATCCTGAGGCCTCTCCCATCCCCAAACCCTACCATCCCTGGGTTTCACCTCCTCAGTTCTCCAGGAACTTCCCGTCTTGGAGACGACAACCTAAATGAGCGGGGATTGTATTTCTGAAGGAATACTTGGTCTAAAGAGGTGGATGTATATCTTTTTTCTTTACCTCTATAAACAAAGACAGGGTATTCCTTAGTTTTAGCTAAGAATCTGGGGATCGTCTCTAAATGCTTTTAATTTGTAAATAACGGGAAACCTTTGCTGGTCTCAGGAAGAATTCAAGATGTCCATGTCTCGTGCTTTGGCCTTCTGGGAATTTAGGTACTTTAGGGGTTTTTTGCTCTTCCCGTTTCGGCTGACGTGATTATCGGAAGCAATGTCCAAACGTATTTTGCTCCGCCATTTTGAAGGATTGCATCAACACTGGCTTGCTTTAAGGAGGCGAGCCTCAAATGATAGCATCTCTCGGGGTTTGTTTGCTTGTTTTTGACCAGGTTCTCTTCACGAAATTGGAAGTATATGCAGCACAGACGTAAATTTCAGTCAAGTGGGCAGCTGGGTTGGTCTGAAGTAGTTGAACAAAGCAGGAGTCAAGTCGCAACTTGACTCCTGCTTTGTTAAATTTGAGTCGTCTCTATCGTGGAAGAATTGCCCGACGGTGGGAAAAGAAGAAGAAGAAGAAGAAGATATTGGATTTATATCCCGCCCTCCACTCCGAAGAGTCTCAGAGTGGCTCACAATCTCCTTTACCTTCCTCCCCCACAACAAACACCCTGTGAGGTGGGTGGGGCTGGAGAGGGCTCTCACAGCAGCTGCCCTTTCAAGGACAACCTCTGCCAGAGCTATGGCTGACCCAAGGCCATTCCAGCAGGTGCAAGTGGAGGAGTGGGGAATCAAACCCGGTTCTCCCAGATAAGAGTCCGCACACTTAACCACTACACCAAACTGGCTCTCCAAAATCCAAAATCCAAAAGGCAAATGGATTTGTTTAAAAAGGATCTCCAGTGAGTCCTAAGTACTCCCAAGCAGAGGAGGCTGCATGCTGTGTCTCTGTTGTTCCCTTCTTTCTTCTAAACAACCTCTTCTGGACAACGTGCTAAAATTAGCACGTCTGATGCAACCCAAGCAAATGATCTCACCAAACGGCCAAGCCATGATGTCATTTAGACGCTGTTCCTCAAGCCTCTTGTCTCCCAGGTTGCTCCTTCTTCTTGGTCCCATTTTCTCACTCATCTTCACTGTCCTTCTACTGTCATTTGCCCTCGCTGCCCTTGGCCTCACTGCATACCTTGGGATGCCCTATGTCATTTGTTGACAAGCATTCATGATTTCTGACAGCCGTACCCAAAGGCAGAGAGGAATACTTGTTGATTTTCTTATTCTGTTGACGGTCATCTTGAATGTCTTTGGCTGCTGGAGTTCAACATGAATAATTCCCCCCCCTGACTCATACTTGGTATCTCAAAGGCCTAGACGTAATATTGGTTGGGCCTAGGGTTGCCAGGCTCCAGGTGGGGCCTGGAGATTTCTCACTTTTACAACTCCAGCTGGCAGAGATCAGCTCCCTGGAGAAAATGGCTGATTTGAAGGGTGGGCACTATGGCACCGCACCATGCTTTTTTTTTTGACATAATAGTTTTTTATTTTCTTTGTATCAATATCGATAATACACCCACTTCCTCAACTTACAGTCACATAATATATACACGTTGTTAACATAAGTAAAGTTGATTAAACTTCCTTGAGGAGGAAGTCAACGGCTTCTATCTTAACAAAAAATATTTAACTTTGAGTCATTACAAAACATTACAAATACATAACTTTTTATCTGCTCTCTAAAATTGAAAACAAATTATAGGTACAACAAATCATTTTTAGATAATTTTTAAATAATCATTATTTTTAAATTTTTTCAGTTTTTTCAGTTTTGCCAGTGATAGAAATACTTTCTTTTTTCTGATACCATTCATAAAACTTGCCCCAGTTTCTGACAGCGTCATCTTTAGACTCTCCTTTTAGCATATTTGAAAGTACATCCATCTCGGCGGCATCCAAGACTTTTTCGATAACTTCACTCAGGTTCGGACCCCTCTCCTGACGCCAATATTTAGCATACACTATCCTTGCCGCAGTTATAATATAAATCACCATATGTTCATCTTCTTGTGGAACTGTATTCTTAATAAATGATAATAACATCACTTCTGGTTCAAAAACAAAATCTCTAGTTAAAATTTCCTTTATCATACAGTGTATCTTTTTCCAGAAAGTTTTAGCCACTTTGCAGTTCCACCACATATGATAAAATGAACCAATATCTACTTTGCACTTCCAACATACAGGTGACATTGCATTATTAAATTTAGCTATCTGTACCGGGGTGAGGTACCATCTGTGAAATAGTTTAAAAAAATTTTCCCTATAATTAATTGGCTTTATCACTTTATAGTTCTTTTTCCAAAAATTGGACCATTGTTCTAGACTAATATTACGTTGTAAATTTTGCGCCCATTTCACCATAGAGTTTTTAACCACTTCGTCTTCTAATTTGATTTGCAGAATATAATTATAAACTTTCTTAATTATTTTCTCCTCTTCTCTTAATAACAGTTTGTCAAAATCAAAATTTGCTTTTGTAAATCCTTTCGCCTTGTCTGAATTATATTTAGTTATTACTTGATTTCTGGTCCACCAATCCATGCTTATCCCCCTGGAATCTAGGTCTTCTTTTTCTCTTAAATTATCTTTATCATCCAAAATATCCTGATACCTAATTATCTTTTTGAAGTTATACAGTTGAGGCAGAATTGACGCCTCTTCAGGGGATATCCATCTTGGTGTCTTAGCATAGATCAGTCTTCTAATTTTTAACCAAACTTCATAAATGGTTTTGCGAATCAAATGATTTTTAAAATATTTCTGCCCTTTTTGCACATACCATAGGTTAGCATGCCATCCCGCTTGTAAATCTGAGCCTTCTAAGGCTAGTATGCGCGTATTCTCCAACCGAATCCATTCTTTTAGCCAGAGTGTGACGCACGCAACATAGTATGTTTCCCAATCTGGGAGTCCCAATCCGCCCATATCTTTTTTGTCTTTTAAAATTTTCCATTTTATCCTAGGTCGGTTACCTTGCCAAATAAAGGCTCTTACTAATTGGTCTATTTTAGTAAAGAAGGGTTTCCTTATCCCAAAACTAATCATCTGAAACAGAAACATGACTTTAGGAAGAACCATCATCTTAATTAGCGCTATCCTTCCCATAAAAGATAATTTCATGTTCGCCCATTTTTTTAAAGAAAAATCAATTTCCTTTAACAGCGGTACATAATTGTTATCGTATAAATTGCTACACTTATTGGAGAAAGTTATCCCCAAATATTTTATTTTTGTTTCATTACTGAATCCGGTTAATCTTTCAAGCTCTCTCACCTCTTGAGGAGAGATATTTTTGTTAAGCATCTTAGATTTTTGTTTATTTATTCTTAGACCCGCGACTTGACCATAGTCTTCTAATTCTTTTAAAATCTCAACCACGGACTCTCTGTTATTTTGTGATATCAATACCAAGTCATCGGCATATGCTAAGATCTTATACGACTCTTTCTTAATTTCCAGTCCTTTAATTTTGCTGTTAGCCCTGATTAAGTTATTTAAGATTTCCAATAGTAAAATAAAGAGCAGCGGAGAGAGTGGGCATCCTTGTCTTGTACCTTTATGTATCTTTACCTCTTCTGTTAAGTCTCCATTAATGATAAATCTAGCAACTTGTTCTGTATACAAGGCTTGTATGCTCTTAATAAAAATCTCACCAAAACTCATCTCCCCTAATGCTCTGATCATAAAATCCCAATTAACATTATCGAAAGCCTTCTCGGCATCGATAAACAAAAGAATCATTTGTTTTTCTCTATGTAAGTCGTAATATTCTAATATATTAGATATAATCCTGATGTTTGTTCGCATATATCTTTTCGGGAGGAATCCGGCCTGATCAGAATGAATTATATTTGCCAGAATTTTTTTAAGTCTGTTCGCTAAAATAGACGTATAAATCTTGTAGTCTATGTTTAATAGAGAGATCGGGCGGTAGTTCTTAATATCCTCTAGATCTTTTGATGTTTTGGGAATGAGTGATACATTTGCCCTTTTCCAAGACTCCGGAATTAGCTGGGTTTCCCAAATCTCCTCAATCAGATTTTTGTATTGGATTATAATATCTTCTTTAAAACATATGTAATATTCGGCTGGCAGCCCGTCCGGTCCCGCTGCCTTGTTCTTTTTTAATCTAGCCCATACTTCTTCAATTTCACCAATTGTAATTGGACTAGCTAAGCTAGTCCTTTGTTCTTCCGTTAATTTCTGTATTATTTTTTTCTCTTTGAAATAAGCTTCTATCTTGTCGGAATTTACCTCCTCTTTACTATATAATTGAGAATAGAAATCCCATATTATTTTTTTCTTATCTTCTGCTGCTGCTTTCTGACTACCATCTTTATCTTTCAAGACCCTTATTATTTTCTTTTCTTTTTCTTTTCTTATCTTGTATGACAGCCATTTACCTGGCTTATTTGCATTTTCAAAAAATTGAGATCTGGTATATTGAATCTTCTTTTTCATCTCATCCAAGAATATTAAATGTATCTTATGTTGCACTAACTTCATTTCAGCTTTAATTTGTTGAACCGAAGGTTTCTCTTTTAGGCAACTCTCTTTCTGCCTAAGCAATTCAGTTAAGTTTGTTAAAGTTTTATTCTCTTCTCGTTTTTTAAAAGTGTTAAAGCTTATTGCTAACCCTCTCATATACGCTTTACTAGTCTCCCACAGTAATCTGTGGGAAGTCTCTCTCTGCGAATTAATCTGAAAAAAAACCTTCATCTCCTCCTTAATAAATTTCACAAACTGTTTGTCATCTAAAAGCTTTATATTAAACCTCCATCCTGATCTTTTCTTAACATCTTTTATAGATATCATAATCGGATTATGGTCCGCTATTGTGCATGGTAGTATTTCTGCATCTTCCAGTATCTTAATTATTCCAGCTGTCACCCAGATCATATCGATACGCGACCAGGAATTATGTCTGCCTGAAAAAAATGTAAAATCACTTTTGTTTGGATACATGACTCGCCAGGGGTCTACCAGGGTAAACTCATCTACCATCCTGAAAAAATTATCTGGTAGTGTATTACTACCTAGTTTTTTCCTACCTTTTTTATGATTTATAGAATTTCTATCTTGCATGGGACAAGTGACCGCATTAAAGTCTCCTAATAGACAAATCTCATCATAGTTGTATGCACTGATCTTTGTATATAAATCTCTATAAAATTGGGTCTGTTTAACATTAGGTGCGTAAATATTAACTAACAAAAATTTTACTTTTTCCATAATTATCTCTATACCTTGCATCCTTGCATCCTCTGTTTGAAAAATCAATTTGGCTTGCAGTCGCTCATTAACATAGGTCACCAAACCCCTTTTTTTTTTCTCCAATTCTGAGGTCACAAACATATTACCTAGCTTCTTATTAAAAAGATATGCCTCATCCCGTTTTCTTAAGTGAGTCTCCTGCAAGCATATAATATCCAAATTTAATTTCTTTAATTGCTGAAAAAACACGTTTCCTTTTTTTGAGGCGAGTTCAGACCATTTACATTCTGAGACAAAATCTTTAAACTATTCATCATTTAGGAATCTAAACAATATCTTAATCTTCCTTAAAAATTCTTCTTTTTCTTTTGAGCTCTTGTCTCTCTCTGTCCTCGCTCTTGCGCTTGATCAGTTTCAGTTTCAGTCTTTTCTTCTTGTGAACGATAATCTGGAACCTCAACTGGGTCTGATTGCCTTCCTGGACTCCAATTTCCTTTAGAGATCCTTCTATCCGTTTTCTTCTCCCACGTTCTAGCCTGATTAAGTATAAAATCCTCTACCTTCTCTAAGGAGTCAATCTTGTATCTTACACCACCATATGTAAACAACACCCCTTCCGGGATCATCCATCTGTAAATTATCCCTCGGTCTTGCAGCATACCCACTAAATTAGTATAGTTTCTTCTCTTATGCCTTATTATCCACGGGATCTCTCTCATAGCTCTAATTTTTGTACCTTTAATCGTGAGAGATTGATCTCTTAACTCACGCCACACACGTTCTTTCATACACCTACGAACAAACTTTATGTGAACCTCTCTTGGTAAATCGTTCTTTTTCGCGTATTGGGTACCAACTCTATGTATAAAATCAATCTCTTTTATTATATCCTCCTTCTCTATTTTTATGACTTCAGTCAATGCCTCAGCTACTATATCCAAAAGATTCTCCAATTTCTCCTCTGGGATATTTAGTAACCTAATAATATAGTCCGCTTGGACCATCTCTAACTTAGCTAGCTTAATCTCATGTTCTTCCTGTTTTATCTCTAGTTCTTCTATTCTGTCCTCTGTTTTACTAAACTTCTCTTCTATTGACTTTGTAATATTTTTTATCTCATTAATGTCTTCCTTAGTATCTCTATAATTCGCCTCTAAAATCTCAAATTTTTTTGTTAGAGCTTCTGTCTGCTTGCTTAGTTCTATTTGAACTTGTTTCAAGGCCTCTAAGAAAGTCTGTTGGGTCTCTTTAATCTGTTGGATCTCTTTAAGAGAGTCTTGAGCTATGGAATCTGCCACCGTTTTGGGTTGACCCGGGGAACCTTTAAACTTAGCCTGTTGCGACATTTTATCTCAGCCAACCTCTGTTCTCCCACTAATAACCAGTAACTAACTAACAGTGGTGTACAGCTTAGAAAATTACCAATTAACAGATATCTTAAAGGTAATCAATAATTAGCACACAAGCAAAGTGATTCAAACAAAGTCCACCTTCCTTCTTTTCTCCACCACTTCCAATTACACAGTCTTGGTCTCCTTTGACCTCCTTAAATCAGCTCTTAAATAAAGTCCAGCCAAAGTTTCCTACAGCCGCTGATTAGCAGGGCGTCACCCTCCACTTTTTCTTCTCCGTGATTTATCTTGTCAGCCTTGTTAGTCCCGACCGCCAGGCACGATAGTAAATCACCATCAACACTGTCACTAGAGCGCTTATCCGTCCGTGAAGAGAAGAATATACAAAGTTTTGTTAAGCCTCTTTGTTCTATCCGTCCTACCGCTCCTGGGAGTGGTCGGTCCTGCGTTCTCACCTCAAAGGGAACAGAAACAAACGTATCCGCCTTCCTTTTTTTTTTCCCTTTCCAAGTCTGAGGAACCGCAAATAAACAGCAACTTCTCCACTATCCTGGTTTGAAAGTATACAGCTGAGCCTTCAGCATTTCATTGTGCAGCAAATCGCCTTGCTGCGGCTTCTCCTCCTCTTTCCGGAGGTCGGAGCTAAGTCGCCATTAGGCGCGCTTGGCTTCAAGACAGGGAGGAGAGAAACGTCTTCGAGACAAAACTCCTCCAGACGCTTCCCCTAGCCCCCTCAGTGTACTGGCCCCCCCAACAGGGGTCTGTACGGACAGAACGTCCCTCTGCGAAGCCAAGTTCGGCTCGTCTCTTCGGAGCTCCTCCGAGACGCGACCGCCTCGCTCTGCCAAACCCGGAAGCCTGCACCGCACCATGCTGAGACCCCTCCCTTCCCCCAAAGCCAGGGCTTTTTTTGTAGCAGGAGCTCCTTTGCATATTAGGCCACTCCCCCAATGTAGCCAAGCCTCCAAGAGCTTACAGGAGGCCCTGTCCTAAGAGCCCTGTAAGCTCTTAGAGCCGGTTTGGTGTAGTGGTTAAGTGTGCAGACTCTTATCTGGGAGAACCGGGTTTGATTCCCCACTCCGCCACTTGCAGCTGCTGGAAAGGCCTTGGGTCAGCCATAGCTCTGGCAGAGGTTGTCCTTGAAAGGGCAGTTGCTGTGAGAACCCCCTCCAGCCCCACCCACCTCACAGGGTGTCTGTTGTGGGGGAGGAAGGCAAAGGAGATTGTGAGCCACTCTGAGACTCTTCAGAGTGGAGGGCGGGATATAAATCCAATATCATCATCATCATCATCATCATCATCATCATCATCATCATCATCATCATCATCATCATCATCATCATCATCATCATCATCTTCTTCTTCTTCTTCTTCTTCTTCTTCTTCTTCTTCTTCTTCTCCTTCTCCTTCTCCTGGAGGATTGGCTACATCAGAGGGGAATGGCCTAATGTGCAAAGGAGTTCCTGCTACAAAAAAAGCCCTGCCCAAACCCACCCTCTCTTGGATCATTCCCCTAAGTCTCTAGGGATTTTCCAGCACTGACCTGGTGACCCGAGTTGGGCCAAAAGCACAGACCACTTTTGCCTTGACCCGGATGGCCCAAGCTGGTCAGTTTGCGAGACCAGAGCAAGGCTGTTCAATGAGAGGACATTTGAGAAGTCATGAATTCATAGGGTCCATAGGTCAGAAGTGACTTGATGGCACTTAACACACACACAATATTTTGGAAGACAGAATCTCTGTCGTTACACCCTGCTGAAGCCCCTCCCCTCTCTAGGCTCCACCCCAAATCTAGAGGGATTTTCTAACCCAGAACAGGTAACTCTACTCAGCACAGTTGCGGTGGATATGGATAAGCTATTTGGTTCGAGCTCATCTCTGTGTCCAGCAGTAGGATCCGGGACTCAAACTGTACAGGTTCTAAAAGTCATGTAAATTAAGGGCTGAGCTGCGATCCCTGATTGCCGTCATATCCGCAAGGCACCTCTCGGTGATTCGATTCAGGCCTTTTTCTGTAGCAGGAACTCCTTTGCATATTAGGCCACACCCTCCTGATGTAGCCAATCCTCCAAGAGTTTACAGGGCTCTGAGTACAGGGCCTACTGGAAGCTCCAGGAGGATTGGCTCCATCAGAGGGGTTTGGCCTGATATGCAAAGGAGCTCCTGCTACAAAAAAAGCCCCGGTTAGATTGATCAGTGGCTTCTAGCCATGCTGCTTAAAGGGAAGCTTCACGTTCAGAGCCAGTCCTTTGAATCTCAGTGCCTGGAAGTACCATCAGGGGAAGGCCTTGGCCTCTATGCCCTGTTCAGAGTATAGACTGTCTGGCACCCTAAGCAAGGCTAACTTCTAGTGCCTCCCCCCTGCACTGATAACATCACAAAGTCAAATGGGGGTGCCCAATTTGGCATCCCCCAAAAGGCTGGCACCCTAGACAATCACCTAGTGGCAGGTTCAGCCCTGGCCTTGTAGGACCTCCAGAGATACTGGTTGGGCACTGTGTGAGACAGGATGTGAGGCTAGATGGACCTCTGGTTTGAGCCAGTAGAGGTCTTCTGATGTTCTTCTGATGGCCTCTATGCCATGTTGTTGTATCCACAGAGAAACTGGTGGGCCACCACATGAGGGCAGGATGCTGGAGACGACGAACCACTGGGCTGATCCAGCAGGGCTCTTCTGATGTTCTCCTTGCAGCTATTTCCTTTTTCATGTCTGTCTTTGTTCTGCTTGGAATCAAGTATTTCCATTTCCATTTTCGCCCTGTTGCTAATGTGCTGGTGAGATGACCGGTGACCGTTCTGTGGCTAAGCAATAGCAGCATTTGCGAATGATTTTTTTAATTATTTTTTTTTAAAAGCTGGCCTTTTAACCAAAAGTTCTAAATCTGTTTGCAATTTTGTTTTTCTGCATTCGCACGCTCTCGCACTGCAACAGGGGACTTGTAGTGAGGAGGGATATGCTATGCTTGCTTGCCTTTGGTACGCATTGAGTATTGCCACAATGCCTTGACTACTAGCTCTCCATTTGCCAGGACAAATCCCCTTTCAACGGAGGGGAAGGTGACAGCAGCAGTAGCCCTGGCTGTGTTCATAATAATACAATTTACAAAAATAAAATAAATAAATCCCTTCGAATTGCAGCCAATGGTACCATTTCATTGAGATCAAGCAATGGGTTAAAATAATCAACTTTTTAAAAGGTGCCAAGAGAAGCTGCCAGTTTCAGCTAAATGCTAACTGTACAAGTATAAAAGAGACATGGAAAGTTGGAATAAATGTTTTTAAAATGAAGGGATAATTTCCAGGCTCTGCTCAGAAATCAACATGGGCTCTGTGAGCAGGGAAAACTGATATCACGAGTCGGTTAAGAACATAAGAGAAGCCATGTTGGATCAGGCCAACACTTAACAACTACACCAAACTGGCTCTCAGGAAGGAAGGAAGGAAGGAAGGAAGGAAGGAAGGAAGGAAGGAAGGAAGGAAGGAAGGAAGGAAGGAGATAATGATATTGGATTTATATCCCATCCTCCACTCCAAATCTCAGAGTGGCTCACAATTGCCTTTATCTTCCTCCCCCACAACAGACACCCTCCCTGTGAGGTAGGTGGGGCCAAGAGAGCTCTCCAGAAGCTGCCCTTTCAAGGACAACTCTGCAATAGCTATGGCTGACCCAAGGCCATTCCAACAGGTGCAAGCGGAGGAGTGGGGAATCAAACCCGGTTCTCCCAGATAAGAGTCCACACACTTAACCACTACACTGAACTGGCTCTCAGGAAGGAAGAAAGGAAGGAAGGAAAATAGATGGGGAGGGGTGTGTGGAAATAAAGCAACTTTAACTTTAAATACATTCTCCAAGCCACCTACTGGCTTGGCTTGGAGAAGTGATTTAAAGAGAGAAATGTCTTCTCCAAGCAGACCAACGGGGCAGTGGGGGCTTTGAGAGCCACACAATATATGTCAAAGAGCTGCATATGGCTCCCGAGCCACAGCTGGACCATCCCTGGATCTAGGTTTGCCCCATCTTCATCCCCTCCCCAAACGCGCTTGGGGCTCTTTAGCTTGGAGAAACGTAGACTGCGGGGTGACATGATAGAGGTTTACAAGATTTTGCATGGGATGGAGAAAGCAGAGAAATAAGTCCTTTTCTCCCTTTCTCACAATACAAGAACTCGAGGGCGTTCAATGAAATTGCTGAGCAGTCGAGTTAAAACGGATAAAAAGAAGTACTTCTTCACCCAAGGGGTGATCAACACATGGATTTCACTACCACAGGGGGTGGTGGTGGCTACAAGCATAGCCAGCTTCAAGGGGGGATTGGATAAAAATATGGAGCAAAGGTCCATCAGTGGCTATTAGCCACAGGATATTGTTGGAACTGCTGGGGCAGTGATACCCTGTATTCTTAGTGCTTGGGGGGGGGGGCACAGTGGGAGGGCTTCTAGCTCCACTGGTGGACCTCCTGATTGCACTTGAGGGTTTTTTGGCTACTGTGTGACACAGAGTGTTGGACTGGATGGGCTATTGGCCTGGTCCAACATGGCTTCTCTTATGTTCTTATGTTCTCTGCCTTCTAAATCTCCAGGAATCTGCCAAGTCAGAAATGGCAACCTTAGAAGGGATTTCAGCCTGCTGTTCCTAGGCAAGCGAGTTGGTCTCAAAGTTTTGAATGCTGGGTAGATCGGGCCTAAGGCTCCTTTGGTTTTTGCATGATTTTTTGGGGGATCCAAGAATTGTCTTCCAGTGGAACTGCATTCTCTTTCCAGTACGACTTGCTGTTCTCCCCAAAACACCACCCATGAGGTTCAGTGGTCACTCTGAATGCGAGTGGTGGTGCATCATGGGGGCTAGCAGTAGAACATAGGGCTGCCAGCCTCCAGGTGAGGTCTGGAGATCTCCCACCATTACAACTGATCTCCAGACAGCAGAGATCAGTTCCCCAAGAGAAAATAGCTGCTTTGGAGGGTGGTTTCTATGGTGTTATGCCCTTCTGAGGTCCTTCCCCTTCCTAAACCTTCTAGTGCTTCCCAAACCTTGTAGGGCTTCTAGTACCCTGGCCCCACTGGTGGACCTCCTGATGACACCTGTGTTTTTTGGCCACTGTGTGACACATAGTGTTGGATTCGATGGGCCTTTGACCTGATCCAACATGACTTCTCTTATGTTCTTATGACTGTGTCAGTGATGCTCTGTCTTCCTAAGCTTGCAGGACAACAGTGGGAAGGCTTCCAGTGTCCTGACCCCACTGATGGACCTCCTGATGGCACCTGTTTGGGGTTTTTTTGGCCACTGTATGACACAGAATGTTGGACTGGATGGGCCATTGGCCTGATCCAACATGGCTTCTCTTATGTTCTTATGTAAACCCTGCCCTTCTTAGGTTCCATCATCCAAATCTCCAGGTATTTCCCAAACCAGAGTTTGAAACCCTAAGGAAGAAAAGGATAGAAATCTTGCACGAGCATCAATACACTTTCTGAGTGGAAGGAGACCAAAAACTCAACCCCCTGTTTCTAAGCCCAATGATATCTGTTTCTTTATGTTGACGTTTTCTGTGATTTAATTACATTCGGGCCATTTGTCATCCTGCCTTTCTGCTTTGCCAAAAGCATCTCTGTTGGCTCACGGTCAGAAAACTGCTATTTGCAATCAGTCAAAACTTACAATTAAAGCCACCACAACCAACAGGCCTCAATCATAAAATATCAAATCAGTGGCCATCAGGATCAAAGAGCCGTTGCCCCTCAGCAAAGACTTCTGGGTAGAAATCGGTCTTTGCCTTTCACTGGAAGGCTAAGAGGCAGAGATCAAAATGAACCACGAAAACTTATGCCCAGAATTAAACTTTGTTGGTCTTAAAGAAGCCACTAGAATCAAACTTTGTTCCCATAACGGGGAATGTCTTGTTGCATGAACTTATCATATTGCCTATAACAAGGATGGACAAACTGTGGCTTCAGGAGCCACATGTGGCTCTTTCACACATATTGTGTTGCTCTCAAAGCCCTCCCCCCCCCATCAACCAACTTGGAGAAGGCATTTCTCTCTTTAAATCTCCCAAGCCAAGCTAACTAGTTGCTTGGAGAATGCATTCAACGTTAAAATTACTTTCTTTCCACCTCTTCCTCCCTCCTCCATCTTTTTGCCTTCCTTCCTTATAGGAACGTAATAGAAGCCATGTTGGATCAGGCCAATGGCCCATCCAGTCCATCACTCTGTATCACACAGTGGCCAAAAAAACCAAGTGCCATCAAGAGGGCCACCAGTGGGGCTAGAAGACCTTCCACTGTGCCCCCCCCCCCCCAAGCACAAGAATACAGAGCATCACTGCCCAAGACAGAGAGTTCCAACAACAAGCTGTGGCTAATAGCCACTGATGGACCTCTGCTCCATATGCTAATCCATTCCCCTCTTGAAGCTGTCTATGCTTGTAGCCGCCACCACCTCCTGTGGCAGTGAAATCTACATGTTAATCACCCTTTGGGTGAAGAAGGACTTCCTTTTATCAGTTCTAACCCGACTGCTCAGCAATTTCATTGAATGCCCACTAGTTCTCGTATTGTGAGAAAGGGAGAAAAGTACTTCTTTCTCTACCTTCTCTATCCCGTGCATAATCTTGTAAACCTCTATCATGTCACCCCGCAGTCAACGTTTCTCCAAGCTAAAGAGCCCCAAGCGTTTAACCTATTCATAGGGAAAGTGTTCCAACCCTTTAATCATTTAGTTGCCCTTTTCTGCACTTTTCCCAATGCTATAATAACTTTTTTGAGGTGTGGTGACCACAGTTGTTTACACAGTACTTCAAATGAGGCCGCACCATTGATTTATACAGGGCATTATGATACTGGCTGGTTTGTTTTCAGTTCCCTTCCTAATAATTCCCAGCATGGCGTTGGCCTTTTTTATCGCAATTGCACACTGTCTTGACATTTTCAGTGAGTTATCTACCACGACTCCTCCTTCCTTCCTTCCTTCCTTCCTTCCTTCCTTCCTTCCTTCCTTCCTTCCTTCCTTCCTTCCTTCCTTCCTTCCTTCCTTCCTTCCTTCCTTCCTTCCTTCCTGTTCTTGAACATTTGATGTCCGTGTCTTATGGCTCTCAAACATCTGACATTTATTCTATGTGGCTCTTTTGTTCAGCAAGTTTGGCCTCCCCTGGCCTATAAGAACAAAAGAAAATCAGAAGAGCTCTGCTGAATCAGAGCAGTGGTCCATCTAGCCCAGCATCCCGTTTTCTGCAGTGATCAACCAGTTCCTCTGGAGGTCCACCAACAGAACATACAGGCCAAGGCCTCCCCCTGATGTTGCTTCTTGACACTGGGAACCAAAGCCTGGGTGCCTCTGAATGTGGAGGCTCCCTTTGATCACCATGGCTATTAGCCGTTGACAGACCTGTCCTTCATGACTCCATCTAATCTCCATTTAAAGCCATCGATACCTGTGGCCGTCACTGCATTCTCTGGCAGCAAATCCCACATTTGAATCACTCTTAATCACACCTCAGGATCTCAGGCAGAGGACCCTTGGTGTAGTGGTTAAGTGTGCGGACTCTTATCTGGGAGAACCGGGTTTGATTCTCCGCTCCTCCACTTGCAGCTGCTGGAATGGCCTTGGGTCAGCCAGAGCTATTGCAGGAGTTATCCTTGAAAGGGCAGCTGTTGGGAGAGCCCTCTCAGCCCCACCCACCTCACAGGGTGTCTGTTGTGGGGGGAGAAGACATAGGAGATTGTGAGCCGCTCTGAGTCTCTGATTCAGGGAGAAGGGCGGGGTATAAATCTACAGCAGTCTTCTTCTCCACTCACAGCTGCTGGAATGGCCTTGGGTCAGCCATCACTCTGGCACAGGTTGTCCTTGAAAGGGCAGCTGCTGTGAGAGCCCTCTCAGCCCCACCCACCTCACAGGGTGTCTGTTGTGGGGGAAGAAGACATAGGAGATTGTAAGCCGCTCTGAGTCTCTGATTCAGGGAGAAGGGCGGGGTATAAATCTGTAATTCTTCTTCTTCTTCTTCTTCTTCTTCTTCTTCTTCTTCTTCTTCTTCTTCTTCTTCTTCTTCTTCTTCTTCACCTATTGCCTGATCATTTTATCTGGAGATGCCGGGGATTGAAACTGGGACCTTCGGCATGCCAAGCAGATGCTCTGCCGCTGAGCCACGGCTCCTCCCGTTATGCTCTAATGAGCCCCTCGCTTCTATTCAGGGCTTTTTGTGCAGCAGGAGCTCCTTTGCATATTAGGTCACACCCTCCTGATGTAGCCAACCCTCCAAGAGCTTACAGTTGGCCCTATAAGAAGAGCCCTGTAAGCTCTTGGAGGATTGGCTACATCGGGGTGTGTGTGTGGCCTAATATGCAAAGGAGCTCCTGCTAGAATTCCACCCCTGGTGCTTTCACACGGCAACTGTTTGCGAGTAGATTTTGCTGTTCTTACCCAGGAAAAATCCAGTTGCCAAGCAAGCTATTTCGTGTGTGAATGCACCCATGGCCTCTGTGATCTATATTGTTAACTAGAAATGAGCGCCTGGAAAGAATGCAAAGTCAGAGTGGTTATAATTAACTAGAATGACTGAGAAGAAGAGACAGTGTGAGGAGAAGGGAAATGTCGTCCAGCTATTAAAACTACCGAGGCCGGCGGAAGAATTATGAGGGAAATAGACCAGATCTGAGTTTTATGGCATAATTTCACTTTGGATAACGTTCTTCCTAGTAACTGGGGTCTAATTAAGACGTTCATTTCAAACCTTTTTACTTCGGAATGGCAAATAGGGAAGGATGCTGGAACGCGTCTGTTGCGCTAATGTTATGGACTTTTTAATATCGCCTTTAATGAGGTCCTCTTGCTGACTGGGATATTACGCCCATTTAAATGGAAGCTTTGGCTAATTTCAGCAACGTTGAAGGCAATATCATTTCGGGATCTGAAGCGACAAAAGAGAAATTGCCCATCGAACGGTAGCCGTTTAAGATATCAACCTTGTTACTGGAAATTAGGGGAGAGAAACTCTCCAAGAAGCAGAACAGAGGGGACCAATAGAAAAAAGCCACGGGGGGAAAAAAAATGATTAAAAATGGAATAGACTATGAATCCTTTGCTATTTAGTCGGAATAACGAAAAGTATGTTTTTATTATGCCTTGACATTAGGCTTGCCAAGTCCGACTCAAGAAATATCTGGGGACTTTGAGGGTGGAGCCAGGAGACTTTGGGAGTGGAACCAGAAGCAAGGGTGTGGCAAGCATAAAGTCCTCCCACTGTGCCCCCCCCCCCAAACACCAAAAATACAGAGCGTTATTGCCTCATATTGTTATTAGTCTTATTATTAGCAGTTGTGGAGAATTGAGAAAGAAATGGCATTTTCATTACAGTATCTGTGATATGTGTGTGCTAAGTGCCACCAAGTCACTTCCAACTTACGGCAACCCCATGAGTTAATGTCCTCCAAAACGTTTTATCATTAACAGCTTTGCTCAGGTCTGTGGCTTCCTTGTTGGAGTTAACCCACTTCATGCTGGGTCTTCTTCAGGGCTTCTTTTGTAGAAAAAGCCCAGCAGGAACTCCTTTGTCTATTAGGCCACACCCCTTGATGTCACCGTTGTTTTCCACAGGACTTTTTTTTGTAGAAAAAGCCCAGCAGGAACTCCTTTGTCTATTAGGCCACACCCCTTGATGACACCATTGTTTTCCACAGGACTTTTTTTGTAGAAAAAGCCCAGCAGGAACTCCTTTGTCTATTAGGCCACACCCCTTGATGACACCATTGTTTTCCACAGGACTTTTTTTGTAGAAAAAGCCCAGCAGGAACTCCTTTGTCTATTAGGCCACACCCCTTGATGACACCATTGTTTTCCACAGGGTTTTTTTGTAGAAAAAGCCCAGCAGGAACTTCTTTGTATATTAGGCCACACACCCCTGATGTAGCCAATCGTCCTGGAACTTACAGGGCTCTTGGTACAGGGCCTACTGTAAGCTCCAGGGAGATTGGCTGCATCAGGGGTGTATAGCCTAATATACAAAGGAGTTCCTGCTACCAAAAAAAGCCCTGCGTAGTGTCTCTTGTCTTTTTATAATATGATGGAAGTGTTTATTTATTTAATCAAATTTATATCCCTCCCTCCCCTGATGGGCTCAGGGTGGCTAACAACAAATAAAATATTACAGCTAATATACAATACAATCATTGCCATTAGATGGCCATTAAAGGTCCAAGATGCACGTTGACGTTCTAATTTTTCTTGTTTCAGTTATATTTGTTCAGTGAGATTGTCAGTGCTGTGGAATAGCAGCCACCTCCCCTTAACTGTTTAAAGCAAGTTTGAACAGTTTGGTCTTAAAGGCTCTGCGGAACTGTGGCAGGTCCCGCAGGCCCCTGATGTTTCCTGGGAGGGCATTCCAGAGAGCGTGATAGCCTCCGTTTGATAGCCTCAGTTTAGTCATTTATGCTTCTATGAAGAATTCTGGCTTGATTTGATCTAGAACACACCGATCTGTCTTTTTTTTGGCAGTCCACAATATCTCCAAAACTCTCCTCCGACACACGCATTTCAAGGGAGTCAACTTTCTTCCTGAAGCTGTGACATTTTCTCAGAAGTATTCAGTGGAAATAGGAGCCCCGTGGCGCAGAGTGGTAAAGCTGCAGTACTGCAGTCGGAACTCTCTACCCATGACTTGAGTTCGATCCTGGCGGAAGCTGAGTTCAAGTAGCCGGCTCCAGGTTGACTCAGCCTTCCATCCTTCCGAGGTCGGTAAAAAGAGTACCCGGCTTGCTGGGGGAAAAGTGTAGATGACTGGGGAAGGCAATGGCAAACCAACCCCGTAAAAAGTCTGCCGTGAAAACGACATGATGTGACGTCACCCCAGAGTCGGAAATGACTGGTGCTTGCACAGGGGTTGTTGTTGTTTAGTCACACAGTTGAGTCTGACTCTTTGCGACCCCATGGACCAAGTCAGGCCAGGCCTTCCTGTCCTCTACCATCCTCCGAAGTCTGCTCAAATTTGTGTTAGTTATGTCAGTAACACTGTCCACTCATCACATTTTTTGCCATCCCCTTCTTCTTTGCCTTCTGTCTTTCCCAGCATCAGGATCTTCTCCAGTGAGTGCTCCATTCTCATTGGGTGGCCAAAGTATTTGAGCTTTGGCCTCAGCATCTAACGTTCCAGGGAACAGTCAGGGTTGATTTCCCTTAGGACTGACTGATTTGATCTTCTTGCAGTCTGAGGGACTCTCAAGATTCTTCTCCAGCACCACAGCTCAAAAGCAGTTTTGTGCGGTTCAGAGAGGCTGTGGGCTATGCCATGCAGAGCCACCCAAGATGGACAGGCTACAGCTGAGATCCCAGACAACATGCGATCCACTGGAGAAGGAAATGGTGACCCACTCAGTATCCTTGCCAAGAAAACCCCATGGACAGTAACAAAAGGCTTGCACAGGGGACTACCTTTTTATTCAGTGAAAAAGCAGACAAGTTGTTTTTAAAAGCTTGCTCTGTTGATTAGGAGACTGATTTCTCGAGAACACCAGCCGTCATTCAAACCACCATGTGTTACTAGTCCTCATGATTTTGGAGGACACTGGAAACAAGCATTGGGGGGAAGATTCCAAATTTCCTCACACTAAAAATAAAAGCAAAGGAGTTCAGTTGGGGGGGGGGGGAAAAAGACCATCTCAAATCTAGCATGAGAAGTAAAACGATTCTTCCTGCAGCGTGCTGGTTCGGTAAACGCTCCGTTCTCCCTTCCCCTCCTTACATCGATGATGAATAGATATTGTAATTAACCGAGATCTCATCTCAGCGCATTTCATTTTTTTTGCTTAATTGTTATGTCATCCTGTTTCCACCTTGTGAGCGAATCATGGATGGGTGATGCCCACATCAGATATTTCTCTCCAGAGAGAGGGAGGGAGAGGAAGAGAGGGAAGGATCTAAACAGAGATTAATGGCGTGGTCTCATCGGTGATTTCATATTCACCTTCGCAAGCGGCGTCATCTGGGCTCGGTTTGAGAAAATGGATCCAATCCAGCGGAGTGATGAGATTTATCATGGCTGGCTGTTGGGGAGCAGATGGAGTTTGCGTCTCCTGTAATTGAAAAATGCATTCTGAAACGCTCTCTCGGCCCCACCCACCTCACAGGGTGTCTGTTGTGGGGAGAAGATATAAGAGATTGTAAGCCACTGAGTCTCTGATTCAGAGAGAAGGGCGGGGTATAAATCTTCTGTCTTCTTCTTCTCTGTTCCTTCTTTGAAAAGCACGCTGGAGGCTTCGCTCTCCCTCCCTCCTGGTTCCAGAAAGGAGGGGGGAGAAGCCTCCAGTGTGCTCTTCAAAGACGGAACAGAGGTCAGCTGTGTTGAAGCCGGTAGGGACACCTAGTTTGCCTGTCTGCCTCTCCCCCGCCCGCCTCCGCCCCACTTCCCTTCCCTTGCACTCCGCCCGATCAGAGCGCGTTGCGCCTCGGCCCTACCGACTTCAAAGTTTTATTAGGTTTCATAAAGGGAAAATTTGGGCCATATTCTGTTGGACTAGAGTTGCCACAGCTTGACAGTCCCATGGTCCTTTGGGGTTCCCTCAGTTATCGGGGCTTCTGCCTAAGGAGCTGGTGGCAGCTGCAAGCATAGATGACTTCAAGAGGGGATTGGATCAACATTTGGAGCAGAGGTCCATTAGGGGCTATTAGCCACAAGGTATTGACGGAGCTCTCTGTCTGGGGCAGTGATGCACTGTATTCTTAGTGCTTGGTGGGGGGAGGGGCAACAGTGGGAGGGCTTCCAGTGTCCTGGCCCCACTGGTTGATTTCCTGATGGCACTTGGGGTTTTTTTGGCCCCTGTGTGACAGAATGTTGGACTGGATGGGCCATTGGCCTGATCCAACATGGCTTCTCTTATGTTCTTATGTGACACAGAGTGTTGGACTGGATGGGCCATTGGCCTGATCCAACATGGCTTCGCTTATGTTCTTATGTGACACAGAGTGTTGGAATGGATGGGCCACTGGCCTGATCCAACATGGCTTCTCTTATGTTCTTATGTGACACAGAGTGTTGGACTGGATGGGCCATTGGCCTGATCCAACATGGCTTCTCTGATGTTCTTATGACCCTCAGCTGAACACCCTCAGCCTAACTTACCTCATAGGGTTGTTGTGAGGATTAAATGGAGAAAAGGAGAATGATGTAAGCTGCTTTGGGTCTCTATAAGGGAAAACGGGGGGATTAAAGACAGAATGACAGACAGATAGAAAGACGAGAAGGAAGGAAGGGAGGAAGGAAGGGAGGAAGGAAGGAAGGGAGGGAGGGAGGGAGGGAGGGAGGAAGGAAGGAAGGAAGGAAGGAAGGAAGGAAGGGAGGAAGGAAGGAAGGAAGGGAGGGAGGGAGGGAGGGAGGGAGGAAGGAAGCAAGGAAGGAAGGGAGGGAGGGAGGGAGGGAGGGAGGGAGGAAGGAAGGGAGGGAGGGAGGGAGGGAGGGAGGAAGGAAGGGAGGGAGGGAGGGAGGAAGGAAGGAAGGAAGGGAGGGAGGGAGGGAAGGAGGGAGGGAGGAAGGAAGGAAGGAAGGAAGGAAGGAGGGAAGGAAGGAAGGAAAGAAGGAAGGAAAGAAGGAAGGAAGGAAGGAAGGAAGGAAGGAAGGAAAGAAAGAAAGAAAGGAAGGAAGGAAGGAAGGAAGGAAGGAAGAAGGAAGGAAGGGAGGGTGGGTGGGAGGGAGGGAGGAAGGAAGGAAGGAAGGAAGGAAGGAAGGAAGGAAGGAAGAAAAAGAAAGAAAGAAAGAAAGAAAGAAAGAAAGAAAGAAAGAAAGAAAGAAAGAAAGAAAGAAGAAAGAAAGAAAGAAAGAAAGAAAGAAAGAAAGAAAGAAAGAGTATTGCAAATGAGAACCTTAAGATGCTATCCCATTCCTTCGTCCCTTTCTGGATGTCAGGTTTAGTGCCATGTGGTCCCTACGAATATGAACCTAAGACCAGAAGAAAGTAAGAGAAGCCATCTTGGATCAGGCCAGAAGCCCATCCAGTCCAACAAGCGCCATCAGGAGGTCCGCCAGTGGGACCAGGACGCTAGAAGCCATCCCACTCTGCCCCCCAAGCACCAAGAATACAGAGCATCATTACCCCAGACAGAGAGAACACGGAGTGAATTTGTCAGAGACAAACACCTCCTTCAGGAGTTGGAGAAGTTGCTTGCACTTGTGCTGGATGAGCGCAGCTCCAGAGCATGAGGTACACCTGTGCACAGGTTGTTCTGGAAAGGGCTGTCATTTCATAACATGTTCAAGTTCAAGTTTATTTATATCCCGCCCTTCCCACCGAAGTGGCTCAGGGCGGCTCACAACACATAAAAATCTAACATAATTTGAATTTAAAACATCTTACACAGTTAAAACAGTAGAATAATAAAACATATAAAACATATAACGGCGGTCTATCAGAGCTACACTCAGCTTCCAGTGCCAGTTAATTATAAGCCAGCCGGAAGAGGGCTGTCTTACAGGCCCTGCGGAACTGACCAAGGGTCCCACAGGGCCCTCACTTCTTCCGGCAGTTGGTTCCACCAGAAAGGAGCCGTTATGGAGAAGGCCCTGTCCCTGGTGGATTGCAGGCGGGCCTCCTTTGGCCCGGGGAACATGGTTTGCCATCCTTCCTTTTACCTATTTTGTATCCTTGGCGTTTTTGTTATGTTTTGTTTTCTTAATAAAAAGGCATTCTCAGCACAGCGTTTCCAAATTTAGCTCGCACTTGAGCGTCGCATCAGAGGGATCGGATGTGATTTGTCTGGAGGCCCCTTTGATACGTTTCGCAGCTCTCAGACGAAAGAAAAACCAATGTAAGCAAAAGCAGCAGCGTGAGGCTTTATATAATCCTTGCTTTTGGCACCTTCCCATTAATCCTGTATGGTGGTTTTGAAGGTCTCTGGGCCTGTACCGCTGGACCACCACACAGGGCTGGGCTGGGTAGCAATGCTGTCACACCAAGGGGGTCACTTCATCTACGGGACAAAGATGCGATTGACATTGGCCTGGGGACAACTTGAAAATGCTGAATTTCCTTACACTTGGGCAGGGTTTTTTTTGTAGCAGGAACTCCTTTGCATATTAGGCCATACCCCCCTGATGTAGCCAATTCTCCTGGAGCGTACAGAAGTACAGCACGCTTTATACTAAGAGCCCTGTAAGCCCTTGGAGGATTGGCTACATCAGGAGGGTATGGCCTAAAATGCAAAGGAGTTCCAGCTACAAAAAAGCCCTGAATCTAACAACTGAGAGGTGCCTTGTGGATATAGTGGTAAGAACATAAGAGAAGCCATGTTGGATCAGGCCAATGGCCCATCCAGTCCAACACTCTGTATCACACAGTGGCCAAAAAATTATATGGGTCCCTTACAGAACCCATTCTGAGACGTCCTCAATAACTCGTGTTCATCAATGTGCCTACTCATTCTGTCCTTGATAATGGTTTCTACCAACTTTCCCGGTATTGAAGTCAGACTGACTGGCCTGTAGTTACCCGGATCTCCTCTGGAACCCTTTTTAAAGATGGAGGTGACATTTGCTACCTTCCAGTCCTCAGGAACGGAGGCAGATTTCAATTAAAGATTACATATTTTTGTCAAAAGATCCACAAGTTCAACTTTGAGTTCTTCCAGAACTCTTGGATGTATGCCATTATTAGTTTTTAATTCGTCTATCAGTTGTAGGACCTCCTCTCTTGTCACCTCAATCTGACTCAGGTCTTTCAACACCCCTTCCAATATAAGTGGTTCTGGACAGGCAAACACCTCATCTTCTACAGTGAAGATGGAGGCAAAAAATGCATTCAGCTTCTCAGCCATTTCCCTAATCCCTGTAATTAGGGATCACAGTTCAGGCATTAGGAAGGAGAAGAAAACTGCAGATTTATATCCCACCCTTCTATCTGAATCAGTCTCAAAGCAGCTTACAATCTCCTTTTTCTTCCTCCCCCACAACAGACACCCTGTGAGGTGGGTGGAGCTGAGAGGGCTCTCCCAAAAGTTGCCCTTTCAAGGACAACCTCTGCAAGAGCTGTGGCTGACCCAAGGCCAATCCAACAGCTGCAAGTGGAGAAGTGGGGAATCAAACCTGATTCTCCCAGATAAGAGTCTGCACACTTAACCACTGCACCAAACTGGCTCTTAATTCACATGACTTTTAGAATCTGTATTGTTTGAGCTTACAGGGCTCTTAGTTCAGGGCCTACGGTAAGCTCCAGGAGGATTGGCTACATTAAGGGTGTGGTCTAATATGCAAAGGAGTTCCTGCTACAAAAAAGCCCTGCCCTTGGCATTCTAGCCTGTTACTGTACCATCTCTAGCACCACATACACAGTTCCTTTGTTTTTGTACTACTAAGCTTCTGGTTTCATGGTTCTCCTTGATTAAGTGAGTCTCCCTTGAAGGAAACACAACTTTCATTTTTGTTAATTTCTATTCCATCCTATCCTGCAGGGCGGGCTCAGGGCGGTGTACAAGTGTGAACAGGTAACAATAAAACCATAGGCAAGGAATGACAAATTTAAGCAATTAGAACAATAAAAACAGTAAAGCCTTTTAAATACTCCATTTCAGGCAGTAGACAGACTAGTCAGGCCAGGGGTGGCCCAACTGGCTTAATCTAAGAGCCGCAAGACATGAATGTCAGATGCTGGAGAGCTGCATGACTGGAAGGAAGGAAGGCAAATAGATGGGGGGAATAGAGAGGTGGAAAGAAAACAACCTTAACTACCTTCTCCAAGCCACCCTTTGGCTTGGCTTGGAGAAGTGAGTTGAAGAGAGAAATCCTGACTGCTAGAGATCGGGCTGAAATTTCTGACATCTAGGACACCTATGACATCTAATCTGTAAAATGTGTTTTATTTTATTTATTTTATTTTGTGGATTTATAGTCTGCCCTTTCCCATAATGGGCTCAGAGCAGATTACAACGTAATAGAACAATTAAAAACCCAACAATGAAACAATCAAAACAGTTAAAACGGCTTGTTTTAACTGTTTTAATTGTTTTAACTCTTTTAATGGTTTAACTCTTTTAATTGTTTAACTCTTTTAATTGTTTTATTGTTGGATTTTGAATTGTTCTACCATGTTGTAATCTACCCTGAGCCCATTATGGGGAAGGGCAGACTATAAATCCGCAAAAGAAAAGAAAGAAAATAAAATGCCTTCCCAAAGCTGGCCAATGGGGTGGTGGGAGTTTCAAGAGCTACACAATATGTGTGAAAGAGCCACATGGGACTCCTGAGCTGCACTGGCCACCCCTGAGCCAGCCCATAATCTAGACAAAGCTTGAGCTGATGATAATAATAATAATAATAAATAACAATAAATTTATTTTTATATCCCGCCCTCCCCCGCCAGAGGCGGGCTCAGGGCGGCTCACAGACATGGAAATTCCATGAATTAGATAAAACAATATAAATAACAATTATTAGATATAGTTAATTACATAATAATTTAAAATGAATAAAATAGATAAAAATAGGTGCTATAAAATACTGTAAGTTGTAATAGCCACAAGATGGCTAAATAGCTACACATCAGATTAGCCAGGTTCTGTCTCAAAAGCCAGCTGGAAAAGAAATGTTTTACAAGCCCTGCGGAATTGATTCAAGTCCCGCAGGGCTCGTACCATCTCTGGAAGATGATTCCACCATCGAGGGGCCATTACCGAGAAGGCTTGCTCCCTGGTTGTCTTCAGTCTAGCCTCTCTTGGCCCAGGATTGTTAGAAGATTCTGAGAGCTAGATCTCAGTGCTCTCTGGGGAACATATGGGGAGAGGCGGTCCCTTAGGTAGGCAGGTCCTCGGCCATATAGGGCTTTAAAGGTGATAACCAACACTTTATAGCGAACACGGTACACAACAGGTAGCCAATGCAGATCCCGCAGCTCAGGCCGCGCATGTTCCCACCGTGGTAGTCCCATTAGCAGCCCTGGCTGCTGCGTTCTGGACTACCTGGAGTTTCCGTGTTTGGTATAAGGGCAGCCCCATGTAGAGGGCATTGCAGTAGTCTAGTCTCGAGGTGACCGTTGCGTGGATCACAGTTGCTAGGTCACTGCGCTCCAAGAAGGGAGCCAACTGCCTCGCCCTCTTGAGATGAAAGAAGGCGGACCTAGCAGTGGCAGCTACCTGGGCCTCCATTGATAAAGAGGATTCCAGCAGCACTCCCAGGCTCTTAACTTTGCGCACTGGTATCAGTGGCACACCGTCGAAAGCTGGTAGGGTAATCTCCCCTCCCGGTCCGCCGCGGCCCACGCAAAGGACCTCAGTCTTCGCCGGATTCAACTTCAGCCCGCTCAGCCTGAGCCAGTCAGCCACGGCTTGTAACGCTCGGTCCAGATTTACAGGGACATCGCCAGCCCGGCCGTCCATCAATAGATAGAGCTGGGTGTCATCTGCATATTGATGATAACCCAGCCCATACCTCCGTGCAATCTGGGCAAGGGGGCGCATAAAGATGTTAAACAACATCAAGAGGTCCAAGAAAAGATGGAATTCTGCGATAAGGGAGGCCAGACTCGATGTACTGTGAATGCCTGCTGCCTCACTCGAAAGCCTTGCAGAACAGCTCCCTTTTATAATCTCTGTATGTGTCCTTTCTTACGATCAAGGTAATTCACAGTGCAGCGGTCCTAGGTAGAGTTATTCCAGTCTACGCCTGTTGATGGTGAGGGGTCTGGAGACCAAGTCCTATGAGGAAGGTTGAAGGAGCTGGCAGGTTTAGGTTGGAGAGGAGGCGGCTGAGAGGTGATACGATCACCATCGTCAAGTACTTGAAGGGCTGTCCTATAGAAGATGGTGCGGAATTGTTTTCTGTGGCCCCAGAAGGTAGGACCAGAACCAATGGGTTGAAATTAAGAACATAAGAGAAGCCATGTTGGATCAGGCCAATGGCCCATCCAGTCCAACACTCTGTGTCACACAGTGGCCAAAAAACCCCCAAGTGCCATAAGGAGGTTCACAAGTGGGACTAGAAGTCCTTCCACTTTGCTCTCCCCCCAAGCAGCAAGAATACAGAGCATCACTGCCCCAGACAGTTCCAACAATATGCTGTGGCTAATAGCCACTGGTGGACCCCTGCTACATATTTTTTAACTAATCCCCTCTTGAAGCTGGCTATGCTCGTAGCTGCCACCACCTCCTGTGGCAGTGAATTCCACATGTTAATCACCCTTTTGGTGAAGAAGGACTTCCTTTTATCCGTTATAACCCAACAGCTCAGCAATTTCATTGAATGCCCACGAGTTCTTGTATTGTGAGAAAGGGAGAAAAGTACTTCTTTCTCTACTTTCTCCATCCCATGCATTAATTAAATCAAAAGAGTTTCCAGCTCAACATTAGGAAGAACTTCCTGACTGTTAGAGCGATTTCTCATTGGAACAGGCTTCCTCGGGAGGTGGTGGGCTCTCCTTCCTTGGAGGTTTTTCAACAGTCCAGATGGCCATCTGACAGCAGTGAAGATCCTGTGAATTTGGAAGGTGTTTGTGAATTTCCTGCATTGTGCAGGGGGTTGGACTAGATGACCCTGGAGGTCCCTTCCAACTCTGTGATTCTATGATTTCAATGGAAGCAGCCCTGTTTTGGGGCAGTGGTCCCTGTAAGCTGAGTTGGGTTGAGCTAGGTCACTGTTTTTCAGCCTCTAGCTCACACATTTTTGTCTTAGCGCAGGAAAAAGGGCCCCAGCGCAAAGTAATTCATCCTGTAGCTCACAGTTTTATTGCCAGTAGCTCACAAAGTATAATTTTTGCTCATAAGATTCCGCAGCTTCGAGGGAACACCATTTAGGGGCTCCAGTCTTAGAAACGCTGGAAACCAACCCTTAGTAGATTAAAAATTTGGCAACAAAATCTGTCAAGCACACAAATACGACACAAAAGCAGCCAGACACAGCCCGAGGGGGCAGGGAATTATTTCTTCATAGCTCGCATAAAAGCAAATTAGTTAAAAGCTAGTCTAAAATAAAAGGCTGTGAAAATTCGCGGGAGGGAAAAAAAAAAAGAAATCTTCTAAGCGTCTCTGGAAGAGACTTCCTGAGGGCCAGGAAAACTGTTTGACTGCTGACGCAGGGATGAAACCAAGAGGAATCCTTATTGGCTTGACCTGAATTGACTTGTTGGCTCATACTGAGAGAGGCGTTCTTAATCCACTGCCAAATCTATAAGAAAATATATTCTATCATCAACCCAAACCAGTTCCATGATCTTCTTTTATCCCAGTAGAAGGTTCCAGAGTTTTATCGCAAGGGCAACCTGCACGAATTTCCTCAAATGTTCCCCTCCAACTAAACTTGTGAGATAGGTTCTGCGAAGAGACAACGGCACGCACAAAGCTGTCTTATGTGAGGATCTGAACTCAGATCACCCATAACTAGGCCCAGCGTTCTCACCATTACATCACATTTGTATTTGGTGCTTCCTGCCTGCCACCTTCATCTCTGAATGCCATCTGGAATGAGCGCCATAGAATCATGGAAGGGACCTCCAAGGTCATCTCGTCCAACCCCCTGCACAATGCAGGAAGTTCACAAATACCTCCCCCTAAATTCACAGGATCTTCATTGCTGTCAGATGGCTATCTAGCCTCTGTTGAAAAACGAGAGGAAGGAGAGCCCGTTGCCTCCCAAGGAGGAAGCCGGTTCCATTGAAGAACCACTCTGCCAGGAAGTTCTTCCTAATGTTGAGCTGCAAACTCTTTTGCTTTAATTTCAACCCATTGGTTCTGGTCCTACCTTCTGGGGCAACAGAAAACAATTCCGCACCATCCTCTAGATGACAGCAAGTACTGGAAGACGGTGGCAATAGTAACAGTAAACTTGTACAAATTTTGATTTGAGTTACCAAGAGCTTAAGAGCCCTGTGGCGCAGAGTGGTAAAGCTGCAGTACTGCAGTCCTAAGCTCTGCTCATGACCTGAGTTCGATCCCGGCAGAAGCTGAGTTCAGGTAGCCACCTCCAAGTTGACTCAGTCTTCCATTCTTCCAAGGTTGGTAAAATAATACCCAGCTTGCTGGAGGGAAAGTGAAGGTGACTGGGGAAGGCAATGGCAAACCACCCCATAAAAAGTCTGCCATGAAAATGTTGTGAAAGCAACGTCACCCTAGAGTCGGAAATGATTGGTGCTTGCACAGGGGACTACCTTTACCTTTTTACCACAAGTTTACTCATCACTAGAAATATCTAGTATCACATCAACAGTTTGTTGCCACCCTCAACTCACATAATTGGCTGTCAGGAAATTGGTAAGATCAGGGAATACTTCGCAAACCATCTATGCTTCCGAGGCAAAATGGCAGGGGCTTTTCAAGTAAAACGTGCTTTTATTTTTTGTAAGTAAAATTTCTTTCTCCCTTTGCCATTGGAGTCAGATCATCTTTGTAATTTGTTTGAAGAGCATTTTCCCCTCAACCAGGAAACTTGTATGATCGAGGGATACTCCGTAAACCATCTATGCTTCCAAGGCAAAATAATAGGTGTTTTTTTTGTTTTGTTTTTTTAAATCTAACCCAATACCGCTTCTGTTCTCTTGTTATCAATCGATGTTGTCATGAAGGATCATAGCTTTTTTTGTAGCAGGAACTCCTTTGCATATTAGGCCACACACCCCTGATATAGCCAATCCTCTAAGAGCTTACAGGGCTCTTCTTACAGGGCCTACTGTAAGCTCTTGGAGGATTGGCTACATCAGGGATGTGTGGCCTAATATACAAAGGAGCTCCCACTACAAAAAAAGCCCTGCGAAGGATAATGATTTGGAATAGCAGTAGTCAATATGCCAGTTTATGGGAAGCCGTTTCCAGCAGGCCAAAAGCATGGAGACACCATCTCTTTATGGTGCAATCTCTCCTTTCTTTTTACTGTTCTACAAGAAGCAGGGATTTCAAAGTGCTCCAGTGTGTCCCAGCGAGCTTTCTACAGACCTTCTTGGATTCCTTCCGAAACGAACACACAACTGAATTGGGTGATGTCTCGCTCCTCGTGGAGCCTGCAAGTATCCTATGTGCGGGGTGCGTTTGTGTGTGTGAGTGTGTGTGCTAGTGTTATCTCTCTTGGGTGCATTTTTGTCCTTTCAGCAAAATGTGTGCAGAAGGGAGCGTTAGGAATGGCATGATCGAATCACGTGTCTGAAACTTAGCGGTGAATTTTCCGCACAGCGCGTGGGGAGAAAACACAAGGGATCATGAACAGTGTGAGGAATCTCTACCCAGGAACACATTTCAGAAAGGTGGCCATCTTAGAGCTAGGCAACCGACCAATGAAAATGGCCTTCCTGGGTTCTTCTTCCCTTTCCAACATCAGCGGCCCCCTTTGCACGGATCAGAGCATCACCTTTGGAGCAACAGCCAACCACACAGGGCAAGGGGTGGGGAAATTTGAACATATGATGCTGCCTTATACTGAGTCAGACCATTGGTCCAACTGATTTTGTCTCCTTTGACTTATGGTGTCACTCCAGGGCCTCAGGTCTTTCCCAACACCCATTTGCTGAGATCCTTTGATGGAGATGCCATTGCTTGAACCCGTGGCCTTCTGCGTGCAAGAGCAGGTGCTCTACCGACCACCAAGCCACAGCCACACCTCACAAAGCTTGCACTACGATGGCTCTGATCCATGCAGTGGATGCTCCTAGATGTTTGGTGTAGTGGTTAAGAGCCAGTTTGGTGTAGTTGTTAAGTGCGCGGACTCTTATCTGGGAGAACCGGGTTTGATTCCCCACTCCTCTACCTGCAGCTGCTGGAATGGCCATGGGTCAGCCATAGCTATCACAGGAGTTGTCCTTGAATGCAGCTGCTGGGAGAGCCCTCTCAGCCCCACCCACCCCACAGGGTGTCTGTTGTGGGGGGAGAAGATATAGGAGATTGTAAGCCACTCTGAGCCTCTGATTCAGAGAGAAGGGCAGGGTATAAATCTGCAGTCTTCTTCTTCTTATGGTGGGAAGAACCTGCCAGCAGGGGCGCCGTTTTCAGTGGTCTCCCCTTGGCACGTTTATCATGCAGCCTAGTGCTTAACTTGGGTAGTCAAAACAGTAGAGTCTCCAGGTACCTGGAAGACAAACACATTCATTGTGGCGGAAGCTATTGTGGGCTGTTGCAAGCAGTGTTGGGTGGTTCGGAGTGCAGCCGCCGAATTTCGCCTCCAGCGAAATTTCAGGGTGAATCGGGAAGCTTCTTCTCAGGCATACATATCCTTGATCTATCTTCGGGTTGGCTCTGAGTTTTGACTCCGATGAAACTTGGAGGCAAAATGTGGTGAATCCCTCTCAGAGGGAGCATCCAGAGATTTCAAAAGGGGGCAGAGAGAAGGAAAGGTTCAAGCAGATGACACAAGTTCTGAGGGCGAGTCTGCATATCTGAGCCGCTCATGGAAGTTGTCCCCACCACAACATTGGGTGTTTTTACACCGACAGTTTGTGACTCTCTGTCACCGCATTGGAAACTCACCTTTTACATTACCTAACGTTCTCACACTGTTTTGCATCGTTGCTGCCCGAAGCATCTACATTTGTTTCGGTGAGATGAGTTTCCAAGCTGCTGCTGCAACGTTTTTCTCCACACTAATTTTGATCCGGTCTTTTCTCCACAGGCGTTTCAAACTTGTATTGTAGAAGTTTTCATGCGTTTTAAAAGACTCCTCCAAAAGCCACCACAAGGGGCAGTGATTTGCATGAGAACTGACAGCACTTGAAATTTTTACATAACATTGCTTGCCTCATCTAGTAATTTAAATTTGTATTGTTTTTGCAGTGTTGACACTGCAAAAGCATCTACATTTGTTTTGGTGAGATGAGTTTTGGAGCTGCTGCTGCAACGTTGTTCTCCGCACTAGTTTTGATCCGATCTTTTCTCTACAGGCATTTCAAACTTATATTGTAGAAGTTTTCATGCATTTTAAAAGACTCCTCCAAAAGCCACCACAAGGGGCAGTAATTTGCATGAGAACTGACAGCACTTGAAATTTTTACATAACATTGCTTGCCTCATCTAGTAATTTAAATTTCTTTTGTTTTTGCAGTGTTGACACGATTTCCAAGCAATCGTATACATTTGACTAAGCACTGGTATTCTCTGCCCTCTGATCAGAGACACCCCCCCACCCCAATTGAAACACTTAAATGTAAAAGGAAAATAATTAAAGCGGAACAGTGGAAGGTGATTTGAAGACTCTAAAATTCTGGATCAAACTGAATGTAAAAACACCCATTGTTAGTCTTTGAGATGCCACCTGGACTCTAGGGTTCGTTTTGCCTCCAAGGAAGCTGCCTAACCGGAGAAAACGATGTTTGTTTAGGAATTCAGAGTTTTATTTTTGACATTATTAAAGACCAATATGGAGGCGATCCTTTCGGTGGTGGAGAATCAGGTCAGATGCACCCGACTGCAATAAGCGGAATCATGTTAGCATGCAAACCAAATCCGACGATCCTAAGTTCTTGATTTAATTTCCTTTGCCGGCCTTCTCCTCAGTGGGAGCAGGGTCTGCACACATAGCCTTTTGAACGCCGTACTTGATTCAGCAGAGTGGCTTAACAGGCGGGCGAAACACAAAAAAATGATGCATTGCAGCTTAGCTAAAGAATGAAAACTGTACCACACCAATGTTTACAAGTCCAAGCAGACAGCAACCCCCTGTAAACTATATGTAATTTATGCAAGGAATTGCCTCTTCCTTCCTTCCTTTCTTTTTTTTTTTGTAATGAATGCACTAAAGCAACCCTGTATATATTTTACAATGTCTTTACAAAAACGAGAAAAAAAAAAAACTATACAGAGAGAGAATCATTTACTGTAGCGTTGTAAAATAAATGCACTTTTTCTAATTTTTTCATTAAAAATCCTATGGCACGTTTTCAAACGGGTATGGTTTCTTTTATATAAATAATGGGAAAGAAATGGTACTTTGAAATGGAGGACAACATTTCCAGCATTGGGAAGCTTGGTTCGAGACAAGCCTTTTCACAGTGAATCAAAGTTTATGGGCTGGATCCAGCAATGTGTGTGTGGTAACCAGGGCTCTTTTATCTAGCGTGAGCTCCTCTGCATATTAGGCCACGCCCCCTGATGTAGCCAATCCTCCAAGAGCTTAGAGAGCTCTTAGTACAAGGCCTACTGTAAGCTCCAGGAGGATTGGCTACATCAGGGGGCGTGGCCTAATATGCAAAGGAGCAGGGGTGGAATTCTGGCATGAGCTCCTTTGCATATTAGGCCACGCCCCCTGATGTAGCCAATCCTCCAAGAGCTTAGAGAGCTCTTAGTACAGGGCCCACTGTAAGCTCCAGGAGGATTGGCTACATCAGGGGGCGTGGCCTAATATGCAAAGGAGCAGGGGTGGAATTCTGGCATGAGCTCCTTTGCATATTAGGCCACGCCCCCTGATGTAGCCAATCCTCCAAGAGCTTAGAGAGCTCTTAGTACAGGGCCTACTGTAAGCTCCAGGAGGATTGGCTACATCAGGGGGCCTGGCCTAATATGCAAAGGAGCAGGGGTGGAATTCTGGCATGAGCTCCTTTGCATATTAGGCCACGCCCCCTGATGTAGCCAATCCTCCAAGAGCTTAGAGAGCTCTTAGTACAGGGCCTACTGTAAGCTCCAGGAGGATTGGCTACATCAGGGGGCGTGGCCTAATATGCAAAGGAGCAGGGGTGGAATTCTGGCATGAGCTCCTTTGCATATTAGGCCACGCCCCCTGATGTAGCCAATCCTCCAAGAGCTTAGAGAGCTCTTAGTACAGGGCCTACTGTAAGCTCCAGGAGGATTGGCTACATCAAGGGGCGTGGCCTAATATGCAGAGGAGCTCCTGCTAGAAAAAGAACTCTGGCGGTAACACAAACTCAGCACTGGCCCCACAGATATGGGGGCTGGGCCAAGAGATTTGGGGTTTGTATCCGGCTTCTCCTGAAAACAGACTCTGAGATAGATTCAGGTGGGTAGCCCCGTTGGTCTGAAGCAGCAGAACAAAGTCTGAGTCTCCACAGGGATCAGGTCAGAATGGCACCTTTAAGACCAACAAAGTTGAATTCTGGGTAGAGGCTTTACTGTGCATGCACACGTCTTCAGATAAGCTGAAACAGAGTTCACCAACTGGCACAGACAGGTAGAGGGCGGGGAGGGTGTTGCCAGGAAGGGCTAATTAGACTCAAGATGCACAAGCAACGGAGCAAAACATACAGCTAAGATTGGATGAAGGCAATTGGTAAGACCTGCAAATAACCAGCAAAGTAGCATACAGCATAATAAAGGAGTTTAGAGACAGATGCGAGAACTAAATGACATTAGCGTGTGTGGTGAGATAAGAACTCTCTGTCTCTGTTAAGCCCTTGGGGTTCCATTGTCCTGACTGTTGTAATAACTTGTAGTTCAGCAATCATAGAATCATAGAGTTGGAAGGGACCTCCAGGGTCATCTAGTCCCACCCCCGCACAATGCAGGAAACCCACAAACACCTCCCCCCAAATTCACAGGGTCTTCATTGCTATCCGATGGCCATCTAGCCTCTGTTTTAAAACCTCCAAGGAAGAGAGCCCACCACCTCCTGAAGAAGCCTGTTCCACTGAGGAACCGCTCTAATGGTCAGGAAGTTCTTCCTAATGTTGAGCCGGAAACTCTTTTGATATAATTTCAACCTGTTGGTTCTGGTCCTACCTTCTGGGGCCACAGAAAACACCATCCTCTATATGACAGTCCTTCAAGTACTTGATGATCATATCACCTCTTAGCTGCCCCCTATCCAGGCTAAACATGCCCAGCTCCTTCAGCCTTTCTTTATAGAACTTGGGTCTCCAGATCCCTCACCATCTTCGTTGCCCTTCTCTGGACCTGTTCCAGCTTAAAAACAAAAAAGGAAAGGTAAATAGGGTCAAAACCCTTGTGGAAGCTTGGAGGCTATTTAAAACTACAATCCTAGATGCTCAGAAAAAAATATATACCACAAGTCAGGAAAGGCACAAATAGGTATTAAAAAAGCCTGCCTGGTTAACAAACACAGTAATGGAAGCTGTAAGAGGTAAGAAGGATTCCTTTAAGTGGTGGAAAGCTGCTCCAAGTGAGGTTAATAAAAGGAAACACAGGCTGTAGCAAATGAAATGCAAGTCTCTGATCAGGCAGGCAAAAAGGAACTACCGTATATTGCAAAAAAACATAAAGACCAACAATAAAAATTTCTTCAAATACATTAGACACAGGAAACCAGCCAGGGAGGCAGTGGGGCAATCCCTCCCAACTTAGTATCATCTGCAAATTTAATAAGCATTCCCTCTATTCCTCCCATTCTGGTCTGTTTCTGAAATTTCTTTACAATAAAACAACTACTTTGATGTCACCCATTGAATATCCTGGAAGGCTGAAATGTTCTCCTACAGAGAAAATGACGGAATGTCACTCGGAAGCTGCTCAAAGGGAGGCTACGTCTTTCCAAACTTTCCTGTGTTCATATGAAGCTGCCTTATACTGAATCAGACCCTCGGTCCATCAGTGTCAGTATTGTCTACTCAGACTGGCAGCGGCTTTCCAGGGTCTCAAGCTGAGGTTTTTCACGCCTGTTTGCCTGGACCCCCTTTTTAGTTGGAGATGCCGGGGATTGAACCTGGGACCTTCCGCTTACCAAGCAGATGCTCTACCACTGAGCCACCGACCCTCCTAGTAGAGTACCACCCTGTGGCGTGTAACATTAAACATCTGCAAGGGCTGAGGTTACAAAAGGGAGCCTTGTTTTCTCTTCAAAGAGAAATAAAAGAGAAATTCCTGCTTTAAAAAAAAGAAACATGAGAAAAAGAGGAATAAATGGCTATACCTATAATAGCAAAAAATTTTTTGGGGAAAAAGAGATTCCCTTCCCCATCACAACAACTGAATGCTAATGTTGCCATTAGAAAGCGTTAGGTATGGAGATGATGTGATGAGATACCAAAGTTCTCTTTGTGGTTGATCTGTGACAGCTCATTTGCAAATCAAAGGCCAGTAGAAGGAGAAGACACCACACTATAAAAAAAACACACACACAAAAAACTGATGAAAACCATCTCACAGTGGGAAAAAAAAATTACATGGAAACGTCTATAATAAGCATTCAAGAAAAACCAAGATGATGACTATAGACTTGAAGACTGGGACTCAGATAGATTTTGATATAGAAGAGAAGAAGAAGAAGACATTGGATTTATATCCCACCCTGTACTCTGAATCTCAGAGTGGTCACAATCTCCTCTATCTCTCCCCCACAACAGACACCATGTGAGGTACGTGGGGCAGAGAGCTTTTTACAACAGTTGCCCTTTAAAGGACAACTCCTGTGAAAGCTGTGGCTGACCCAAGGCCATTCCAGCCGGTGCAAGTGGAGGAGTGGGGAATCAAACCCATTTCTCCCAGATAAGAGTCCGCACACTTAACCACTACACCAAACTGGCTCTCAAGAGAAGAAGAAGAGATTGGATTTATACCCCTTCCTTCACCACCCAAAGGAGTCTCAGACTCTTTTCACTTCCCTTCCGCACAACAGACTGTGAGGTAAGTGGGGCTGAGGGAGCTCTGACAGAAACTACTCTTGAGCAGAACAGCTCTGAAAGAACTTGTGGCTGACCCAAGGTCACATCCCAAGGTCACTTGTGGCTGACCCAAGGTCTCATCTGGTAAGACCTCACCTGGAGTATTGTGTTCAGTTTTGGGCACCCCATTTTAAGAAGGATATAGACACTTATGCATTTTTTGAAAGTTTTATTTATTTCATATACAAATTAAATGATAGCCTTATAGTTGTGGATGGGCCCCCTATGTCCCCTGGCAACTAGTACTTTTAGACCCAGTCTGCCACTGATGGACCTCCTGATGGCACCTGGTTTTTTTTTTTTAATATGGCCGCTGTGTGACAGAGTGTTGGACTGGATGGGCCATTGGCTTGATCCAACATGGCTTCTCTTTTGTTCTTAAGTGTGACACAGAGTATTGAACTGGATGGGCCATTGGCCTGATCCAACATGGCTTCTCTTTTGTTCTTAAGTGTGACACAGAGTGTTGGACAGGATGGGCCATTGGCCTGATCCAACATGGCTTCTCTTATGTTCTTATGTGTGACACAGAGTGTTGAACTGGATGGGCCATTGGCCTGATCCAACATGGCTTCTCTTATGTTCTTATGTGTGACACAGAGTGTTGGACTGGATGGGCCATTGGCCTGATCCAACATGGCTTCTCTTTTGTTCTTAAGTGTGACACAGAGTGTTGGACTGGATGGGCCATTGGCCTGATCCAACATGGCTTCTCTTATGTTCTTATGTGTGACACAGAGTGTTGGACTGGATGGGCCTTTGGCCTGATCCAACATGGCTTCTCTTATGTTCTTATGTGTGACACAGAGTGTTGGACTGGATGGGCCATTGGCCTGATCCAACATGGCTTCTCTTTTGTTCTTAAGTGTGACACAGAGTGTTGGACTGGATGGGCCACTGACCTGATCCAACATGGCTTCTCTTATGTTCTTATGTGTGACACAGAGTGTTGGACTGGATGGGCTTTTGGCCTGATCCAACATGGCTTCTCTTTTGTTCTTAAGTGTGACACAGAGTGTTGGACTGGATGGGCCATTGGCCTGATCCAACATGGCTTCTCTTATGTTCTTAAGTGTGATACAGAGTGTTGGACTGGATGGGCCATTGGCATGATCCAACATGGCTTCTCTTATGTTCTTATGGACTCTTGCTCTCTTCCAGCTTCTCCAGGATGTTAAAGTCATGCTGTGGGTCTGTGATGCCACATGACTTCCAGTCACATGGCTGTGACGTGGCATTGCTTCCTGTCACATGTTTGCACCTCTGGGGGTCCTTCACAGTTGCCTAGATCTGTGCAAGCCGATAAACCCTGCTCTGGAATGAGAATTTTTTCCAGCTCTGATTGGTTGCGGCACCATTTTAAAAAATATATATGACTTTTCCTTCCTACAAGCGAGTGAGTCATCCTTGCGACGTGATGACATCTCTAAGGGCTAATTCAGTGTGAGGCAATGTCAGAGCTTGACAAGTGAGTGGGAGGATGGAGAATTCCAGCCATTTCCCCTGCCCTACCCCCCTCCTGAATTTTCTCCATCCTTACTCATCGAATGCCAAAAGAAGACTAATTCTTTCAACCGTGCTGCAGCTTGAAGGCTGCTTACAATTCTCCAGTCCACGCAGGGCTTTTTTTGGCTGCAGGAACTCCTTTGCATATCAGGTCGCACCCCCCTGATGTAACCAATCCTTCTGCGGCTTACAATAGGCCCTGTACGAAGAGCCCTGTAAGCTCTTGGGGGATTGGCTACATTGGGGGTGTGTGGCCTAATATGCAAAGGAGTTCCTGCTACCAAAAAGGCCCTGCGTGTCCATATATAAATACATTTTATTGAGCACTTTTTATCCCTGCACCTAATGATGCAACTTGAAGCCATTTCGATTGTCCTTTGCGGTTATGTGGATTTAAGTCCAATGTGCTATGCTAAGAATTTCTGTAGCCAATGGACCAAGGCACACAAATAAGTCATCTGGTAAACCATGGCCCTTGCCATTCATATTTATTTATTTATTTACTTCATCTGTGCCTTGCTTTTCTTCCTAAGGGGGATCCAAACTGGCGTCAGAGCCAGTTTGGTGTAGTGGTTAAGTGTGCAGACTTTTAACTGGGAGAACCAGGCTTGATTCCCCACTCCTTCACTTGCACCTGCTGGAATGGCCTTGGGTCAGCCATAGCTCTCGCAGAGGTTGTCCTTGAAAGGGCAGCTGCTGTGAGAGCCCTCTCAGCCCCACCCACCTCACAGGGTGTTTGTTGTGTGTGTGTGGGGGGTGCGGGGGGGTGGGCTCCCTCTGGGTATCCTACCCCCCCTCCCAGGGAAAGTGTATGCGCAATACATAGCCTCTCCTCTCCCGGTGTAGTGAACGCCGCGTGGTCACTGTCTGGCTATGCCTGGCAGATGGTCACTGCAATGGCCTCTCCTGCATTACTGCATCCGTAGCAACACCTTCTCGCTGGTCCCCCCCGTTTTTCACAGAGTTTGCTATGTCATGGTGCGACCGAATTGTCCGGCGGTATAACCGGATGGGCAGGCTGGGCCCACCAACCTCGCCAGCCTAAGAGAAGGAAAACTCTAACATCAAACCCGGGCAGATAGAGCTCGTTAATGTAACACCTACCACCTGGAGGACTCGCTGCCGGCGTCCCGGCTTACTGGGCCATGGCAGATGACCCCCAGGTGAAAGGGTGGAGCCAGTACCGCGCACACTGCGCTTCACCTAAAAAATTCCTCTGCGCAGGCCTGAAGGGCATATCCACATACACAACCCACAACGCATCAAGTCCTGCAGCGATGGGCAAGGGGTGAAACGGCAGGTGGAAGGTGCCACTGGAAGCCGCAGTCCCGATCCTGCATGTAGGCGGTTCAGGGTATTGGTCGCCTGATGCTTACCCGGAGACGAAAGCATTTTTCGGCAGCACCCTGAACGACCAAGCAGCCTTATCTAGGGACAGCACTGCTTGCTCCACACGGAGAGGGGCCTAGAAAAGGTGGCCTAAACAAAGCTCGTCTCCTCCACCCCAGTTGGCTAGCCGCGGTCAACGGGCATCCTTACTTGCGGTCAAAAAATAACAACAAAGAAAAGGCATGCACCTGCCTCACAAAGTGTGCAAAGACTAAAGCTTGCGTGTTGGAACATCAGAACCATGCTTGACACAGTAGACAGTGGTCGCCCTGAACGACGCTCTGCTCTAGTTGCCCACGAACTTCTCAGGTTGAATATCGACATAGCAGCTCTCAGTGAGGTCCGTTTCCCTGAGGAAGGTAGTCTTCAAGAACACGGTGCTGGCTATACCCTCTACTGGTCGGGTAAGTCAAAGGCTGAGAGCCGCCTTTCTGGCGTTGGCTTCATGGTCAAGAACTCCATTGCCTCCAAACTCGAAAACCTGCCAACAGGTCACTCAGATCGCATCATGTCCATGCGCCTCCCACTTCAAAACAAGCAGCATGCAACACTCTTCAGTGTGTATGCCCCAACCCTTCAAGCAGATCCTGCAGAAAAGAACAAGTTCTATGCTGATCTACGCAACCTCATACGGAAGACCCCTACAGAGGACAAGGTGATCATCCTTGGCGACTTCAATGCCAGAGTAGGTAAAGACTCGGAAGCCTGGAAAGGAGTACTTGGCAAACACGGCATTGGCAACTGCAATGACAACGGGCGCCTCCTGCTAGAATTCTGCATGGAGCACCAGCTCACCATCACCAACACTATCTTCCAGCAGAAGAACACTCTGAAGACAACCTGGATGCACCCACGGTCCAAGCACTGGCACCTTATCGACTACATTCTGGTGCGCCAGAGAGACCTTCGAGATGTCTTACACACCCGAGTAATGCCCAGTGCAGAATGTCATACGGATCATCGTCTTGTACGCTGCAATCTCCGTCTTCACTTTAAACCCACACCCAGGAGAGGAGGTATCCCTCGGAGGAAGTTTCAGGTTGGCAGTCTCCAGTCAGCCGAAGTTAAAGCTGCCTTTCAGGCAAAACTCCAGTCAAGAATTGAGGACCCCAGTTGCCCCACAGACCCTTCTCCAGAAGCACTCTGGGAACACCTAAAAACTACCGTCCTGCAGATCTCTGAAGAAGTCCTCGGGTTCTCCACAAGGAAGAACAAGGACTGGTTTGATGAGAACAATCAAGAGATCCAAGATTTACTGGCGAAAAAGAGATCTGCCTACCAAGCACATCTTGCTCAGCCCTCCTGTCCTGGGAAAAAAGCAACCTTTCGCGCTGCATGTAGCAACCTCCAGCGCAAGCTTCGAGACATTCAGAACGATTGGTGGACCAAGCTTGCAGAGAGAACCCAGCTGTGTGCAGACACTGGTGATTTAAGAGGGTTCTACGAAGCCCTGAAGGCAGTATATGGTCCATCATATCAGGCTCAGAGTCCCTTGCGTAGTGCAGATGGCCAAGTGCTCCTCACAGACAAGGCATCCATACTGAACCGGTGGTCAGAGTATTTTCAGGTTCTCTTCAGTGCCAACCGCGTAGTTCAAGATTCAGCAATCCACCTCACCCCACTTCAACCAGTGAAAACAGAGTTGGATGAGATCCCCACCCTAGAAGAGACTGTTAAAGCCATCAAGCAACTGAAAAGTGGCAAGGCAGCAGGAGTTGATGGAATTCCACCAGAGATCTGGAAGCATGGGGGCACAGTACTACATAGCTCACTTCACAAAGTACTTGTCACCTGCTGGGAACAAGGCAAATTACCACAGGACTTTCGTGATGCAATCATCATCACCCTATACAAGAACAAAGGGGAAAAGTCAGACTGCTCCAACTACCAGGGGATAACCCTGCTCTCCATCGCAGGCAAAATCCTTGCCAGAATACTCCTGAACAGACTGGTGCCCACCATTGCAGAAGAACTCCTCCCAGAGAGCCAGTGCGGCTTCAGAGCTAACAGGAGCACCACCGACATGGTATTTGTTCTCAGGCAGCTCCAAGAGAAATGCAGGGAACAGAACAAGGCTCTGTATGTGACTTTTGTCGACCTTACCAAAGCCTTCGATACCGTTAGCAGGAAAGGCCTGTGGCAAATCTTGGAACGTTTAGGATGTCCCCCAAGGTTCCTCAGCATGATCATCCAGCTACACGAAGACCAGCGAGGCCAAGTCAGACACTGCAACGACCTCTCGGAGACCTTCCCAATAGGCACAGGTGTAAAGCAAGGCTGCGTTCTCGCGCCAACTCTCTTTACGATCTTCTTTAGCATGATGCTTCAAAGAGCCGCAGTAGATCTAGATGATGACGATGGTGTCTACATCCGCTATCGCACCGATGGCAGCCTGTTCAACCTGAGGCGACTAAAGGCCCACTCCAAGACGATGGATAAACTCATCCGAGAGCTACTGTTTGCTGATGATGCTGCACTCGTCTCCCACTCGGTATCAGCTCTGCAGCATATGACGTCCTGCTTTGAAGAGGCTGCCAAGCTATTCGGCCTAGAAGTTAGTCTGAAGAAGACAGAAGTTCTCCACCAGCCTGCACCCCAGGAAGATTATCACCCTCCCTGCATCACTGTGGGTGAATCAGTTCTGAAGACAGTCCAGCAGTTCAGCTACCTGGGGTGCATCATCTCCTCAGATGCCAAGATCGACAAGGAGATTGACAACAGGCTGGCAAAGGCAAACCGTGCCTTTGGCCGACTGCACAAAAGAGTGTGGAGCAACAAGCATCTGAAAAAAGGCACAAAGATCAATGTTTACAAAGCGGTTGTGATGACAACCCTCATCTACGGCTCCGAATCATGGGTTTTATACCGTCATCACCTGCGACTCCTCGAGCGCTTTCATCAGCGCTGCCTTCGCACCATCCTCAACATCCACTGGAGTGACTTTGTGACCAACACTGAAGTCCTCAAGAGGGCGGAGGTTACAAGCATCGAGGCACTGCTGTTGAAGATGCAGCTGCGCTGGGCAGGGCATATTTCTAGGATGGAAAACCACCGCCTTCCCAAGATTGCCCTGTATGGCGAACTCTCCACTGGCCATCGAAATAGAGGGGCACCAAAGAAGAGGTACAAGGACTCCTTGAAGAAATCCCTTGGCACCTGTCGCATCAACCATCACCAGTGGTCTGACCTAGCCTCAGATCGCAAAGCATGGAGACACACCATCCACCAGGCTGTCTCTTCCTTTGAGAACGCACGCATAGCTGGTCTTGAGGACAAAAGGAGATTGAGGAAGAATCGCACTGCTACAGCACCAACCCTAAATCAGACTTTTCCCTGCAGCCACTGTGGCCGGACCTGCCTGTCCCGCATTGGTCTTGTCAGCCACCAGCGAGCCTGCAGCAGACGTGGACTATTGCACCCTTCTTAAATCTTCGTTCGCGAAGCCAAGCCGAGAGAGAGGGGGGGAAGGTAAAGGAGATTGTCACCACTTTGAGACTCTGAGATTGAGTACAGGGCGGGATATAAATCCAATATCTTCTTCTTCTTAAATCGTACAAAACAGTGTACATTAGAAAGAACATTTGGCTGAGGGAAGGTTTCCACAGCTGTGATATCAGGCTTTTTTTTTTTTTTGAGCAGGAACGCACAGGAATGCAGTTCCAGCTGGCTTGGCATCAGGGGTGTGGCTTAACATGCAAATGCATTCCTGTTGGGCTTTTTCGACAAAAAAAGTCCAGTGTGAAACAATGGTGACGTCAGAGGGTGTGGTCTAATATGCAAATGAGTTACAACAGGGTCTTTACTACAAAAAAAGCCCTGAGTGATAGCCGACATTATATATACACATTGAGTTGACTTTCAACCACATAATGACAGATAAAGTCGGGGGTGGGGTCGTGGCTCAGCGGTAGAGCATCTGTTTGGCATGCAGGAGGTGCCAGGTTCACAGATAGAGATTTTTCTCCTGCTTCCAAAATACCAGAACTCAGGGGCATCCAATGAAGCTGATGGGCAATGGGTGCAGAATGGACAAAAAGGAAAGACTGCTTTACGCAGAGAGTGATGAAAACGTGGGATTTCCTGCCAGACGATGTAGTGACGGCCACAGGAATGAACAGCTTGAAAAGATAGATTCGTGGACCCACCTGCAGTTCAGGAAATCACACAGTCCATTCCAAAGAATAGCAGGTTTATTCAGTGACAGACATGGAGGCAAAACAAGTTTTGCAAAGACTGGCTCTCTTCTTCAGAGGCCCCCTTATATAGGTCATCCTAACTGTTATCATTTCAAGTAAAAGCGGGAATTCTAAGCGGGAACATTTTGCGGGCAATTTACGACCCCTCCTCCCAAAGTCCTGGGAATGCAGGTGTTGTCTAATCAGTGTCTGGTTCAGCGACTGGCCTTGAGGTTGTGGCTCAGGCCGGCGGAAAGGCTTGGAGTAGCTCCAAGCGAGGCCAAGTGCAGGGAAGCGAAAGCAGCAGCATAACTGAGCAACGATAAGGCACACTACAGAAAAATTGAAATCATGGCACGACACATGACAGGAACACAGGTCTGTCAGTAGCTACTAGCCACAGTCGCTGAGGGGAATCTCTAATTCCCTGGATCTCAGAGTCAGGAGGCAACATCAGGGGAAGGCCTCGGCTTCTATGACCTGTTGTTGGTCATCCAGAAGGACTGGCTGGCCACAGTTTGAGACAGGACGCTGGACTGGACGGACCATTGGTCTGATCCAGCAGGGCTCTTTTTATGTTCATTATCCTCAGCATCTCCAGTGGAAAGGATCAAGAGGTTGATGATGTGAAAGACCTCTTCCTGAGACCTCAGAGAGCCTCTGCCAGTCTGAGTAGGCAATACTTACATCGATGGACGGAGGGTCTAATTCAATATAAGCCATTACAATGTGTTCGGGGATGTCCAATCTGGGAAAGCCCTCCTACAATTGTGTCACGTTTCAGTTCCTCCCCGAACAGGGCTTTTTTGTTGAGCAGGAACGCCGTTCCGGCTGGCTTGGTGTCAGGAGGTGTGGCCTAATATGCAAATATGGTCCTGTTGGTCTTTTTCTACAAGCAAAGCCCTGCGTGAAACAATGGTGATGTCAAGGGGGTGTGGCCTAATATGCTATTGAGTTCCTGCCGAGCTTTTTCTACCAAAAAAAGCCCTGCTTTTGAACAATGCATGGTTTGATCACAACGTCGGTATCTTGGAGGGTCCTTGGGTGTATTATGCCGCACCTGGTTGCGCAGGATCAAGTTTTCTTTTTCATGCAAGTACAAAAGCCCATCTACAGCAATCTTTGGGAAAATAGCTGGCTTATCAGGCAGCCCAAACCATCACAAACTCTTTTTTCTCCACATTCACACGGCTTGGATTTTAGCCTTATCCATTAGGAAGTCTCCTGGCTCTTTTTTACATGCCCCGGGAAATGCTAATTGCCTTTTTGGGCTCAGTCAGCAGAAAGCCAGTTTGGTGTAGTGGTGCGTGGACTCTTATCTTGGAGAACCGGGTTTGATTCCCCCACTCCTCCACTTGCACCTGCTGGAATGGCCTTGGGTCAGCCAGAGCTCTCTTATCTGGGAGAACCGGGTTTGATTCCCCACTCCTCCACTTGCAGCTGCTGGAATGGCCTTGGGACAGCCATAGCTCTCTTATCTGGGAGAACCGGGTTTGATTCCCCACTCCTCTATTTGCAGCTGCTGGAATGGCCTTGGGTCAGCCATAGCTCTCTTATCTGGGAGAACCGGGTTTGATTCCCCACTACTCCACTTGCACCTGCTGGAATGGCCTTGGGTCAGCCATAGCTCTTGCAGGAGTAGTCCTTGAAAGCTCTCTCAGCCCCACCCACCTCACAGGGTGTCTGTTGTTGGGGAAGAAGATAAAGGAAATTGTAAGCCGCTCTGAGTCTCTGATTCAGAGAGAAGGGTGGGGTATAAATCTATGTTCTTCTCTTCCTTCTTTTCTCCAGCCCAGTTTGACAAGGATTCCTGAGGGTTTTTGCTATCATCTGGGCATGGAGCAGGGGTCACTGGGGATTTGTGTGTGTGGAGTGGTATTGGTGAAGTTCCTGTATTGTGCAGGGGGGTTGGACTAGATGAACCTGGTGGTCCCTTCCAACACTATGATCCAAACTTTCAACTTCATTTGTCTAAAACAGGAATGAACCCTCCTACAGCCCATGCTAACTTTGCTGTATTTCTTCCCCCATCGTAGAGTTCATGGGAGCTATTCATGCTCCCTGGCATGTGCCCATATCCCACTGGGATTCATCCATTTTGCCTGCCACACTTTGCCTGCAGCACTGAGGCCTCCTAGAGACTGTTGTCCTTTGACTGTTGTAAGCACAGATAGACATTAATCATTCAAGACTGCTGAGCGTTGGATGACTGAGCATCTGGAGACTTTCTGGGTTTTTGTTCTGGTAGCAACCACTCATAAACTCTTGTCTTGGTAGTAAGGGTACATTGATTATTAGGAACTTCTAAATTTTATTGTGCTCTTTCTTTCTTACCCCCCCCCCCCAAAAAAAAACCCTTGCTTCTAGGCTCCGTTGCTCAACCCCCCTGTGAGAATTTTGCTGAATTCTAAGATCTGACAAACTTTCTAAGATTCCCCCCCCCCAAAAAAAAAGGGAAAATAACCAAAATACATAAAGCAGACAGATGGAAATCATGCCACTGTGGCTACATAAGATAAAGTAATTTCAAAATTGGAACACTTTCCCTATTAAGAAAGGTTAAAACGCTTGGGGCTCTTTAGCTTGGAAAAATGTCGACTGTGGGGTGACATGATAGAGGTTTACAAGATTATGCATAGGATGGAGAAAGTAGAGAAAGAAGTACTTTTCTCCCTTTCTCACAATACAAGAACTCGTGGGCATTCATTGAAATTGCTGAGCAGTCAGGTTAAAACGGATAAAAGGAAGTATTTCTTCACCCAAAGGGTGATTAACATGTGGAATTCACTGACACAGGAGGTGGTGGCGGCTACAAGCATAGCCGGCTTCAAGAGGGGATTGGATAAAAATATGGAGCAGAGGTCCATCAGTGGCTATTAGCCACAGTATGTATATATATATATGTGTGTGTGTGTGTATACACACACACACACACATATATTGGCCACTGTGTGACACAGAGTGTTGGACTGGATGGGCCATTGGCCTGATTCAACATGGCTTCTCTTATGTTCTTATGTGACACTTAGGGCGTTTTTGCACTGACCTTAATCGGCAGCGACGCCCCTCTTCACCGCGCAGGATCTGCGCGGATTTCGCACTAATTGCTGCGGAGCACCCGGAAGAGCCAGAAAGTCCCGCGGCTTTTGCGGCGCAAACGGAAACCGCCAAAAACCAGTTTCCATTTGCGCCGCAAAAGCCGCGGGACTTTCCAGCTCTTCCGGGTGCTCTGTGGCAATTAGTGCGAAATCCGCGCAGATCCTGCGCGGTGAAGAGGGGCGTCGCTGCCGATTAAGGTCAGTGCGAAAACGCCCAGAGTGTTGGTCTGGAGGGGCCATTGGCCTGATCCAACATGGCTTCTCTGATGTTCTTATGTTCTTAAAAGTATCATGGGAATAAGGTTTTATTATGACAATTATTATTCAAGAAACATTTTAAGGTAGATGCTGAGCTGATATAATTTAGTATACCTTCCGGCGATGTCAGGGTGTGTGGCATATGCAAATGAGTTGTGCTAATGAAGAAGAAGAAGAAGAAGAAGATGATATTGGATTTATATCCCGCCCTCCACTCCGAAGAGTCTCAGAGCGGCTCACAATCTCCTTTACCTTCCTCCCCCACAACAGACACCCTGTGAGGTGGGTGGGGCTGGAGAGGGCTCTCACAGCAGCTGCCCTTTCAAGGACAACCTCTGCCAGAGCTATGGCTGACCCAAGGCCATGCTAGCAGGTGCAAGTGGAGGAGTGGGGAATCAAACCCGGTTCTCCCAGATAAGAGTCCGCACACTTAACCACTACACCAAACTGGCTCTCGGCACCTCTTGTTCAAAAAAAAAAAAGACCCCTTGACACCATAATATACCATTGCAGCTGGCAGCCAAAGGCTGAGAAAAACCTTTCATCAAGAATGGGGTGAACAAAATCTGTTGTAGACAGTTCAGCATGTTGTCTCTGATCTGATGGAGATGAGGGAGGTTGGCTTTGGCTTAGCCTGCAGAAGGTCCCAGGTTCAATCCCCAGCAGCTCCAGTTGAAAAGAATCAGATAACAGGTGAAAGACCTCTGCCTGAGACCCTAGAGAGCAATGTTCCCTCTAAGACGCAGACTCTTGTGAGCAAAAATTCTACTTTGTGAGCTGCTGGTGAGCTCCTGCATCAATTGTTGTGCTCTGGGGCCATCCTTCCTGAGCTAAGACAAAAATGGGTGAGCTGGAGGCTAAAAATCTGTGCGCTAGCTCACGCTAACTCAGCTTAGAGGGAACACTGGCTGCCAGTAGGAGCGGACAATACCTTTTTTGATGGACCAAGGGTATACAGCTCATGTATGCAGTTGAAATGAACCAAGAGGCCTCTAGCCCAGCCCCATCCCCTGAGGCTGGATCCTAAAAGGGATGGGCATGAACCAGAAAAATGCAGTTCATGTTGGTTCGCGGCTGAATTGCAAACTGAACCATCAACCAAATCAAACTGGGAGGTTCATCCGTGCTGGATCCTAAAAGGGATGGGCATGAACCAGAAAAATGCGGTTCGTGTTGGTTCGCAGCTGAACTGCAAACTGAACCATCAACCAAATCAAACTGGGAGGTTCATCTGTGCTGGATCCTAAAAGGGATGGGCATGAACCAGAAAAATGTGGTTTGTGTTGCTTCGTGGCTGAACTGCAAACTGAACCATCAACCAAATCAAACTGGGAGGTTCATCTGTGCTGGATCCTAAAAGGGATGGGCATGAACCAGAAAAATGTGGTTCGTGTTGCTTCGTGGCTGAACTGCAAACTGAACCATCAACCAAATCAAACTGGGAGGTTCATCCGTGCTGGATCCTAAAAAGGATGGGCATGAACCAGAAAAATGCGGTTCGTGTTGCTTCGCGGCTAAACTGCAAACTGAACCATCAACCAAATCAAACTGGGAGGTTTATCCGCGCACTTAAGCAGGTTGTGGCCCCACAAATCCCAAGAAAAGAGGATGCAGTCCCTTTAAACAGGGTTTGCAGAAAGCCCCCTCCCCCCCAAACATCTGAGCAGCAGGGAGCAGCCTGATTTTGCAGGGTACAGAAAGGACTGCTTTCTGCTCTAGCCACAAACTGTCACGGATCACTTTAAAAGTCCGTGGAAGTTGCCCTGACCTGGAAAGCCCAGGCAAGCCTGATCCCGTCAGATCTCAGAAGCTAAGCAGGCAAGTCTTTGGATGAGAGACCATGAGAATGTAGGATGACAACTCTGCTGACCTGCATCACCAGCTCAACTGCCAATCCACACATTCTGCAACAAGGCTTTGCCACCAAGTTACATCTTTGATAGCTGGACTCCACTCCGTCTGTCTCAGCACAGGACTCAAAGTGTAAGGTGCTCATTTGCTGAATTCAGTCAATTCAAGAAAGCAAACAAACATTATACTTGGCTTTTTATATCTGGATCTGAACATGCAATATGCAAAAAGACCTTCAGAGAAAATAACAATATGAGAAGCGATGTTGGATTTTATTTTATTTTATTTATTTATTTTAAACTTATATCCCCCCTTCTCTGCTAACGGACTCATCCAGTCCAACAACCTGTGGCATACAGTGGCCAAAACCCAAGTGCCATCAGGAAGCACATCAGTAGGGCCTTAACTCCTACTGTTGGCCCTCAAGCACCGAGAATGCAGAGCTTCAGCACCCCAGACATAGTATTTAATCTATACCAGGGCTGGTCAAACTGGCTCAGGAGCTACATGTGGCTCTTTCACACATATTGTGTGGCTTTCAAAGCCCCTAACCCCTGTCAGTCAGCTTGGAGAAGGCATTTGTCTCTTGAAATCACTTATAGAAGCCAAGTCAGATGACAGCTTGGAGAATGCATTTAAAATTAAAGTTGCTTTCTTTCCACCTCCAATTCCCCATCTATTTTCCTTCCTTCCTTCCTTCCTTCCTTCCTTCCTTCCTGAGCCAGAGAGCCAGTTTGGTGTGGTGGTTAAGTGTGCGGACTCTTATCTGGGAGATCCGGGTTTGATTCCCCACTCCTCCACTTGCACCTGCTAGCATGGCCTTGGGTCAGCCATAGCTCTGGCAGAGGTTGTCCTTGAAAGGGCAGCTGCTGTGAGAGCCCTCTCCAGCCCCACCCACCTCACAGGATGTCTGTTGTGGGGGAGGAAGGTAAAGGAGATTGTGAGCCGCTCTGAGACTCTTCGGAGTGGAGGGCGGGATATAAATCCAATATCTTCACCTACCTCACAGGGTGTCTGTCATGGGGGAGGAAGGGAAAGGAGATTGTCAGCCTCTCTGAGACTCTTCGGAGTGGAGGGCGGGATATAAATCCAATATCTTCATCTACCTCACAGGGTGTCTGTCGTGGGGGAGGAAGGGAAAGGAGATTGTGAGCCGCTCTGAGACTCTTCGGAGTGGAGGGCGGGATATAAATCCAATATCTTCATCTACCTCACAGGGTGTCTGTTGTGGGGGAGGAAGGGAAAGGAGATTGTGAGCCGCTCTGAGACTCTTCGGAGTGGAGGGCGGGATATAAATCCAATATCTTCATCTACCTCACAGGGTGTCTGTCGTGGGGGAGGAAGGGAAAGGAGATTGTGAGCCGCTCTGAGACTCTTCAGAGTGGAGGGCGGGATATAAATCCAATATCTTCATCTACCTCACAGGGTGTCTGTTGTGGGGGAGGAAGGGAAAGGAGATTGTGAGCCGCTCTGAGACTCTTCGGAGTGAAGGGTGGGATATAAATCCAATATCTTCATCTACCTCACAGGGAGTCTGTCGTGGGGGAGGAAGGGAAAGGAGATTGTGAGCTGCTCTGAGACTCTTCGGAGTGGAGGGCGGGATATAAATCCAATATCTTCATCTACCTCACAGGGTGTCTGTTGTGGGGGAGGAAGGTAAAGGAGATTGTGAGCCGCTCTGAGGCTCTTCGGAGTGGAGGGCGGGATATAAATCCAATATCATCTTCTTCGTCCTTCCTGCCTTCCTTCTCTCAAACATGTAACGTTCATGTTTTGCTCTCAAACATCTGACATTTATTCTGTGTGGCTCTCACGTTAAGCAAGTTTAGCCAACCCTGGCTATACCTGTGGCTAAGAGCCACTGACAGACCTCTATTCCGTGTGTTTCTCCAATCCCCTCTCGAAGCCATGCTTGTAGCTGCCCCCTCTCCCCGTGGCGCTGAATTCCACACTTGCATTGCTCCAGATCCAAACGCACCCTGAATAATGGATAGAACACTAAGAGGGAGAGAAATAATATTATTTGATTTGAAATAAGATGATGAGATAAGAGTTCTTGGAAAAAAATACTTCTACGAGCATTCCACTGAAAAATAAGGACAGCAAGTTTGCCTTTATTTCCCGATGACGCTGGTTTCCATGGCAATGTCCCAGCGTGGTACCAACCAAGAACAGATGCTGGAGAAAGAAATATTAACTAGTTTCTTCGGAGTAATGGAAACGTAACAACAAGATCTACACTACAAAGTTCAAGAAATCATCCTGGGGTGGGGGGGGGGAGGGGGTGGGGAGGGACTCTTTACAAATGATTCACAATAGGAGGTTTGGAAAACACACACTTTCCCCAACAACCCTCTGTTATTTCTACTGCCAAAGAAATCGCACCCGAGATGGTCAGTGTCAACAACTCAGAGGGTGGAATCTTGTAGTTAAAAATGTATGGAGCTGCCTTACACGGAGTGAGATCCACAGATCAGGTCTGGGCTGATAAAGGTAAAAAAGGTAGTTCCTTGTGCAAGCACCAGTTGTTTCTGATTCTGGGATGATGTTGGATCATGATGTTTTCATGGTAGACTTTTTACTGGGTGGTTTGCCATTGCCTTCCCCAGTCATCTACGCTTCCTGCCCCCTCCCCAGCAAGCTGGATACTCATTTGACCGACCTCGGAAGGATGGAAGGCTGAGTCAACCTTGAGCCAGCTACCTGAACCCAGCTTCTGCCGGGATCGAACTCAGGTCATGAGCAGAGAGCTCAGACTGCTGTACTGCAGCTTTACCACTCTGCTCCACGGGGCTCTTTCCTAACAGGACTTTACCAGACTGAAAAATAAAAATGTCATCAAGGTAGTTTGGTGTGACATGGAAATTTTAGTAGAGCATTTAGTGCCAATTAGGCTGGTTCCAGACCGGCAGCTCCTGTTATAAAGATAAAGGTAGTCCCCTGTGCAAACACCAGTCGTTTCCGACTCTGGGGTGACATTGCATCACAACGTTTTCACGGCAGATTTTTACACGGGGTGGTTTGCCATTGCCTTCCCCAGTCATCTACACTCCCCCCCCCCCCAGCAAGCTGGGTACTCATTTTACCAACCTCGGAAGGCTGAGTCAACCTTGAGCCAGCTACCTGAACCCAGCTTCCGCCAGGATCGAACTCAGGTCACGAGCAGAGAGCTTGGACTGCGGTACTGCAGCTTTACCATTCTGCGCCATGGGGCTCCTGTTATAAAGGTAAAAAAGGTGGTCCCCTGTGCAAGCACCAGTCGTTTCTAACTCTGGGGTGACGTCGCATCGCGATGTTTTCACCGCAGACTTTTTAACAGGGTGGTTTGCCATTGCCTTCCCCGTATTCAGAGGCAGTGTGCTTCCAAATAAGAGACAATATGGTAAGCAAAGGATGGCTATTCAAGTGGTAGTAATAAAGTCTGCACTAGTCAGTCCCAGTTCTTGCTCATCCATGAAGCGAACGGAGTGACTTTGGACCGGTCCCTTCCCCCCCCCCACTCCCAGGCCTCTCTTACCTTGCAGTGTTTTTGTGAGCAATACGGAGAAGGAAGAACCATATGTCCTGCCCTGGAAGGATGAGATAAAAAAATGATGACAAAGATTTTTATGGTACTCAAGTTAAGTGTTTCAAAAACCCAATTTCAAGAGGCAGACAAACACCGTCTTCCAACTGCTCTTGCCCTCTGCCTTAACTCTGTTTTCCTGTATCACGGAAGCTCAAATATGCATCTACCTGTCCGTCACATCTGGTTCTGTCTTCCCTTCCGACTAACAAAATATAGCTTTCCCTCTGTTTTGGTTCTCTTGAAAGTGCTGGCGTCATTTAAAGTGACTCTTCTGGTAAGACCTCACCTGGAGTCTTGTATTCAGTGCACCGCATTTTAAGGATATAGACAAGCTGGAACAAGTCCAGAGGAAGGCGACGAAGATGGCGAGGAGTCTGGAGACCAAGTCCTATGAGGAAAGGTTGAAGGAGCTGGGCGTGTTTAGCCTGGAGAGCAGGCGGTTGAGAGGTGATATGATCACCATCTTCAAGTATTTGAAGGGCTGTCCTATAGAGGATGGGGTGGAATTGTTTTCTGTGGTCCCAGAAGGCAGGACCAGAACCATTGGGTTGAAATTAAATCAAAAGAGTTTCTGGCTCAACCTTAGGAAGCTGATGACACCCAGCTCTATCTATTGATGGAAGGCCGGACTGGCGATGTCCCTATAAATTTGGACCGGGCGTTACAGGCCGTGGCTGACTGGCTCAGGCTGAGTGGGCTGAAGCTGAATCCAACGAAGACTGAGGTCCTTTGCGTGGGCCGGGACGGACCGGGAGGGGAGATCATTCTGCCGGCTTTTGACGGTGCGCCACTGATACCAGTGCGCAGGGTCAAGAGCTTGGGGGTGCTACTGGAATCCTCGCTATCAATGGAGGCCCAGATAGCCGCCACCGCAAGATCCGCCTTCTTTCATCTTAAAAGGGCGAGGCAGTTGGCTCCCTTCTTGGAACGCGACGACCTAGCAACTGTGATCCACGCAACGGTCACCTCAAGATTAGACTACTGCAATGCCCTCTACATGGGGCTGCCCTTGTGTCGAACGCGGAGACTCCAGGTAGTGCAGAATGCGGCGGCCAGGCTGCTAGCGGGACTACCTAGATGGGAACACGTGCAGCCTGTGCTGCGGGATCTGCATTGGCTGCCGGTTGTCTACCGTGTTCGCTATAAGGTGCTGGTTATCACCTTTAAAGCCCTATATGGCCGAGGACCTGCCTACCTACGGGACCGCCTCTCCCCATATATTCCCCAGAGAGCACTAAGATCCAGCTCCCAAAACCTTCTACAAATCCCTGGGCCAAAAGAGGCCAGACTCAAGATAACCCGGGAGCAAGCCTTTTCACTAATGGCCCCTCGTTGGTGGAACCAACTCCCAGAGATGGTGCGAGCCCTGCGGGATCTGAATCAGTTCCGCAGGGCTTGCAAAACCCATCTTTTTCAGCTCTCATTTGGAACAGGACCTGACCAAACTGACTAACTATTGTAATTTTAGCCACTTTATGTTGAAATTGGAACTGATGTATGATAATATGTAAACTATGACCGACAGAAATATAGCACCTATTTCTACCTACTTTATATTTTTATATCTTTTGATCTCCTATTCTCTTATTTTTATATTTTTAAACTTTATTAATTCATGTAATTGTATTATTTAAACTATTGCTGTCTATTTTAACCAAATCATGCTTGTCATGTCTGTGAGCCGCCCTGAGCCCGCCTTCTGGCGGGGGAGGGCGGGATATAAAAATAAAATTTGCTTTGCTTTGCTTTGCTTTGCTTCCTGACTGTTAGAGTAGTTCCTCAGTGGAACAGGCTTCCTCCTTGGGAAGTGGTAGGCTCTCCTTCCTCGGAGGTTTTTAAACAGAGCCTAGATGGCCATCTGACAGCAATGAAGATCCTGTGAATTTAGGGGGAGGCTTTTGTGAGTTTCCTGCATTGTGCAGGAGGTTGGACTAGATGACCCTGGAGGTCCCTTCCAACTCTAGGATTCTATGATTCGCTTCATTTGTAGATGAGGTCCTACTTGTAAGCCTTCTGTTGCTAGTTTCCCCCATGGCAGTTCAGAAGTCCTCCCCTTTTTGTATTTCCATAACATCATGACAGCTCAGCGAATGGCAGGCATGAAGACTTTACTGACAACTAGTCAAGAGCCAATACCTACCACAGGGAACTCCAAACTTTTTGAGCCTGTGACACCTTTGGAATTCTGACACAGGGTGATGGGTGCAGTTGGTAGGAGGAGGAGGAGAAGAAGAAGAGGAATCAAACTTCCAATAACCAATGCTCGGTTTGCCGGCCTCCCTGTGAGACCTGGAGAACTCCTGCTTTCCCAACTGATCTCCAGCTGGCAGAGATCAGGTCTCCTGGAGAAAATGGCTGCTTTGAAGGGTGGACTCTATGGCATTGTACCATGCTGAGGCCCCTCCCCAAAACTCCATCCTCTCCTGGATCCACCCCAAAGTCTCCAGGTATTTTCCAACACAGACCTGGCAACCCTAAACCCATCAGAAGCCTTGCTGAGGAAATGTCCCACCAGGATTCACTTTAGGGTAGCCAGGTTTGGGCTAGAAAATACCTGGAGACTTTTGGGGGTGGATCCAGGAGAAGGTGGGATTTGTGGAGTGAAGGGGCCTCAGCATGGTACAAAACTAGAGAGTTCACCCTTCGTATGTATTTAATGCAGGGGTGGAATTCTATCAGGAGCTCCTTTGCATATTAGGCCACACCCCCCCTGATGTAGCCAATCCTCCAAGAGCTTGGAATTCTAGCAAGAGCTCCTTTGCATATTAGGCCACACACCCCTGATGTAGCCAATCCTCCAAGAGCTTGGAATTCTAGCAAGAGCTCCTTTGCATATTAGGCCACACACCCCATGATGTAGCCAATCCTCCAAGAGCTTGGAATTCTAGCAAGAGCTCCTTTGCATATGAGGCCACACCCCCCCTGATGTAGCCAATTCTCCAAGAGCTTGGAATTCTCGCAAGAGCTCCTTTGCATATTAGGCCACACACCCCCTGATGTAGCCAATCCTCCAAGACCTGACAAGGCTCTTTTTTGTAAGGTCTTGGAGGATTGGCTACATCAGGGGTGTGTGGCCTAATATGCAAATGAGCTCCTGCTAGCCTTCCACCCCTGATTTTATGCTGATGTACATCGCCTAGAACCTGGCACCAGCTTGGGATAAGGCGATTCACAAATCTAATAAACAACAACAGCAATCTAGGGGTGCCAGTTGCCAGGGCTAGAAAATACCTGGAGACTTTGGGGGTGGATCCAGGAGAAGGTGGGGTTTGGAGAGGGGAGGGGCCTCAGCATGGTGCAATGTCTTAGAGCCCACCCTTCGAAGCAGCCCTTTTTTCCAGGGGAGCTGATCTCTGCCTGCTGGAGATCAGCTGTAAGAGCAGGAGATCTCCAGGCTCCACCTGGAGGCTGGCAACCCTACCCCACTCATTTTCTAATTACACTGGGTGGATGCCGTGAAAAGAATGGGCACCATGGCACTCATAGGCATGAGGCTGGGGAGTCTTTTGCATGCCATAATATGGCTACTAACACAGAGAGGGGACAAGCAGAACAACCCAGACTGTTCCCTGGAAGGTCAGATGCTAAAGGTGAAGCTCAAAGACTTTGGCCACCAAATGAGAAGGGAGCACTCCCCGGAGAAGACTCTTGAGAGTCCCTTGGACTGTAAGAAGATCCAATCAGTCAGTCCTAAGGGAAATCAACCCAGACTGTTCCCTGGAAGGTCAGATGCTGAAGCTGAAGCTCAAAGACTTTGGCCACCAAATGAGAAGGGAGCCCTCACTGGAGAAGACTCTTGAGAGTCCCTTGGACTGCAAGAAGATCCAATCAGTCGGTCCTAAGGGAAATCAACCCTGACTGTTCCCTGGAAGGTCAGATGCTGAAGCTGAAGCTCAAAGACTTTGGCCACCAAATGAGAAGGGAGCCCTCACTGGAGAAGACTCTTGAGAGTCCCTTGGACTGCAAGAAGATCCAATCAGTCAGTCCTAAGGGAAATCAACCCAGACTGTTCCCTGGAAGGTCAGATGCTGAAGCTGAAGCTCAAAGACTTTGGCCACCAAATGAGAAGGGAGCACTCCCTGGAGAAGACAGAAGGCAAAAGAAGAAGGGGACGGCAAAAGATGAGATGGCTGGACAGCGTTACTGATGTAACAAACACGAATTTGAGTAGACTTTGGAGGATGGTGGAAGACAGGAGGGCCTGGCGTGACTTTGTCCACGGGGTCGCAAAGAGTGGGACTCAACTGTGCGACTGAACAACAACAGCAGGAGTAACTAAACTGACACTGTATATTCTGTGCAAGGGCCCAGAGATCTCTAGTAGAAACATCATAACCTACATCTCAGGGTTATTTGAGGGGAGCCAAGGTAACTAGAAAAATGGAAGTAGTGACAGACTTCACATTTCTGGGATTCAAGATCACTGCAGATGGTGACTGTAGCCATGATATTAAAAAGACGTTTGCTCCTTGGGAGGACAGCTCTGATGAACCTGGGCAGTATAATAAAAAGTAGAGACATCACCCTGCCAACAAAAGTCCGTATAGTCAAAGCGATGGTATTCCCAGTAGTAATGTATGGCTGTGAGAGCTGGACCATAAGGAAGGCCGAGCGCAGAAGAATAGAAGCTTTCAAGCTGTGGTGCTGGAGAAGACTCTTGAGAGTCCCTTGGACTGCAAGAAGATCAAATCAGTCAGTCCTAAGGGAAATCAACCCAGACTGTTCCCTGGAAGGTCAGATGCTGAAGCTGAAGCTCAAATACTTTGGCCATTAAATGAGAAGGGAGCACTCACTGGAGAAGACCCTGATGCTGGGAAAGACAGAAGGCAAAAGAAAAAGGGGGCGGCAAAAGATGAGACGGCTGGACAGCATTACTGATGTAACAAACACGAATTTGAGCAGACTTTGGAGGATGGTGGAAGACAGGAGGGCCTGGCGTGACTTTGTCCACGGGGTCTCAAAGAGTGGGACTCAACTGTGCGACTGAACAACAACATCAAGGGTAACTAAACTGACACTGTATATTCTGTGCAAGGGCCCAGAGATCTCTAGTAGAAACATCATAACCTACATCTCAGGGTTATTTGAGGGGAGCCAAGGTAACTAGAAAAATGGAAGTAGTGACAGACTTCACATTTCTGGGATTCAAGATCACTGCAGATGGTGACTGTAGCCATGATATTAAAAAGACGTTTGCTCCTTGGGAGGACAGCTCTGATGAACCTGGGCAGTATAATAAAAAGTAGAGACATCACCCTGCCAACAAAAGTCCGTATAGTCAAAGCGATGGTATTCCCAGTAGTAATGTATGGCTGTGAGAGCTGGACCATAACGAAGGCCGAGCGCAGAAGAATAGATGCTTTCGAGCTGGAGAAGACTCTTGAGAGTCCCTTGGACTGCAAGAAGATCCAATCAGTCAGTCCTAGGGGAAATCAACCCTGACTGTTCCCTGGAAGGTCAGATGCTGAAGCTGAAGCTCAAAGACTTTGGCCACCCAATGAGAAGGGAGCCCTCATTGGAGAAGACTCTTGAGAGTCCGTTGGACTGCTAGAAGATCAAATCAGTCAGTCCTAAGGGAAATCAACCCAGACTGTTCCCTGGAAGGTCAGATGCTGAAGCTGAAGCTCAAATACTTTGGCCACCCAATAGAAGGGAGCACTCACTGGAGAAGACCCTGATGCTGGGAAAGACAGAAGGCAAAAGAAGAAGGGGACGGCAAAAGATGAGACGGCTGGACAGCATTACTGATGTAACAAACACGAATTTGAGCAGACTTTGGAGGATGGTGGAAGACAGGAGGGCCTGGCGTGACTTTGTCCACGGGATCGCAAAGAGTGGGACTCAACTGTGCGACTGAACAACAACAGCAAGGGTAACTAAACTGACACTGAAATAGGCTTGAAATACACACTTTCAGATATTGGCAGAGGGAGAAATTGAGTTGAGCTGCTCTTGAATTTCATCCAAAAGTTAGTAAAGAATCGGATAAGAGGAGCAATATTTTTCAGAGGTTTTTTTTTTTTTTAACACCCAAAATCTGATTCCTGGGCCTGTGAAGTCTGACCCAGTTAAGCTTTTTAGTTGGCACCTCGCATTTGGAATGCCCATGAGTTTGAGGCTCACTTGGCGCCTACCTTACTGTTCTTTTGATGCCAAACAAAAGACTTTTTTCACCCAAGCTTTTAGAAGAAGAAGAAGAAGATATTGGATTTATATCCCACCCTCCACTCCGAAGAGTCTCAGAGCGGCTCACAATCTCCTTTACCTTCCTCCCCCACAACAGACACCCTGTGAGGTGGGTGGGGCTGGAGAGGGCTCTCACAGCAGCTGCCCTTTCAAGGACAACCTCTGCCAGAGCTATGGCTGACCCAAGGCCATGCCAGCAGGTGCAAATGGAGGAGTGGGGAATCAAACCCGGTTCTCCCAGATAAGAGTCCGCGCACTTAACCACTACACCAAACTGGCTCTCACATTTTAAATGTGGAGGTTGCATCTTTTAAAACTGTTCATACTGTCTACTTCTAAACAAGGGGTGGGCCAAACTTAATTGAGTCGCATAGAATAAACATCCAGTGTTTGAGAGTCACGAGAAATGAACAAATATTATACATGTCTCTGTTAAAACTCTTAATGCTTTCTTTGCAGAAAGATAAAATACATATGTGTGCACTTTAGAACATGACCATGCTAGAAGGAAACCTTTTTTTAAAAAAAAAAAACAAAACCTGGAAATAACAGTCCCCATAAGACTAGTATAGGGAATGGTTATAGAATTATTCTTTGGTTGGAGAAGGAAGCACACATGTATCATATAAATCACTGACCACCATCTGCATCCTTATGCATCTCTCTTTGCTTTCACATGGAGGTTAGTGAATACAGCTCCTACAAGAACTATGAAACTAAAGAGGAACCCTGCACCACCCTTTTTAATTCTAGGCCCTCCCCCACCTTGGGAAGGCTGAGCGGGGTTGGTGGGGCAACATGTGCACTCGGAGGCACTCTGAAGCTGGCTCTGAGTGCCTCCAAGCTCACCCACTGCTATGCCACCCCTGATGACCCTTCCGCCTCATTGCCACTGCTGCCCACCCACCCACAGGTAGGCGGCAAGGCAGAGGAGGGCAGCAGAGAGCAGGGTGGCAAGGGTGAGCATGGCAGGGATGGACATGGGGCACCAGGGGCAGTGGGCTGTGTGCAGGGAGGGAAGGGGCACCTGGTCACCCCTGAGGCCAGGTAGTGCCCTAGGCAGTCTACCTGTCACCTGGAGACCTCCTGCCATTACAGTTGGTCATCAGACAATCAAGATCAATTCCCTGGAGAAAATGGCTGCTTTAGAGGGAGGACTGCATGGCATTAAACTGTAATGCTGAGGTTCCTCCCTTCCTCACAACAAGCCCCACCCTCCCCAGGCTTGTTATTTTTCAACCCAGAGCTGGTAACCCTTCAGTTAATCCTATTCCCAAATCACAGTGAACACACGTACCATTCATGTACAGCAGGGGTGGCCGAGGGTAGCTCTCCAGATGTTTTTTTGCCTTCAACTCCCATCAACCCCAGCCATTGGCCATGCTGGCTAGGGTTGATGGGAGTTGTAGGCAAAAAACATCTGGAGAGCTACCCTTGGCCACCCCTGATATACAGGTATACCTGAGATGGCCATTTTGACAGCAATGAAGATCCTGTGAATTTAGGGTCAGGTGTTTGTGAGTTTCCTGCATTGTGCAGGGGGTTGGAGGTCCCTTCCAACTCTAGGATTCTATATGTTATTGGAGTAATTCTCATGTTATAGTCAGTGCATGCGCAGCTGAATATGTGATTGAAACACATGTTTATTCAGGTACTGGTCTCCAGTTTCATTTGTAATGTGTGTTTGCCTTGGCTCCAAGGCTGGCCCTGCCCCTAGGCAAACTAGGTGATTGCCTAGGGTGCTGGCCTTTGGGGGGGTACCGAATTGGGCCTCCCCCATGCGACTCGGAGAGTAAGAGCCCCGTGGCGCAGAGCGGTAAAGCTGCAGTGCTGCAGTCGGAGCCTTCTGCTCACGACTTGAGTTCGATCCTCGGCGCAAGCTGGGTTTTCAGGTAGCCAGATCGAGGTTGACTCGGCCTTCCATCCTTCTGAGATTGATAAAATGAGTCCCCAGCTTGCTGGGGGGAAAGCGTAGAGGAATGGGGAAGGCAAGGGCAAACCACCCTGTAAAAAGTCTGCCATGAAAACGTTGTGAAAGCAAGGTCACCCCAGAGCCGGAAACGACTGGTGCTTGCACAGGGGACTACCTTGACCTTTATGTGACTTGGTGATGTTATCAGTGTGTGTGTGTGTGGGGGGGGGGGATGAGAAATTAGCCTTGCCTAGGGTGCTGGCCCTGCTAAGCTCTTTCTTAGAAAGAGGTAGGAAGAAGAAGAAGAAGAAGAAGAAGAAGAAGAAGAAGATGATGAAGAAGATGAAGAAGAAGAAGCAGCAGAAGCAGCAGAAGAAGACTGCAGATTTATACCCCGCCCTTCTCTCTGAATCAGACTCAGAGCGGCTTGCAATCTCCTATATCTTCTCCCTCCACAACAGACACCCTGTGAGGTGAGTGGGGCTGAGCGGGCTCTCACAGCAGCTGCCCTTTCAAGGACAATTCTGCCAGAGCTACGGCTGACCCAAGGCCATGCTAGCAGGTGCAAGTGGAGGAGCGGGGAATCAAACCCGGTTCTCCCAGATAAGAGTCCGTGCACTTAACCACCACACCAAACTGGTTATGGCATCAGGATTAAAGATGGGTGCAAACTGAACCATGAAGCAAAGTAGAAGAAGATGAAGAAGAATTGCAGATTTATACCCCGCCCTTCTCTCTGAATCAGAGACTCAGAGCGACTTACAATCTCCTAAATGTTCTCCCCCCACAACAGACACCCTGTGAGGTGTGGGGGGGGACTGAGAGACTCTCCCAGAAGCTGCCCTTTCAAGGACAACTCTGCGATAGCTATGGCTAACCCAAGGCCATTCCAGCAGCTGCAAGTGGAGGAGTGGGGAATCAAACCCAGTTCTCTCAGATAAGAGTTCGCACACTTCACCACTACACCAAACTGGCATCGACTGTACATGCGAATGGGCTATGTTACATGCATCGACTGTAACATGTGAATGGGCCATAGAAGATTGTCTTCAAATGTAGTGGAAGAAGAAGAAGATGTTTTAATACCCCATTTCCCCCTCTACTTTATGGAGTCTCAAAGTGGCCCTACAATCGCATTCTTGTCCTCCCCCACAACAGGTAGGTGGGGCTGAGAGAGTTCTAAAAAAACTGTGACTGGCCCAAAGTCAGCCAGCAG